>NC_040042.1:4274077-4647827 GCF_003713205.1 Coffea eugenioides
GGTACATTTCAAGAAGAGAAAAGCGTTTAAAACATCCCTCACATCAAATGAATTTTTTTATCCTTTACTTTTAAAATATTCACTTTATGTTCCTTATGAAGTCAAGCTCGCAAAATTTAATTCCAACCAGAGTTTTTGACCATTTTTTAGTCTAAAATCACAATGTGGCTCACAAGCAATACTTTTTATACACAAAACGTTAGATCTCACTTTTTTAGTGATAAAAATAAATATAGATTGGGTCAGATCTTACTTTTTTAAGAAAAAATAAATATAGTTCGAATCAAATTCTGTTTCTTTAGGTTCAAAAATGAATGTGGATTGAATCATTTGTTTAATTATAAATGGGATCTAATTTTTTTGCTCGTAAAAAAATGATTATATATTTGTCACATGATGAATTCAGGGTAATAAGTGGTCAAAAATTTAGAATGGGACCAAATTTTATTAACTTGATTTTGTGATGGATGTAAAGTTACTAGTTTTAAAAGTGAAGAACAAAAAAAAATTATTTGAAAAAATATGAGAGACGTTTTAAACTATTTTCCTTTTCAAGGAACCAGTAAACAATTTAGACTCAAAAGTAAACTGCATGGAATATATGCATGATCATTTTTTTACTAGAAAAATGTTTAGGTGAATTCCATTTTGGTAACCATCATAGGTCAGAGCATGCATCCGGAATCATACGTTACTTACAGAAATTCTTACAGACCATCTATCAACACGATCTTCATATGGATAGCGCGATTTGAATACATGATCTTTTTGTAAGGAAGTGGCCGTCCTTACTAATTGAACCAACTTGCATTGGCAAATATATGCATGATCATGTATGGAAACCAACATATATTTTCCGATCCGCCATGTTATGTGGTCTACTAGCTTGATGAGCTGCCCTTTAAAAATAGCAAGATAAGAAGGGAATGGATGATAAGGTGATGACTTGTCTGTGTAAAATTAGACTCAGGACAGGTGTCAGATTACCTTTGAGTTTCAATTAATGGCTTTAACATCAAAATACTTACAGGTACATCTGTTTCTTTCTGTGTATGATCTGGATAGTATACTTGGAAAAGGCCCCTTTCAAAGGCATGCAAAAGCAAAAGAGGGGCAGCTGATGGATGACGATGGCTATGGTGATTGGCTTTTTATAGTCGATCTTTTTTGGTGGCTACAAGATAGCTCAAGAAAACAAGATGATGTTTTTGTTGATGACACCTTCTAATATTTTAATTTTTACCAAGGGTTTTGATGTGTATCTGTTTGTGCTTTAGCCACCTTACAAATAGATATATATACACATTAAATTAGGACTAAACTGTTGACTTCGATGACTTGCGCTTATGAATAAGCAAGACCTTGATGGAAACTGACAAAGTATAAAGAGAAATTCCTATTGAATGAGGCCAAAATATCCTCAAATGAGGGTAAGCAACCACCACCAAACACAGCGTGGAAACTTGCGAGAAACCTGCGCACAGCAACAAGCACTATGAGTAGGATTGTATTTGTAGGTCACCACATAATAAGCTGAGATTTGTGTCAAATAAAAGTAGTAATCCTTATATATATATATATATATATATATATAGATTATCCTTTCTTGAAATAGTTAAAGACTGGTTCGTAATAGGACAACTAATGGATCAAAATTATCCTCAAAATCTTCGTGGTTCTACTTTTATATTCAGTCTCACTTTTTTATTATCAGCTTATTAAGGGTCTAACAAATAATAATAATAATAATAATATTTCGGCTAGTTGTTTTTTTTTCCTAAGGGTTTTTAAATAATTATTTTTTTCCTTCTAGGTAATCTACCTGCTAATCCAGAAAGAACCTTGTGATTACAAAATTACCATTAAATATTCGAGGTTGTACGTGGATTCAATGTCATTTCCTCCGGCTTGAGTGAACAGACAAAAGAATAGAACAAAATGCTATTTCTTGTTTGCCTTTCAAAAAGTAGTATACAATACATTACTCAATGTTAAATGTAAATGATCAAAGTATATTTGAGTGAGGTTTTCATGCGACTTAAATCTCATACCAAGCGATGTTACTACGTGCAAAAAAAATAAAAAAAAAAGGTGGATTTGAGGTTCCTTTTTTTGTCTAGTGGCGGCCACATAGGAGCACAAAAGGCTCAAAAAGATAGAAGTGGAATTCGTGTGGATCTCACACTTCTCTTTCTAATGGGCTAAGTTGCGTCTGATTAGCTACTTTTTCTGTGTTATATTTGCCATCCCTTCTTTCTTTTGTTCTTTACACAAATATTATATAATTTGGCATGTCAATTATGAATCATGTTCCACATCAATCCACACCCCATTTCATGCAGTCTTGGCTAAGCTCTTTCACTTTAAAAAAACATAAGAATTAAATCAAGTTGCCTAAGCCCTGATGTCACTTAGTTTACTAACTCTTGTGGGATGATATATAAAGTTGAGAAGCCTATTTCATTGCCCACAATATGCTGATGTCTCCATTTCTTTATCTCCCTAATGGGACCTTCATTGAATCCGTTGGTTAGGATTGATACGTTAGTCCATTGTCAGTTCACCAATATTACCTGCTTTGGCATATCAAAATGGTATTGCCCCATCACTCTTCTAAAGCTATTTCCTCATTCCCTGTTTTCCTTGACCAACTGTTTTGTATCTTTGGGCACGATTTTATGATGTTCATTCATTATGTTCGACCCACATTATAACACTTTTTTTTTTTTTTTGTTATTCGGTTGATAATACTTCCCATCACCCATTAATTTCATTATAGAAGCTTTTCAATCTTAACTTAAAAGTCATCTCTCGCTTGGATTGCTATTTTCTAAAGTTCTTATAGAAAAATATACTGTGACAACATAAGAGCATTTTGGAATCAAAAGCCTTGTGTACAGATTAGAATTGTATTCTAAATTTCCTTCACTTGCACGAGGGTTTTAAATTGTGAAGTTGATTTTGTGGGCACAAATTAAGTTAGAAATTTGGAAGTCAATAGCTTCCTCATCGGATTTAACATTTCAAGAAACAAGTGTCAAGTGACACAAGTTTTCTATTGTGTTAAATACATATTTAAGCATTATTTACTATGGAATTTAGATAAATATTTGATTTGGTATAAAGCCATTTAGTGATCTGCTGAGATTTACATCTTGTTGAGTGGCAAACAATCTAAAATAACAACACATTAATCAACAAACCAGGAAATAGAGAGATGAAGGAGAAATCCTATGGTGGATATATAGTACTTGTAAGGCTTGTGCATGATACTTGTATGGAATAATAAAAGAGTAAATCTTTCCTACACTGACGGTGTATATACTATCATCGTTGGATTCATGACATGTGTGCAAAAGTTGAATTTCAAATTCAAATTTTGCATAGATGTCATTCATCCAACGCTGATAGTGTATACACTGTCAGTGTAGGAAAGATTAATCCATAATTAAAAAGGCTAAATCAACAGCTAGTTAACATAGGTGGTGATATAAAATTGTGAGGAGATAAATGCAATTTTAGAAACTATAAGGGGGTCCTTGTAGAAGATGATTTAGATGGATGATTAATGTAAGCCTTTGAATTCATCTTATTTAGTTAGGTCTTGGTGTGGTTAAAGTTGTTGTGGCTCCTTATCAAAATCATTCATCTTATTGTTTGTGATGTTTGTTTGTGAATTGTGATAATATCTTAACAACAATATGCCGTGCATCACAATAATTTGGATATCAAAAAAGTCGCAAAAGAGTTTTTTGGGCAGACAATAATCACGTTAATCAGGCCAGCCCAATTTATTGGGCCATGAGAAACCAACCCAAGACTAGTATCCAAGTCAAACTTTGATTGGCAAAAAATGGAATTATGATGAAGCAGCTTTCTTGGTGGGACCAAATGCCAAGGCCAAGAGACAAACCCTTCACAAGTGGTAAGAGATAAGATTGAGGGGTTTATAATACATTTTTAGCAGAAATAATGTGAGACCGGTCACTTTACAAAATGCCAATCAATTAAATATAGTGATGCAACTGCGTCTCTAATTTCATATCATACAATACACATCCCAAACTCTTCCACCGCCCCTTTCTTCAAGTTGAAAGGTGGGGATCACATAGCTTTCAACAAATGGGGAGAAAGTACAAGTCATGAAACACAAGTTGCATTAGACACTCCTAGAAAGCAAACTTGTCTTTACTTCAACCAATAATTTCATAGATAGTAGATGCATATTCTGTGAGAACTCCACCGCTGATGTGACAGTTGTGTTGATAGGCGATTTGTAAATATCTCTGTAAGTGATCTATAATTCTAGAAATATGCCCTAATTTATGATGATGATTGAAACTGAATCCAATCAAACTTTTCGTACCAAAATAAAAATACATATTCTCTTCCAATAAGAGTTCGTTATTATTGGCCAATTTTTTTGATTGTTTTTTAATGTCGATGTTGTTTTTTTTGTCATTTTACCTTTTCGATTGAGACCTACATTGGATAAGAACTAAGACTTTCGTCTAATTTGTTCACCCTTATTCTCCACAATTGAGGAATAATAGTGATTTGGATCTCCAACTCGTGAATTTTTAATTGAAGTTAAGAGCTGAGAAAAGTATCAGCACTTTCCATGCTACAATTCTTTGTTTTTTTTTTCAGGAGCAAACCCATTAATTTATCAATGTATCAGAAAAGTTTATACAAAGACATGGGGTCTAAAGTGGACTATAACAAGAGAAAACACATACAAATAGAGGCCTAACACTAGCACCATAGAGAGTTACTCTTATCTATATTCCCTGAAATTTAATCTCTCAGTTTTGTCTGCTTAATTTTAGTGTCTTGTAGTATCAAGAATAAGATTATGAAATCTAAGGAATTATGTATGATTTACTCAAGTATAACATTCCTCCCATTATATGTCGATTATCATTCCCCCCCAAATTGTGCAGGATAATTACAATGCTGATTTTATGGTTCCTCAGATGTTATCACCCTGTTTGTATGAACCCTAATTAAATGTAATCTTGTAATTTTATAATCACAAAGTGTAAAGTACATGTGCGTTTTATGGATGACACTAAGTGAAATTAGGTATCAATTACACTCAATGAGATAAGATGCTGAAACCAGAGTTGGTTCTAATCAATAATATGTAACATTGCCTGAATCAGTCTCATATCTTGGTTTGATCTTATGTCGGATACTTGTCTGAATCTTATGATTTCGACCTATATCGAACTCGTTCATATGTCAATCCAACACCTAATGCTATTATGCCATTCCTCTTTCTGCAGAAAGTAGGCGTCTGTACCCGATTTTGAGCCTTAGAGTATCAGGTTTAACAAACGATCAAGTGATGAAAATAGGGTTAGATTGAATCGGGTACCTTACCAAATCTTGTTCTTGTCTCGTGTAAAGGATTTAGAACATGAGATTATATGTATTACAGATAAATGATAAAACCTTGGAAAGGCAATGGGCTTGGGATGTGTAACAGAATAAAAAAGCTAGAAAAAAGTTGTCCTAGTCGAACAAATTGGTGGGAACACATCTACACTTGCGGGTTCAATGAATCTCTCATAATGTTCTCGACCAAAATAGAGAAGCATGAACATGTGCCATGAGTATCTCATTCTCTTCCTCAATACAAGGGGAAAAAAAAGGCAACTGAAAGTATCTCTTGGCTCTATGTGATATATAGTATATGATAATCATAAGGGAAGAGATGAGTTGGATAGTTCGGAAGAAAAGAGTGTAAGTGAAAATCTCGAATTTGAGGCGTTTCACTTTTGCTAGTATAAAAAAATGATAATCAGGTGTCAATTTGAACTTGGTAGAACGGCCAAAGATTCAGTCCAATTTGAAGGCGACTGGTTGCGATATAGGAAGTCACGGGCAGAGGAAAAACGCCATTCTAGACCCCCATTTGTGGGAGCAAAACTTGGCTCACGAAAATCCCTTTTTTTTGTTTTTTTTTTAAAGTCTGTACCCAGCAGTATTTCAAAAAATCCGCATTTTAAATTGTAGCAAAGCAATATATGCGATTACAAAGTGCTAATCAGTGTGTCATTTTTAGTGTAAAAGGTAGAATTTTGTTGGGGAACGATTTGAACTAGATTGTAAGGTAGGAGGAATTGTAATTAGAAGGTTGTGGATCCAAGATCTTCCATTTATCATAAGAAAAAAAGGTGGAATTTTGACTCTAACCATCAGATTTGGTAAGCCAACTGTAATAGTGAACATTTATAGGACCACAATAATCCAAATTAAGTTGTCGAATTTTCCACGAAAGGATTGTAGAAGACTCAAAACCAACGCAGGTCCAGGCACGTCTTGACACTATATATATTTCTCATGCCTAGACTTTAATCATTAAAGCGGGATTGAAAACTGAAAAGTTACGTTACCTCGCAATTCCACCACAACCCCATAATTCATCAAAAGGGAAAATGACAAAACAATCAACAGACAGAAAATGAGCCATTGACGAGACTAATTAAAGTTGGAGAAAAATTGGGGTTGAAGCATATAGAAAAAGGAATTTGAGTTCTTCAAGTCATCTTGTGTCGGCCCTGAGATTGTTCTAACATTTTGTTATGAGCTGGCAAGATGGAGTGAAGGTCAGAAAGATTTTACCAGTTCAACTGGCACAGGACCTTCGGTCCAGCAATCCCTATTGGACCATGTCCAAAAGTCAACTAGTTTCACTCACTCGAAGGGAGTGAGTGAATAATTGTTAACAAGCAACTCCAACCTAATCCACATTTGACTTAAAAGTTTCATAAATGCAAGTCCATTACTGCACAGTACATTCACGATTCTTATATCTAATTGCTTATTGTTTAAGAGAGAGAGAGAGAGAGATCAAGATGGTGGAATCCTTATCCATTTGTATCTAACAAGTTCTAATTAATGCACCAGGACCTAAGAAATAGAATTGGTAACACAAGTCAGTTCAATTGATAAGAACGAATCACTTCTTTATAAAAAAGATTGTGTGTTCAAATTTCACTCTTGATGTGAAAATTGTGTTCGTAAACGATCTGTAAGAACCTCTTTAAATGACCTATAATTTTAGAAGCTTGTTCTGATCCGTGGTGGTGACTGGAGTCGAACCCAGCCAAACTTTTTTTGTGCAAAAAAAAAAAAACTAAGAGATAGGATTGTACGTTTGGTGTCAGACCATTTTCTGCTCATTTTCCGGTGTTCAAAATGAAAAACATGTTGGCTGACATTGGCCTGAAATCCTATCCCACATCGAAAGATCGTGGGGTCTTTACTCTGGATTTAAGGTCCACAGAAACCTGTTCAGTTACCAATTAGCTGAATAGTGGTTCTTTGTGGGTCCCCCTTGGATTGTTTTTTATCGGTTTCGATAAAAGAAAAAAAAAGACATTGGCCTGAAAAGCATTTTGGTGCCCAATAATAGATCAAGATTGATTCCTCTAGAGATATTCCAAATTAGCTTTACTACTTAGGGCTATAAAATAAGATGAGACGCTTATAAGAATGCTAGCGTTGGCCTGAAAGGCATCTTAAAGCTTTTGAAAAAGAATGCTAGCCATTTGTCTATAGAGTGGCCCGGCATTGGCCTGAAAGGCATCTTAAAGCAGTTGAAAAAGATTTGTGCCCACAAATTTGTTTTTGGTAGACTTGTGGATTTGTGCCCACAAATTTTTCGATCCTTTGGCTGCAAATTTTGTATATTTTACTCTTTTTTTTCAACAAACAAATTTTGAATATTTTACTACTTAAGAGCTATTGCAACACAATTGAAAATCTGAACAATGACGAATTGCAAGTGTAGCTGCAGTGAATGCACAACCTCTGACTTGAGGCTGCTTACCAAGTTTCCAAGTCAAAATTGGGGAAGTCAGTTTTGACTAAATGACTAGAAGTCAACACAACCTTTTAACAAAAGTCAAAGTCCTAATTCCTAACTAGCCTTAACTTAAGAGAAGGGAAGTCTTGAGTCGAAGGTTGATCATCTCTTATCTTACCATCAGTTTTCCTTTGCCATTAGCTGAAGGTTCATCTTATAAATTAGCTTTCTAGCAGCAAAAAGGGGGAAAAAATTAAGGGTAATGGACAAAAAGATACAGAGAACAAATGA
Source organism: Coffea eugenioides (assembly GCF_003713205.1). Taxonomy (NCBI): domain Eukaryota; kingdom Viridiplantae; phylum Streptophyta; class Magnoliopsida; order Gentianales; family Rubiaceae; genus Coffea; species Coffea eugenioides. Next base: position 4,282,185 of record NC_040042.1, read on the forward strand.
AAATGATGGCCTCGTTTGGCAAGTGAGTTTTTTAGATATTTGTTTAAAACTAAACTATAACTTACTGTAGAAGTTTTTTAAAAAATTTTTGAAGTGTGTAAATTTTTGAATATTTTGAAGTGTAGCTAAAATTTTTAAAAAAACTTACAGCAGATAAACTTGGCAAAAAACTTGCCTGCCAAACAAGGTTGATAACTCACAGTTTATGATCATTCAAGTTTTTGATCTATTCTTGATCTTAAATTGCGGACAGAAGTCAGCAATTTTTGGCCAATCATGCAAACCAATGACAAGTATCTTGATTCTGCCTTGGGGAGAACCCTAAATTATTTTGTTTAATTTAGAAATGTACTTCTAAATATAGGCCACAAGAGGGTGTAACACTTTTTTGGGACAGATAAGAAGGCTAAAAGGCTCACCTCATTTGGTCGGATACTATTGTTTTTGGACTTAAAAGTTAAAGATAGGATACAGTGATTTTCAGCACTTTGCTGGTAATTGTACTTCAAAAACCAACTTGATCTTGTTTGTTTTGTGACTTAGGAATGTTAGGAAAGTTAAGTGACATATAATGCCAAAATGTGATTCAAATGAAATTGGTGCTCCAAAATTCAGCTCATGTCTGCATTCAAGTTTTCTGGGGATTCCTTCTTGGCTGTTCTTTTCTTGGATTATCTTGACGATTTCTGTCTTAATTATCACATCCGTGTCTAATATTTTTCAAAAAAAAAAATAAAATTCCTGTTGCTATTTTGCAATCAATTCCCTTGGATAAGAGAGATTCAAGAATTAAGCACTGCATTCTTTTCTAGTTGGCATATTTATGTGAACATTTTTGTACTGTCATTCTGTAATTCTATCAGTATCCAGATCAGGAGGCAATTAACTATTCAAAAAGTACTCACAAATTACCACAATCTTGCTCATTATACATCAGATTTGTATTCCTAGCCAGCAGATCTCAACTCTACAAGGCCATAAACTTTGATTGGGCCATTAGCAGAAAAACTACTCCAGTACCTAAGCGTTTTATGAGATTCACTTCGTCCAGCCCACAACAAAATCGATCATGCGTGGGCTGTTCGGGCTGCTTTAGTCTTGGTCAACAACCTTACAAAACCTTCGGATAATTCAATTCTTGCTTCCTACATTTTTTTTTTTTTGAGAAATATGCTTCGATGTCAAAGCATCAATCTGCTGCGTTTAGGGCTGTAAACGAATCGAATCGAACTTTTCATAATTTGAGTTTGATTCAAAATTTTGGACTTGATTTTGAATTCGAACTTGAATTCTATATGAGTTTAAAGTCTAAACCCGAACGCAATTTGATCTAATATTCGATGGGTTTGATCTTGATTCGAGAGCCCAAAATTTTATTAATTCTTCAATTTTAATATTAAACGAACACTAATTCATTTATAGTATATGTATAATAAAATAATAAACATATAATTTTATATAAAATATTAACAAGTAATTTAAACAAAAAATATTAAAAGTTTTTCAAATCAAATTGAGCCTTAACAAGATGAATATTTACAAGTTCGAGCTCGATTCAATACTATAAATGAATCATAATTCCTATTCGAATCTGAACTCGAGTTCGTTAAAAATCAAGTTTGATTTTTAACGAAGTTCTTAACGAATCCAGTTCGAATTGTTCGTTAAAGTTTGAATTCGTTTACAGCTCTACTGCTGTATTCATTAAGTTACCGTTTTAAGTGTCCTTATTTCCATCAGTAAATTCATAGGTAGGTACATATTCTATCCCAACAGAGTTCATTGTTATTAGCCAAACCTCGTCGTTATTATCAATGTTGTTTTTTTGTCATTTTACCATTTAGGTATAATAATGATTTGGATTTCCAACTTGATTTCCTTCTGTTCCGAGTATTTCTAATTGAAAACCAGTCATTGCTGAATGACTGGATATCATTTAGAACGTAAATCACCACCATTGCTGAATGATGTGGCAATCAGTCATTGGATATAAATTGAGAGAACTATTCCCTGAAAAAATTTTAGAAATTTTCCATTCTATCAAGTTCAAATACAATTATGAAGGGAGAATCTGAATTTACATCCTTCCCGTGACTATAATTTCAACGCCTTTCATGCATTAATTCCTTATATATACACACACATATATATATATTGGAGCAAACTTATTCATTTTATCAACAATATCAAAAAAGTGTATACAAAGTGAGTATCTCAAGCGGGCCATAACAAGAGAAAGCACATGTAGAAAGTGGTCTAATCCTTACGCACCATAGAGAGTTACTCTTACCTACATTCCATGCAATTTTGATCTCTCATTTTTGTCTGCTTATTTTTAGTGCCTTGTGGTGACAAGAATAAGATCTTAGAACCTGTGGAATCATATTGGACCACTCTCTATGAAATAATTAGATGTCGAAACCAGACATGGTTATCTTTAATCATCTAAAAAGTTCTACAACAAGTAGTAAATACAACAATTTTATGATTTGGGCAGCTTGAAATTGTCTGTTCCGTCTGTCCAGTTCCTATTTAACTGTCACATGCGTTGATTAATAACTCTTATGATTCTATTGTGGATAAATCCAGTAATAAATAACTCTTAGAATTCTATTGGGAATAAATCCAATAGTACAATAGCATTTAAACAAAGATGGGATAGAAACAAAATTCAGAACAGATGATTTGAAACGGATTTGGACCTATATTGAGCTCTTTCATCTGTCAAAGGAACACCTAATGCTATAATAGCATACTCCTCTTTTTGCAGAAAGAACTTTCTGTAATGGTGTGTGTCTCCGATTCTAGGCCTTAGGTATCCGGTTTAAAATAGACGATCTAGTGATAAAAAAGGCTGTAGATTGAATAGGGTGCCTTACCAAATCTTATCTCGTGTAAAGGATTTAGAATATGATGATATAGTACATAATATGTATCACTTGTAAAAGCTCGGAAAGGCAATGGGATTGAGATGTATATCAGAATAAAATCTTGAAAAAAGTTGTCCTAGTGTAACAACTTGGTGGGAACATATCTACTTTTATGGATAATGGGCTCAATGAATCTCCCATATTGTTCTAAACCAAAATAGAAGAGCATGAGAATCTCATTCTCCCTCTCAATACAATGCAAGGAAAAAGTAGTTAGAAATTAAATATCTATTGGCCCTGTGTGAAATAGTGTATAAAACTGCCAAAGACTCAGTCCAATCTAAAGGCGACTGATACAATGCAATATGGGAAGCTATGGGCAGAGAAGAAAACATCCTAGAGAAGAACCCTTAATGTGGGAGCAGAACTTTGGTCATCACATCCTGTTTTTTGTATGTACCCTGAAGCATTTCAGGTCAGCAAAATTTTAAGAGGGTGGCAAAGCAAAATATATGCGATTGCACTGCTAATTAATGTGACAGTTTTAGTGCAGGAGGTAGGAGGTGAGACGGAGGATCGGATTGAGTGGTAAGATAGAATGGATTATAGGTACTGAATTCTACATTTCCCACTTCTCAAAGAAAAAAAAAGTAAAAGTTTTAGTGACTCAAACATTAGTTTTTTTTCAAATTATTTTTACAATGGAGAGATTATGCATATGGTACCTTAAAAAATTGATTTACACCTGGATTTCTTTTTATTTTGGGGCCATTAATTAAAAGAGCAATTACCAACTAATCAGATTTGGGAAGGCAACTGCAATAGTGAACATTAACATCTATAGGACCATAACAATCTATTAAGTGGTCGAATTTTCCACAAAAAGTATTGTCAATACCTACGCAGGTCCAGTCTTTTCTTGACTTTGAATATTTCTCCTACGTAGACTTTGCTCGGTCAAGTGGGATTGAAAACTTAACATTCCCCAGCTCCCTTCCACCACAGCCCCATATATGCATTAATCAAAAAGCCAAGTGGCAAAACAACCAACAGACAAAAATGAGCCATTAAAGAGACTAAATTAAAGCTGGAGAAAAAATGGGGTTGAAGCATACAGAAATGGGAGTTGAATTCTTCAAGTCTTTGTTTGTTAGTTATCCTTATTGGACCACGTCCAGAAGTCAACTATTTTCACTTCCTTCACTTCAAGGGAGTGAATGAATAATTGTTAATAAGCAACTCCCAACCTAATCAACATTATTGCATACTTTTAAGATTTTTATATCTAATTATGTATTGTTCTCAAACAAAACAAAGATCAACCGTGGAATCCATATCCATTTCTACCTGTCAAGTTCAAACAATGCACAAGAGATTGGATTGTAACTGTTAGAAGTCAACACAACTTTTTAACAAAAGATGTCATAGTCCTAAGCCCTAACCAGCCTTAAAAGCAGGGAAGTCTTGAGTCAAAAGTTGATCATCTTTCTCACTGTCACTTTGTGTTTGCCATTAGCTGAATGAAGGAGAGGAGGGTTCATCTTATAAAGTAGCTTTCTAGCAGTTAAAAGAAAAAAAAATAGAGGTAATTAATGGGCAAGACATACAGAGAACAAACTGACTAAAAATGCTCAGATAGGAGGTAGTCTTGGAAACTACCTTAATTTTCGCCTTTCTGGAGAACCCTGAATTATTTCGATCAGTTTTAGCTTAATTCAGAAAGTACTTTAGAATGTAGGCCACAAATGGGTACAATACTTTTTGGGACAATTAAGGACACCGAAAGCTCATCTCTTTTGGTCGGATATTCTTTGTATTTATAGATGGGATATTGTCATACAGGCTTGTTCTCGATTGATTATTTTAATTGATTATAGATTTTGATTTTTAGATAATAGTTTTGTGATGCTCTCGATTACTTTTGTATTTTGATTATAGATTTCTTAATGACAAAAAAAAGTTAAAATATATAATCATTTGAAGAGTACCTTTTACTGATTCTAATTATTCTTTATAATCAGATTTTTGTAAAATCTAAAGCAACCGAGAATTAGGCCGTAGTTTTCCAACAATTTACAGGCATTTCTACTTCAAAACCAACTTGATCTTGTCTGTTTTATATGTGACTTAGGTAACTAATTAGTAAACTTAGGTGGCTTTGACCGGCTATAGTAGTACTTGTCTTTGCATATAATGCCAAGCATTCTCATCCAAAAAATTATTCAATTCAATTGGTGCCCCAAAATTCAGCTCTTCTCTGAATTCTAGTGTTTTGTGGGTTTCTTCTTGGCTTGTTCTCTCTTGGATTATGTTGGCCATTTCTGTCTCAACTCTTAATTATCACATCCGTGTCTAATATTGTGAGCAAAATACAAATGGTTTAGTATTAACCAAGTCACATTTTCTCCTCAAAAAAAGCCCAAAAAAAAATCTCTGTTGCTATTTTGCAAAATTTCCGTGGACAATAGGGATTTGAGATGTAACCACTTTTTTTTGGCAACACTGAGGATATCCCAGCATTTTTGCCGAACTAATCTCTTACGCTATACAGAGTCCGCCCAAGAATGCACAGCAATGTTAGTATGGTAGGGTTCGAACTGGTGACTTACGGGATACTACAGCATGTAGTCACCAACTGAGCTCCTGCTGGAGGCAGAGAGGTAACCACTTGGTAACCACTTGGCTCTTTTTCTAGTTTTATGTGAACATTTTTATACTCTTGGCATTCTGAAATGCTATCAGAGTATCCAGACTACAAGGCGATTCACAAATGAAAAATTGCTCACACCTATCTTGCTACTTGGACCTCGTATTTGTCTTCCTCGGCCTGCAGATCTTGACTCTCCAGGTTATTAATTTTGACTGGGCCTTATCCTGAAAACAATCCCCCCATTGCTGAACCCTTTTGGGAGATTAATTTTCCCTGGCCCAGAACAAAAGCAATGATGTGTGGGCTGCATCATTCTGGTCAATAACATTTCACTAGGGTCGTAATGGGCCAAGCTTTGGTCGAGGTAAAGGAAAAAAAAATCAATTCCATGTACCCACTAAGGATTTGTTCTTGGTTAATTATTTGAATTGGTCATAAATTATAACTTTTAATAATACAATTTTTTGTTCTCGTTTGCTATTATATATGGATTATAGATTTTTTTAACAATAAAAAAAATTAAAATTCACAATCTACTAAAAAGTAGCTTTTGTTAATATTAATTATTCTAGTTACTTACTTATCAGATTTTATAAAATCTAAAATCAACAAGGCCACAATTAACTAGGGCGTCAATGACTAGTGTGGGGAAGATGTAATCAGAATTCAGAGGAAGATACTTAACAATTTTTTTTGTTAGAGTAGATGGCCAAAAAGGTCACTAAATATTAAGTATGACACAGATTAGCTACCGATCTTTTTTTTTTTTGTGGCCACAAAGATCACAGCAAAAACGGGCCAGCGAAATCATTTTGTCAAATTCTACCACTAAAACTATTGGTTGCCGAATATAATTTGGCAAAAAAAATCGTTAAATTTCAATAATTTACCAATCTTCTTATCGACAAAATTTGACAAAATGATTTCGGTGGCCCGTTTTTGCCAATTTAATGACGTTTGTGGTCAAGCAAAAAAGTTTGATGACTAATCTGTATCATCTTTAATGGTTTAGTGACATTTTCCACCTTTCCCTCTTTTTGTTACAAAAAGCCAAGTGCAGATTTTGTTACTGTTGACATTTTCCCAGAGGTCCATGCATACTGAGTTACGAGATCCTTAGCAGTTTGAGGTACACAATTCGAGGTATTTATGACTGCTTAGTAGCAAAACTTTGAATCATTACCTAGCAGGAGAAATAAACCATCAGCCCATCCTTTACGGTAATCAAGAAACTAATTCATCTCTTCATTCACATCATCTCATCTTTCACACCAATCAAGAAACTAATTCATCTCTTCATTGAACCCATCTCATCTTTTACACTAATCAAGAAACTTAATTCATCTCTGCTTTACCCTCCCAACAATTTCAAGGGTTTACCAATTTATTTCTATATAAACAAACTGCCCTTGCAGCTCGAGAATATGAGACAGAAAGTTCAGGGTAGCAAAACAAAAATGAAAGGATCAGAGATCATCAAGTCAGTTGCTTCTGCAGCAGGTTTAGGTCTAGTTGCATGGGGCATTTCTCAACTTTTGGAAATCTGGGGCGTTACAAAAATTTTTGGATTGGCATTACCATGGATAAGCAGGAAACTGATGAAAGCACCAGGAGGCAACTACTACATCTTCAGGGATGTCTTCGAGCGTGACCCTGCTGGCTATTTCCGCGGCCTTCGCAATTTGAAAAATTAGTTATATCTGTCTTCAGGAAAACTGATGAATATTACTGGTTTCTTAGCGGCTAATGATTGATATATCTGTCTTTGCGGGTAATTAGTTGAATCTCCTACTGAAGTTGTAATGCATTAGTAAAATTCCCTTATCCCTGATCTGATATTCATAAATTATCGATGGATTAATTGGGATGCTAATGGCATGAATATGTCCAATGTTGGATAACATTCTCGAATTCTCAACTTCTAAAATGTAGTGGCATCGATCATTTACTTGTAGCCAAGAGGAAAAACCAAAACAAGAAGCAGCTTGCATTCGAAGAATGTAGTGGCCTTTACAAGTGCCTAAAGGAAATAGGAATTGCTAATTCATACAAGCGAGTGATTTTATTACATAACCATAAATTATTCAACAACAAATGATAAGGCTTGATGGGCATCACCACGCCTAGAATTATCTCACTGTAATGGCCTCTAAGCCCTCCAAGAAAGAGGTACCCACCAATAATAGTGTCTGGATTTTTACCTTTGGAGGGACCCTAAATTATTGCCAGTTTAGAAAAGTACTTTTGAATACACAAAATGGTGTACTTTTTTTTTTTTGGGGATAAAGTGAATTTCATCAATTTGCAAGAAATTATACTACAAAAGTAAAGAAACCAACTTGATCTTGTTTCTATTGTGATTTAGGAAAGTTAAATGGGCTATCAATTGATATAGTGGTACATGTAGGTTACAAGAGCTCGGGTATGGGAAACATTCTCATCCAAAATATGACTCAAATATATTGCTGCTCCAAAGTTTAGGTCTTGTCTCAATCCAAGAGTTTTGGTGCTGCTCTTTCTTGGATTATCTTCGTTGTTTGAGTCTCAATTATCACATCCTTGTGTAAGGCACCAAAATGAAGTAATTATACTGTTTCAATTAGTGAATTTATGGGAATATCATCCAACATTTCCATTAGCAGTTGGTGATTATTCGTATTAGGTATTGTGCAATTGCAATTATTGCATCTGTCTCCAGGTTACAAGGCAATTATCAAAAATTACAAATAGTAAATTTTAACTCTCAAGGTGATAAAGGATGGACGAATTGGCTTCGCATTAATAATTTTTTTTAAAAAAAAAAAAACTCTCAAAGTGACTAACTGATTCGGTCATAGACAAACCAAATTCCTCCAACACTTGACCCTTTATTTGTGACGATTCAAGTTTTGTTTCCTAAACCAAGAACATGCAGAGTATTTATATTTTTTATATTTAGTTTTTGTTTTTATCATGAGCCTATTCGACCAGTTCAAAAACAGTTGCATTTTCTACTCGATTATTGAATGAGTTTGATCTTGTGTTCAAACTAGATTTATTTGCTATAGAATCGAGCATTTTCAAATTCGAATAAGCCAAATATGAACATATAAGCTAATTGCAGGGATCATCAAATGCACTAATAGTACAAGTACTACAAAAAGGAATTTTTAAGTTTTACAATTCTAAACGCTTTATGTTGGAAAGCTAAAGATAGATTTTTTTCCCCCAATTGTTCGTTACATTTTCCAAGAGTTTCATGCTCACTAGACCCTTAATATTCAGCAAATACACAATTCAAGGTATGTATTATGACTGTTCAGGATTCTCATCTCATCTGTTACACTGATCAAGAAACTAATTCATCTGTTCATAACCCTCTGATCAGTTTTCCAGGAAATGTATTACCATCTATATAAACAAACCGCTTTTGCAGCTTCTGAATATGAGCTAGAAAGTTCAAGAGCAGCAAAACAAGAATGATGGTCAGGGCAATTGCATCTGCAGCAGTTCTGCAAAATCTATCACTGTTAAATGAGATAAAATATTTCGAAAATTGGAAAGAAAAAAAAAAAAACTTTCGGCGCCCCTCCACAAATCACGTTAGTCTTCTTGGATTTGACCATACCATTCATTACTTTTTGACATTACCTCAGTACATCAATCCCAAAGTTCTTCTCGAATACACAAATCCATGATTCATCAGCAAAAGATAAAAGCCAAATAGTACTGCTAGAAATTAGGAACAAATACCCCACTAAACCCTATCGCAAATCTCACTTTTATGTATAACCTTGCTTGTATTTGCGAAACAGGTCCTCAGTCTTGGCATTCCTAAAAGCACAACATCCAATTAAATAAACCCAAATCAAGCCCACAAGTGTGATTAATAATATAATGTCTGCTCTTCTCCATTCTTTCTTGAGATTAGCCAATAATCCTGCTTTGCATGAATCGCATGAGTAGCAAAGTTGTGTTTGCTCATTGCTCCATTGAAGGCAATCCATGTCTGCTGCTGTGTCTATTGGACTAATCCAGTATGTTGGGTTCACAAATGTGTAGCCGCATTGTGTTGGAGGTTTACAGCAGCCTGACTGTAAATGGAATATCAAGAAAAAGATTAAAGGTGAATCATTCCTAGCGGGTATATATATATATATATATGTGTGTGTATAAACCCATTTTCACACATGATTAATTAGGGGCTTCATGATTGACAGGAAAAAATATAAAAGATAAAAATTGAACTTAAAACCCTTGTGTATAAACACGTAGGAAATTTTTTTTTTCAAGTTTTTATTTTTATTTTTTAGCCTCCCATCCTTCCCCATAGGTCCACTCTCTTCTCACTCCTAACTATTGAGATTTGAATCTTAAATTTGATGGTAGAAAAAACTATAAAAATCCTCCCTTGACCACTAAACGGATCCTAATGGTTAACATGTAAAATTTTTTCTCACTCATGTTTCTTATGTAAATGTAACATTTTGTAACTTAAGAATTTAGATTCATGCAATTGCAAAAATAAAATTTGCAGAAACAAAAACTCAAATTTTTACACAATGTGTCTTATTCTTTTGTTTTAAAAGTAGTGTAGTAACAAAACCTAATCTTGATTTAGGCTTTGTTTTTTATTAATCTTTCTATTCAACTGTTAGCAGCTATTTGTGGCTTTAACTATTGAGGTCCTAAATTGTTGTGTGGAAGAATCTTCACTATTCTAAGCTTTATGATGCTATTAATTCTTTTCTGTACCGACAAAGTAAAAACCTTGTTTGACATAGAAAGCACTCTAAGAATACTTTAGATGCTAAAGCATACGTGTGAAATAAAAAAGAAATGATCCCTACTAATCACTTTTCTTTCATGATAAGTTTTTATATTAGGTTTGAGTCATTGATCCTTTTAACATTTTTAGTGGAAGAAGGTATCAGCAGCTTTAATATTTGAAGAATGTAAAAAGAGCAAATCTGGAGGATGGTGTAACAGAAATCCACTACTGTTACCTCACCTTTCAAACAAAAATGCTGAAGTAAGCAGGTAAATTCAAAATCCCAAAACAAAAAAGGGAAAATAAAAGCAAAAATAAAGGTCAAATCCTTGTTAATCCTCTTTTCTTTTCTTTTTTTGGAAATAAGCAAGTATGCAATGCTTAAAAACCAAAAAGAAAAGGAAAATAAAGACCAAAAAAATTAAAAACTTTGTTGATCCTCCTCTTCTTCTTCTTCTTCTTTTTTTTTATTGCAAAGAAATATGGACCATATGTTACTTGAGTACACACATTTGGTAGTTAAACTTTTGAACAATATTATCAGTTTTAATGTCCAACCATGCAACATTTCGCCATAGAACCAAAAAATGATCAGAAGTAAATTTTTAAGCAAGAAAATGAAGTTCTTGAAATTACCTGTAAGGGACTAAGATGTGCATTGAAGAAATCTTGAGGCATACGATAACTTTGGTTCAACTCAGCACACATGCTAGAAGAGCTAAGGCAACTTCTTATTCTGTCCCATTTATAAGAGCTTTGAACTCTTCTTCGAAGCCATCCGGAGAAGTCATCAAGATGATATTCCAAATAAGCTCGGTTTGTTGCAGGCCGGCCAGAGCCTCTGATGGTAACCATATAGATAAAAACCACCAAACAAGCAAGCAAAACTATGAGAACGAGCATAGCAATGAGGTACAAAATAAGAAGCCATGGAATCCTCCAAAACCCTCCAATAAAACCCGCAAGAGCCACAATCAAAATCAGAACTCCCAAGATAATCACTGGCCATTGAAGAAGTTTTACACAGGAATTGTCTGGTTCTGTTGCTAGCCAGATTCCAGCACCGATGATGGGGATTGAAAGAAGCATTGCAACAAAGTTTATGCAACCAATAACATTATTGCTTAGTGCCATTTCTTTGAAGAAGGAAGAAATGCTAAGTCCTTTTTTTTTTTTTTTTTTTGGGGGGGGGGGTTTGGCTGAGAAGAGTAAGGATGGAGGAAGAACAGGAAACTAAGTAGACAAGATAGAGATTTTGATTTGCAAGTCACTAGTACTAGTTTTTGTTCTTTTCCTTGGAAGGATGAAAGCTACTAAAGCAAATGAATCATAGATGTAAATAGGGTTATGAGCTCTTGGACCAAACGTTCAATCACTTTAGTTTAACTTTTTAAAAGGGAATAGTTGTAAAGAAAACAAAAGTAAAAGAAAGAAGAAATTCCTCTCTCATGAGTAGAAATAGAAACTTGTGCTCTGTCATAATGTTGGGTACAACGAAGACTTTGTGCTTCAGATGCCTCGGGCTCCATACACACTGTGGCATCTTTTCGCTGAATTAGATCTACGATTGCTTGGGGTAAAAAAGTTAATTATGCTAAAGAAAAGAATGAAGAACTAAAATCACCTGGCTCATATGTCTCTATCTTTGTATCCTACAAAAATATTTAAACGTAGTGCACTTCGATTGGTGAAATCCTTTACCTATAATTAAGAGGTGGAGGGAATAGGAGGAATAGGAAAAGCAAGGAAATGAAAAGATGTTTTGATTGAGTTTTTAGGAGGAAAAGGAAAGAATAGGGAAAGAAAGGAAGGGATTAAGTCTAATTATTTGTTGGGTTAATTACATTTACCTCCCCTGAGGTTTGACGAATCGATCCCTGAGATTTGACCAAATAACAAAAAGGTCCCTCAACCGTTAGTCTTTGCCGTTGACTGTTAGGGTTAATTACATTTACCCCCTTGAGATTTGATCAAATAACGAATCGATCCCTAAAATTTGATCAAATAACAGATTCCTCCCCCACACTAACTTCTGTCACTTATATGTAACGGAAATAGCCAAAAATCTAAATAACCCTTATTGATTTCCATCAGATTTTTAAGGATTAATTACATCTATCTCCCTTGTGGTTTGACCAAACTACTTTTAAATCCCTGTGGTGTGGTAATATTACATGTACCTCCTTTTTAAGTAATCTCGTCAAAGACACTTAAATAGAAGTAATGAAATATCATATTTACCCTCTTTGTAAAACTTGTAGTTAGAGAAAACTTACCGTTAAAAAATCGAAGGTGGTTTCAATAATAACGAATTAAACTAAGAGTTTATTACTTAAATAAAACAGTTTTTAACCAGTATAAAAGAAAAAAACCAAGCATGTAATAAATCAAACTTGATAAAATATGCGCATAAAGGAACAAAAGAAAGAAAATGAAGAAAGAAGAAAAGCTTAGAAAACAAAAAAGAAATTAAAATGTGAAAAGCAAAGAAAGGAATGGAAAAAAAAAGTAGAGTGAAAAAAGGAAACCGACAATTGAGCGATGAAATAAAATTTATAGAAGCAATGTAAAGGTTCACTCAATCCACCACAAAAATGAGACGGACATGATTTTCAAAAATGAGACCATTACCGGATTCTCAAATATCCTTTGACTACTTAATCGGCCATGACAAAGTGTTTTGTGCAGAAAAGCCTTCTGCTAGTTTGGTTTTACAATGGGTTACTAATAAATAGAGTAAAATGTCAATAGAAATCTGGTACTTCATTTATATAATATAGGAAAAGTATAAGGAGCTGGTACATTATGGAAAGAAAAAATGCGTACTACATTTTCAACCCTCTTATTCGCTAGAAATTTTAAATTTACTTTATCTTTTAAATAAATTATTTTTTGAAAAAATAGGTACTTTGTTCATATAATTGGGAAAAGTCGTAAAGCACTGGTATTTTATGGGATAATGGGTATTACCCCATGTAATCCAAAATTTGTCACTCTATTTCACCAAATTACAAAATACGTGTATGGCAAATTTTGCATTACAAGGTCTATCAAAATTTACTATGATTTTATCTGTTAAATAAATTAATAATTTGTTGGATTCAAAATTTTATCTGTTAACCAAAATTTTTTTCTGAAAACACAAAAATCGATAGGTCAAAAATTTGATGGAAATCAATAAGGGTTATTTAGACTTTTGGCTATTTCCGTTACATATAAGTGACAGAAGTTAGTGTGGGGGAAGAATCTGTTATTTGGTCAAATTTTAGTGATCGATTCATTATTTGGTCAAATCTCAGGGGGTAAATGTAATTAACCCTAACAGTCAACGGCAAAGACTAACGGTTGAGGGACCTTTTTGTTATTTGATCAAATCTCAGGGATCGATTCGTTATTTGGTCAAACCTTAGGGGAGGTAAATGTAATTAACCCTTATTTGTTATGAGCCTGTATTCCGTTTAAAAGTAGACAGACATTGAGGGAAAATAAGCCATTAAACCAAGATCAATGAAAATGTTAAATTTTTTTTTGAAATATCCTTGTATTTTTTCATATTTATCATTAATGTAATTTATCTTTAATACAATCTCCACACTACCTTATAATCTAAACTTACTTTTTTAAATTATATCTGAAACCTCTAAATATTAGATATTTTATTAATATTTACTATTATTTAAAAGATTTGCTTTTTGTATTCTCGAGTTCTAATTTCTTCTCCTAAAAAAACTTCAAAATAAAAAATATTCGATTCATTTTGAAATACTATTATCTTTGAGATTTTCGTGAACATAAAAGGATGAATACAAATAAATCAAACTAAAAAGGAGAAAATAAACTAAAAGGAGGGTAAATTAGATTGTGTTAAATTATGGGCAAATTCAAAAGGGAAAACGTTAAAAACGTTGCTCATAGTTCGCTAAATGAATTGTTTTGTCTTTCACTTTTAAAATATTAACTTTACGTTCTTTACAAATTCAAATTAGCAATATTTGGTCCCAACCTAAGTTTCGAACCACTTTAAAATCTGAAACCACCACGTGACTCATATGCAGCCATTTTTTATTTACAAAAAGGTCATATTCCACTTGTTTAGTAGCAAAAACGAATATAGATTGGATCAGATCCCATTTTTTTGATGAAAATAAATATGATTCAGATTAAATCCTACTTTTTTACAAGTAAAAATAAATATGGATTGGATCATTTGTTTAACTACAAATTGGCTCTAACATTTTTGCTCCTAGAAAAATGACCATATACGAGTTATGTGATGGATTCAGGGTAAAAGGTAATTGAAAACTTAGGTTAGAATTAAATTTTATCGATTTGATTTTATAAAGGATATAAAATTACTATTTTAGAAATGAAGGACAAAACAATTTATTAAAATGTGAGGAATGTTTTAAACAATATTCCAATTCGTAACAAACACAGTGATTCCTACCCTGATCCAATCAATACCTTTAGTGTTTTTTTTGAATTAATTTTTTATACACTGACAGTGTATATACGTTTACCATTATATGCATGACATGTAATCCGAATTTGAATTTGAAACTCAAATTTTACATATGTGTTTTATATCTAACCATAATAGTGTATATACCGTCATCGTATATAAAATTTACTATTTCTTTTTTCCTTCCATATCCGATCTAAACAAGACAGTTAGAATCCGCTTGCTCTTCTCATTCTTTTTCACTAGAGTCACTTCCTTCCTTTTTCTGCCCTTTCTTTTTCTTGCAAGGCCACTACTATTTGCTTTTCCTAAAAGAATTCTTCATAAATATGTAACTGTACCCTTAAAATAGAGGAATTTAACAAAAAACATATCATTTAACTCATTTGTTGCACAAATAAAAAAAAATATTGAAATAGAAGAGGCGTGCAATGAATGTCCTTAACTTGTAAGGTTTTCAAACTGTCCTTAATTTTTGAACGTCAAAAATTTTATACACGTGACATGCATTCTGCATGTATATTTACCTTTAGTGTAAGAATGATTAATTCATATATATATATATATATATATCTTCTGTTTTTTAGCATGAACTACATCAACAAGAACATCAAACATGTACTTTCTTTTTTCTAAAAAGAATTAACAAAGGAAATATTTGTAGAAGGATTGGGCCTAAGCTGAAATATAGTTACAAGCCCATCAGTTTGGCAGCCTGGTCTCTTGTCAGCCCAAACCAAATTAATTTGCATGATCTGCTTTGGGAATTGAGAGGTTATCTTTCAACAGAAAAATCTCTGGAAACCATCTTCTCCGACGGTTCCTTCATTCAGTCAGCACTCAGCAGCAATGGCTGCAATTGAAGCAGCAGCATTCTCCATACTTTCTTCTTCCTCTTCGCTCCCGTCAACTTCCCCTAAATGCTCTTTGCACTTCCTTAAACTTCCCATTTCCACCTGTGCCCTTCCTTTTTCCTCGAAACGCCCACTATATCCCCTCCCTCCACTGCACTCCGCAAGAAAACCAAGGTTCCAAATATGCTCAACCTCCACAATTGAAGAAGTTGTTACAGTAGAAGAAAAAACAGAGCCATCCGAAGAGAAAACAGAGTCAGCCCCACAAACCAATCAGAAAAGAAAGCTTTTTGTGCTAAATTTGCCATGGTCCTTCACCGTTGCTGATATTAAGAACCTCTTTGCTGAATGTGGCACTGTTACTGATGTTGAGGTACTTCCATGAGTGGGATATTTCTGTTAAAGAACTTACTTTGGATGAATTTGTTGAAGTTGAAGAAGTGATTTTAGTTGGTGGTTCTTTTTTCTTTTGGGTCTGAATTTGTTATTGAAGTGAGATTAAATCGTGGGTTTTGTTTGTCCTGCATAATTTGTTAATGAAGTTATTTTTGAATGGTGGGTCCTGTTTATCTCGATGAATTTGTTAAAGGAGTCATTTTGAATCGTGTTTTCTGTTTTTTCTTGGATGCATTTGTTGAAGAAGTGATTTTGAGTAGTGGTTTTTGTTTTTCTTGGATGTGGCAGATTATAAAGCAGAAAGATGGTAAAAACAGGGGCTTTGCATTTGTGACAATGGCTTCTGGGGAAGAGGCTCAGGCTGCTATTAAGAAATTTGACTCTCATGTGAGTTGTTTTGGAAACTAAATTTTCTGATTATTGTCTATTATCAGTGTCCTTTAATGGTTTACTAGATGTATAGCACAATGTGTTTGTTATCAGAGTCGAAAGGATAAGGAAATAATTGTGATTGAGTGGTGGAATGAGTGTGTATTTGCGCAAAGTGATGGGTAAGAGTATTGGAGCAATTTTGTTGATATTTACATATCTGACTTCCAATAATGTGAGAAAATGGTAGTTTTGCTTCGTTAGTCAATGATATTTGAATCTTTAAGGTGTAATTCTAGCTGCATATAAGATACTCATCTATAGCTGGATTTGATGAGTTGTACCTTCATCTTAAGTTCTAAAATTGTATTTGTGATGCATGTTATAATATAAGCAAAATGAAAAGTCTAATAAGAGGAAAAGAAAGATGAGAAAGGAAAACTTTTGTTGGATACTGTTGGGGCAGAAAATAGGACAGAACACAATTACAGATCATGGATACACATCTTTAACCTCGCACCCCCCCCCCTCCCCCAAAAAAACACCAGAGAAAGTTATTTCCTTGTCACCCCCTTGCAAAATACTTGAAGAATGTTGATAAATATTTTCCCTTGATATCCCTTCTTTTCTCCACAAGTTTTCCATCCAAATGATATTAATATTCTCATCTCCGGAGACTTGTGAATACTGATATAATTTTCCTGGTTCAAGTGAGAGACTGGTAATGTTTGTCAAAAATTACGTAATGTAAGATATATCTTCAAATCTGCAGAGGCTGTAAACCATCAACATTGCTTTTGTGCTGGCTATCTTAAGGAAACATGCTGATTATTTTTAATCGATAATGGTTTTCTTATTGACTGTCAACTATGAATTTAAATTGTTCTTTCACTTTTCACTGGAGCAATGACCTTCTAAGCTCTAAAGAAATGAATTCTTATTTACTTCTTTCTGATTAAAGTCCAATATCATCTATATTTCAAATGGCTATGCAAAATTTTTTTAGGAAAAATCGCATTGAAAACATCCAACCTAATTGATAACAACTATTATTTTTGATAATTTTCCTTTAGTACTCGATGTCTTTAGTCATTTTGCCAGGGTATACCATGAGATACACTAATTACAACTTTTTACAAGTTTGAATTCTTTGCTTGTGACTTTATGTCAATGAAAAAAGGGATGTATAAAGGGCTATCTTTAAGTGATCTAGTAGCATAATGTACAGCGAGGAAATATAAATGTGGGGGAGTCCTTGGAAATCCTTTGCTGTCTTAATTTTCTTGAGGAAGATGTACCAGTTGGCACTGGCCTGGGGTTTTTCTGCCTGGCAAGTTCTACAAGTACTCTGGTTGCTAAAGGTGATTCTTCCGTGCTTCAGCAATAAGTCCCCTTTTTCATCTGTCCTTCCATTTGAACATGGTAATAAGCATGACTAAACCTTCAGGAAGTAGATTGTAAGAAACTACAAATGAGGGTATAGATTTGTAGCAAAAATAGAAGAAATGATCAATACTATAAGGATAGGGAATGACAAAGAATATGCGTGCACGCCCATGCATCTTCTGCTAACTGAATTGTGGCACTCTAAGAGGGTATGATAAAGGCTTTTATTGTGTCTTTGACAAAGTGTCAATCACTTCAAGGCTGCAGCTTATGATTGGTGGTAAGCCGCGTTGATGATTTCATCAAAGACCTTCTTCAGAATAGAGAGCAAATTCCTGAGGATTCAAGGTGGCCATCATTGTGCTTGGTTTCTTTTAGTTGTAATATTTTTGAGCAGGGGCTTTGAAGAAAGTAGTATTTTAGGGGTAGAAAGATTTCTGTGTAATTATTTTGTCTTCGTTAATGTTATAAATGACACCAAGTAACCTTCAAAAGAAGATATATTTGCTCATTGACCTTGAGAAAGACTGAAGGCAAATACACGCCTTTCCCCATTTCCTTTGGTGTTTCTGTTTGAATATATATGTGTTCATGAGTTCAAACAGAAGAAAGATCTCTAACAACATCTGTCCCAGTATTTTATTTATGTTATGTTTTGAGGCACAGGAATTGTCTGGTAGGATTATCAGGGTAGAGCTTGCAAAGAGATTCAAGAAACCCTCACGTTCACCTCCTGAGGTTCCTTCCCGTGGTGAGACCCGCCATAAGCTGTATGCATCCAATCTTGCCTGGAAGGTGAGGTCTAGCCACCTGAAAGAATTCTTCTCTGCCTACAGTCCAGTTTCGGTTAGGGTTGTCTTCGATAGTCCTTCAGGACGATCTGCTGGGTATGGTTTTATCTCATTTGCCACAAAGGAGGAAGCAGAAGCTGCAATGTCTTCTTTGGAGGGCAAGGTATTAACAATAAACTATTTCTGCTTCTATTTGGTTGACTTTCTTTCAGCTGACTTGACAATGGGGTTCACAGAATTGTTTGGTGTGGAAACAATTATTTTTTTGTGACATAATTTTATGCATGTCTACAGCCTTCAAAGAACTCCATCTTCTCCAAACTGCATATCAGTTTGTCTTGGTACAATCCTCTAGCAGAGAGTGGGCATGTATATCGGTAGCTCATGGTAAGTTAGAAAGATGTTAGAATCAATATCAGGAACACAAGTAATTTGATTATTTGAGACGTTGATTGGGATATCCAAATATTGGAAACTAAAGATCTAAACTAGAGGAGTTTTAAGTATGCATGTGCAGGATTTGAAATGGAGAGTATGATGTACTTAACTAAAGGGATTACTGATGTAGTTAAGAGTTAGTAGTTTCATTGGTGGATGGTAGGAGTGTATAAGGTGATCATGTCTTCAAGGAAGGAATAACAAGTGATATTTAGCTTTTAACATGACGAGTTGGATGATGTTCAAGATACCCAAACTTGGTTTTATCTTCAAGTATTATTGCACCCTTTTGTGCATCTCACTGTTACAGATTTTGTAGATACCCAACAATATACACTTGAATAACAAGTGGTACTTACTTTTTATTGCAATCTTTTGTACTCGCTGCTAAAGACTTTTTACATATCCAACAGTCTACAGAAATTCCATGAGCCAATGCCTATTGAGCCTACTAAGCGTAGCACCTTCTCTAAATTTTGTACAAGGCTGTCGAAGTAACCCTAGTATGTGTATTACATAATTTATATATTTCAATATAGAGTGTACCTGAAGGACGTTGGGTTCTTCAGTAAATAGCCAATTAACCATCACAAACAGATTGTCAGATTGAACAACTAAGTAGTGGATATTAGGAGCATGGACACTCCTTTTGGGTCTGTGTATGTTGAGAAGCATCAAGTGGAATTAGCATTTTGAAAGATGATGTCAAAAGGAAGAAGAAACTGATTTTGGATGTATTTCTGGTCGTTTTAGTGCATTAAGTGGGGCCAGGAGTAAAAAGAGGAATAAACTAGTGTATATGCTTAGCATTTTATTAGAAGGTTTTGCTAAGTCCTGAAGTTGATGAGAATACACGTTTTCTATATTCTAATTGTGCACAATCTGCACATCTCATGGCAGAAATCTTTGGGTACATAAACTTTTATGCAGTGCAAATTGTAGAAATATGGACTTTGGGGATATGCTTTTGGTCCCTGCTTGTCTGATAATAACCCTTACTGAGAGTTCTGCTTACTGGAGATTCTTCATAGAGAAACTCACTAGCTTTCAACATTTCCAATGATTTGTATTAAGGGTTACACCTGTAATTGTTTATGAAATGGTATCTTACTGGCAAATTAGTTTTATTCACCTCTATGCTTTCATTTCATTTTCCTTGGTAATTTTATAGTGCTCAGATTACAGTTTTATTGCTGCTAATCTTCACTTCCCTCCAATGTATATACATCTGCAACACTGGCAGGGTGATCAGCAATTGTCTCTCCGTGTGAAACATGATTCTTTGGCATGAATTCTTTAATTCTATGTAACACATTAATTTATGGTGTTAATTCTCTATGCTCTACATAATTTTTTGGCACGAGTTCATTACATTATTTGTCATCTTCGATTTCCATTTTGTAGGAGCTGTTGGGCAGACCTATAAAATTGAAGTTCAGTCAAAAGAATGATGACGAATCTGAAAATGAAGTGGAAGAAACGACCGAGGAACAACCTGCGGATCAATAGCTTCACACTGATTCTGGCTTTGATGATGGTGCTTGCAGACAGAAGAGGAAAATTACAAGTTAAGTTGATGTTCTTCCTCTTATCCTGTATATGAGCAGCCAGGAGCACCATCATCTACGTTTTTGCATTTCCTTAGATTATACTCTGTAAGTACTCAAGCTAGCAGTCTGTAATGGCCTTCGTCTGTTGTATGATATTCTCCCTGCAGATTTTACACTATACAGTCTTAGCAACGTAGAAATTGTACAATCATGAATCTTGTGGCAGCTCAATACTAGGCACATAGTTTGTGTACACAAATATGATTGTGAAATCTCCATAGCAATTACTTGCAAATAAATGAGACTTTTCTTACTTTAGCCTTGGTGAATCCTAGAAGTTCCATTGATATGCTATTGTGAGGCAATGAAAAGATAGCCAGTGAGTTGACCTATTTTTCCCAAAAAAAAAAAAACACAAATACAAGGTGTAAGGACTTCAAATCAATTGTTTAAATTTGGTTTGAAGAAACCAATAATTTCAAAATTCGACCTCCGAATGGGGTGGTAAGTTGAATGATGCCTACGATCTTTTTTTCCATTCGATATGCAAAAGACCGAGGCATCAAACATCGAGTCATGCTAAGTTCAAAACCAATCAAGTTTAATTCATTTTTTTCTTTCAAGGACTTAATAAAGCAAAGTGAAAAGTAGTGGAAATGGATATAGGAAAATGATCGGTTTCATCCTTCACATTTTACAAAAATATTCTTTTCGTCCCTTACTTTTAAAATGAAACAATTTCGTCCTTGACATTTAAAAACTAAAATTATTACATCCCTGAACTCAAATTTCAATATGAATCAAACCACCAATCAACCTGATTACAAATTTTGGGGGTGTAATTGGTAGATCACTTGATTAACTCAACTTGATATTCATGTAAAATTTAATGAATCTAAAAAGAAAAAAGAAAAAATTATAATATAAAAAAGAAAGATTAATCTTTTCTACATTATCATTGTATATACTGACGGTTTTATGTACCGCCATATCATTTTAATTTAAATTTAAACACCAAATTTTATATTTATGATACACATCTAGATTCGCAAACGGATATACTAACGGTGCATGAAAAGATTTATCAAAAAAAAAAACTCTACTATTCCAAGACAAAGAATGGCCTTTTATGTTATAATTTTTATTTTTTTGGTTTAATAAATGCCATGTGAATACGATGAAATTGACCGAATGATCTATCAATTCTATTTTCGAAATTTATTACTGGGTTATTGGATGGTTTGATTCAGATTGAAAATTAGGTTCAGGGATGTAATAGCTTTAATTTTTAAATGTCAGGGACGAATTTGCTTCATTTTAAAAGTGAGGACGAAAAGAATATTTTTGCGAAATGTGAGGGATGAAACAGGTCATTTTCCCATGGATATAATACAAGATCTAAGTACAAAATTTGGTTTGTTTTATAAAGATCTATAGAGTTATAAACACAAGAAATGTTCCCCTAGATATTTTTTGCAAATGTGACCCAAGTGTGGGTGTGCAAACGAGTCGGGTCAAGTCGAGTTTTAACCTAATCGAACTGAGTCTCAACTTAACTTTAAGAAACTCAAACTCGACGAGGTCAAAATGTCAAGTTCGAGCTTAAGTTTAAAAAAAATAATTATTTTTATTTTTTAAAAATAAATAAAATAATTATTTTTCTTAACAAATAATAATATATTAGGGATATATATGTAATTTTACTATTAAAATAAATAAATAAATATATATAATCGAGTTTGTGAACTAATGGGTTTAATATTTTTGAACTCGAGTTCGACTTGATCGACTCAAGCTTGGACTCGAGCAGCTTCGAAGCAGTTCAATTCGTTTGCAACCCTACTTGAGAGTAGGCATGTATCCTTGTAGGGTAGTTGTGGGATCATACATATATATATACTCACACACACTGACGGAGCCAGATATTTATTTTTGGGGGGGCTGAAGTGTATTAAAATTTTTTTTTTGTGACGAAATAAATATATTTAACAAGTAAAATTTAGAATCAATAATTATAAAAATAATAAAAACATATAATTATACATACCCAAAAATTTGTTATTGATTAACACTTGAAGTATTGGTAGTTGTTGCACTCGAATAACGAAGAGGAGGCAATTGCATTCTGCGAGTCTTCATCCGTTGAGATGGGGGTTTAGATCATTAAAAAAAAAAGTGTTAAAAACCGTGACTACTTCCGAATAACACGGACATAAGCTAATGATCCATTTGCTCCAAGTCTCGGCCTCACAGACTTCCTTTTGCGATCCATTTGCAAATGGTGCAAGCATTTCACTCCACCGTGAAGCTTATAATGCGTCTGATTTCCAGAAAATTGAGGTAGGAGATCGAATTGTTTCAGGTTGTTTGACTTACTCTTTTTTTTTTTTTGTATAAGACTTTCCAGCAAAAATCAACGGTTTCTTGATCCTCTATTGTATGTATCCCAGCAATTGTTCGATGTCAGCTAGGGACAACAAACAATTACTCGAACCAGCCTTTTTAAAGGCCACGTTGCGAAATTCAGCTCACTTGGAACATTCATTTACAAATTTTTCGCTCTAAGAACGCATCTTCCTAGTCGCTAGGGCTTAGGACAGTTTGGGATGAGAATTCACGAGTGGGAAAATCAATGAAAAGGAAATAAAAACAAAGACACGAGTGCAGCAGCATAAGAACATCAAAAAGAAGTGAAAGAAAGGTTTCGTCTAGTTTTGAGCTTTACACATGAACCCAGAATATTTAGTTAAAAACATGTCCACGTCCTCTAACATTCTAGTGCGGAAACTACTAATTAGTGAACAGTAAGAAAACAATAGTCAAAAAAAAAAAAACAGCGCCTGCATAATTTCACTGGAGTATTGCAGAACAGTCAGAAACTTAGGGGGTTTTCCGGCGGCTTGGGGGGGGTTTAAGCCCCCACCAGCCCCCCCTTAAATCCGTGGCTGCACACACATGGAGGGAATTAACACTTGCAAGTTGATGGATGTAATTATTTGGCCTGTCGCAAGCGTGAAGGACAACAAATTCAGAAAACTGGACGAAGATATGCATTGTCCTTGTGGGTTCTGCTTATATTGTTTGTTTATGGATAAACAAATCTTGGTAGGATATACATTGTCTCAGAGAAACAGAAAAGAGAAAACTTTCTTGGAGTTTATATAATATATATACACATTTTGGAACACAAATAAGCATATGAGCTACCAAAAGAACAAGGGTTGGTCAAGATAAACAGTCACCCTTTCTCCCCACCCTTTCTTTTACTTTTTAAAGTTACTGGGATGTGTTTCTGCGTAGGAGTGAATAAATTCTTGATTTTAACGCCAATCATATTCTTGACTGATTTTGATTCGAGTCTCGAGTTACCAAGAAAGAGACCTGATTGACAGGAATACTCCAGCCCATCATATTCTTTATATATATATAGTTGCTGATTAAAAAAATTAGTGCTTTAACCAAAAAGGACAAAAAAAATCAGTCACCATGATTCATCTCAACAAAAGCTAGTTAGCTATAGGAAGAGACAGAGTGCAGTTTGACATTCTTAATATTCCATTGAAATCCAAGCTTTATTCTTGATCACTCCTGTTTGGATATCAATTGATGAATTGAGTTTGTAAAGCTTGAGATGACTTGGTGTTATTTGCGCGTAGCCTACTCCTTAATATTCATTATTAAAAAAAAATGAGAGCTCCACATCTTAAAAGTGAAGGGACAAAATCATGAATTTTACAAAGAATGAATATATATGCCATATTTTAACCAACTCGTCTTAGGTGCGTTCTTCACCATGCAAAGCATGAGATGCAGGTCTGACTGCAGCAGGCTGCGCATATGGTAGAATTTAAAAGGTGTGTAGTAATGCATTCTTTCATTTAGAAATGGAAATCATTCATTATAATCCTCGTTATTTAGTTAGGTCATTTTTTAGATAAGTTAAGGAGTAAAAGTACTGTAGAAGTGATTGATTGGTCAAAAAAAAAAAAGAGAATATATGCCCTGTGTTAAGTGGCGTTTACTCTTCTTCCCATTTATAGGATTCCCGGACCTATAGGACTATGATGCCCCTTGGAAAATGAAGGTGACGAATCATTTGACACATTCAGATTTTTCTATCATGCAATATCCTACGTTACCTAGATCCTCATCTTTTCCAGATACACTGCACGGGTAGCATATAGTCATATAGTACCAAAATTTTGTTGTTTTTTCAAGGGAAAATCAACTAGTTTGTCTCCAATTTTCAATCGTGCTGAATAGAACATTCCCCTTTAAATCATTCTCCCTCCTCTCTTTTCTTTCTTCTTTTTTCTTTTAAAAATTTGTTCTGTATTTTTGATCAGCTAGCTTTTGTTTGTCTATTTATTCATTTATGGACACATTTGGTCATCTAGCTTTGAATGATACTCTTTTTTTTTTGGAAAGATAGCTTTGAATGACACTGATACCCTACTGATCTTTTATCTAGTTCTGCAAAGTCGGGCAGGTTCAAGTCTTGCAGCTGAATATGATTTCAATCACTGGTTCAGGTAGATCTAACTTGATGGATGGCTGCAATTCAAATCAGATTTCGATGTCTCACATCAATACAGTTTCTGTGTTTCAACTTTCTATTTGTCGGTGAAGATATGGTAAATTGTGTCAATTTCACATCTTTATCTTTATGGAAAAAGGGCAACTGTCTCGCTCTGAATACACATGCAATGTGATATTCATTCAGCTACTTCACTTTGGCTAGTGGCCTCTTGAACAATGATATAAAAGCATTGATTACTTTGATGAATTCCCAACCAACATGACCACCCTAGCTCTTTGTCAACAAACCATTATCTGAAAAAAAGTTAAACGAAGGAATTAATAAAGAAAAGAAAAGAAAAGAAAGAGGAAAAGAAAATGGACTATAACCAATCAAAGAACAGTCTTCCTCGGCTTTCTATCCAAGCTGCTTTTTTCTGCTTTTCCACCTTCAGCCTTCAGCTCATATTTTCAACAAATGTCCCATCAGAGCACTCTCTCTTATTCTTCATACTTGATACTTGCTCTTCAATCCTCTCAAACTTTCCTCAATTTTCATCTCAAATCATGTTATATAATTAAATGTGCTCCCTCCCTCCCTCCAAAAACAGTTCTTATCACTGCATAGATAAGCAAACATTGACTTTCGTACTTTGCTTATGTTTTTGTGCTGTGATAAACCAAGGCAGATCATTAGTGCTCCATTAGTTACTATTCTCTGATCTTTCTTTCTGTCTTCTGTTCAAGATGGGTTCTATGGCCAGCCCAGAACCTTGGGTTGCTTACACAAACACCAAAGATTGTTCTCAGGGTTTTTGTAGTGTTTACTGCCAACAATGGTGCTATAAGGAATTCCCTCCTCCACCTCCCTTTGAATTCCCTCATGCAAGTGCTGGAATTTGCTTTCCACCTTTTGTTATTGCCATTATAGGCATTTTGGGAAGTGCTTTGCTTCTTGTGAGTTACTATGCAATAGTTTCCAGGTATTGCAAGAAGAGAGATTCCTCCAGAAGGAGAGAAACTCACTTCCCAATTGTGGAATCAGTGGAGAATCAACATCCTTCAAACCATGAGCCCTGGATTGTTTCTTCTGGCAATGGCTTAGATGAGGCTCTGATCAAGTCAATTACACTGCTCAAGTACAAGAAAGGAGATGGCCTAATTGAAGGGACAGATTGCTCGGTTTGTCTAAGTGAATTTCAAGATGATGAAAGCTTGAGGCTTTTACCAAATTGCAGCCATGCTTTTCATGTAATGTGCATTGATACTTGGTTCAAATCTCACTCGAATTGTCCATTATGCCGTGCAAACATTGCTTTTGCCAATGCTTCTTCTCCTCCTCAATTGCCTCCTGTGATGGAATCTCCACCAGGCAATGAGTCCACATTGCATAGCGATCACGAGATTGAGAATGTAGCTTCTGAAGAAGACTTGGAGATGGGAATCAGGGAAGCAGAATCACAGAATGACATCACGAGAATTTCCACCAGACAGGCTACCAATTTGGCCACTTCAGGTGATCACAGCAGACTAAGTGGCGTTACAATTGAAGAATGCGAAAAAATAACAAGATCAGTGTCTATGGATTGCACAAGTCAGAGGCGATTATCGTTAGCTGATGTTTTGCAGATTGATCAGGACGAAGAAGGTCAATCAATGGAAAAGATCACGCTTAGAGATGATGTTGGGACATCAAAACAACCACATGTAGATATGATCAGGTCTAGCAATAGGAATATAGTGTTGCATTGTGTCTCAAGCCCTGCTATTCTGAAGAAACCATTTTCGAGTGCTAGATTTCTTTTCACAAACGCTGGAAGGGAAGGCATGAACTAATTCCCCTGTGAAATTTTGGAAAATACATTATCAAAACGAAAAGAAGAAATGTCATTGAGCAATCAAAGCTCCTATTTTATTATTTTTGTTTTGCTTGTCCTTAAATTTTTGTTTCCTTCACCAGAGAATAATGTTTTTGCCTTGAATTTTTGAGGTCCAAAAAGCAACTAAAGTGAAGAAGCTTGCATGGACAGCACTTGCATGTTTCTCCTTTCTTCTTTACAATTCCACTCTTAGTTTCAATCTATTACTTGGCCATTCTTGGCATTTATTCATCCAGATGAAGAAACCAGCTCTCGTTCAGTGTTTTGTTTTTCGTTCTTATTGGCACATGCAACACCTTACCCTTTATTTATGTTCTTCATCACAAGTGCCATAAATTAATGGTAGGCAATCTGCATTTGCAACTGAAATTTGGACTCTTGAATGTTTCTATTGCTCGTGTTTATAAATCCACCAGTTCTTCTGATATTAGTGTTTGAAGATTAGATTTGGACTGCTTGAACAAAATGAAATACTCAATAGTTTTTAATAATTTCTGATTAGAAGACTAAACCAAGAGTTACTAGTAAATAAATGTTTAATTAATTGCCTTGAGAAAGATTGCTTTGTCCAGCCAAGTAACTTTCTCTGTGTGGGATGTTTTGATGAATATTTGGTAATTATAACAATCTAAAAAGAATATTTAATATATTGGACAAGTAAGCATGGCCTCCTCAAAATCATTATAGCAAGCCAACAAATGGCCCAAAAAGACATTCTTGACGTTTGAGCTAAGTTACATAATCATATCCTCAAAAGAAGAAAAAAGAGAGAAGACCAGAAAAAAAGAAAGAAAAGAAACCGAGAATCATGCCCAACATAAATTCCAGGTTGGGACAAGTTTATGTACTATATTATTCAAACTTCTTCTTTTCGTGCAGTATCATGGATTATGACAAATGAAAAGGAAAGGGTAATAGTGTCCTTCAGATTTGGCCTTGCTGCAAAATTGTGCTTAAAACATTAACCCGTTAAACAAAATTCTGCCCTTCTATTAGTGCCCTTTGTTATTTTTTTTTTTTTTAGGTGTGTCCCACGGGGAGTGAATCTTGCAGACTATTCACCACCTTCAACAATTTGCTGGGGTCTGCGAGATTCACTCCCCGTTTGACACACCTAAAAAAAAATTTAAAAATTGAATATCTAAATTAATTAAGTGGCATTGAATTTTATAGGCAAAACTTATTTCTAAAATTAAGTGATAAGCTATTCACTTATTACTGAATGTGATGTGCACTCAAATGTATTAGATTTAATATTTAAAATTTTAAAATTTTAATAGATTCAAAATTCAGATTTTAAATTTCAAATTTCGGTTTTCAAACTTTACTTTTATCAAACGCACCCTTAAAAATTTTTTCAGATTAACTGCTAACTAACATCTAAAACCCCTTTTAACGAACACCCTTAAGCGCCCCCCCCCCCCCTCCAAAAAAAAAGGTTACCTTGTCAGATTAGTGGATTTGTTGGCCTATGCCACCAGTATTCACACCTAGATTTTGTCATTTTGTCATCCAAATATTATGGTGTGTGAGAAATCCACATATAAAACAAAGGGTATAAATATTTCAAACAACTTTTGGGGAGTCAGAATTGTGGCGGGAAGGGTGGGCACTGAAGAGTGAAGGCGAAAGGAAACATGACATCGAAGAGGTAAACTAGAGTTGATACAAATTTTTACAAAAAACAGTAGTCCCAGATCGAAGGCTGTTTACCAAGAACACCTTTATAGATGCTACTGTCCAGCACCGGCAAAACTCGCCAACCAAGAGACTCTTCGAACGCGGTGCAAGGAGGGCTTCCCAATTCCCATGATCGCCTTCTTAGGCTTTTGGCCCGTGGAACTAGTAATTGTTTTTATGGGCTAAAGAAGTGGGCTTTGACAAAGTTCCATTTGTAGTTTTCTTCGCAATGCTTTAAAACTCAATCCGAACCAGCTGGTTGGACCAATTGAACCATCAACTAGCCTCCTTTTTGGTCTGAATTTGCTTAAAAAACCTATTAGTATCAATTTATATTTAAACCAGTTAAATCGTCCGATTCAACCACTGAATCATTGACTCGAAACGGTTTTGTGAGAACCGATCGGTTCAATATCGAACCTTGATTAAGCCAACAATTTTAAATTTGGTTAACTAATCTTATTAATGATATTCCAAATTTAATATTTTACCAATTATTCATGCATAATTATCTCCAATTAATTAGACAATAATAATTATTGCCTTATTCTACTCATTTCTCTCTCTCCTCCATAATTGCATATTAACTCTTGTTTAACATTTATAACATTTAATTGACTATATTAGTTTTTTTCTCGAGATAACTCCGATGCCTATGTTAGACCATAGGGAGTTCAGGAGTTGAAGGCAAGTATATAAGTTGACAAGTGGATGATTTTTTTGGGGTGTTTGGAAGAGAGATATTTATACCCGCAAACCGTAGTATGAATCTCGAAAAATGAAAAATGATGTGATAGTAATAAGGGTATTGTAGCTCAAACCCTAAATGTGTAATATCTGTAAGATATCAGATTAGGTGTCAGATGCGAGTGTCAGCCACGTGTCAGCGAGAGACAGCTCAGCAAATCCAAGATTGTGTGAGGCTTCGATAGCTGCTTCAAGAGACGAAGAAGGTAACCAAGTGGTCCCACAATATTATTTCTAAACAATTCAACATTCTCCAAAAAAAGTTATATTTAAAAGGGAAGAAGGTATTGTTTCTAAAAGTTTTAACTGAACTTCTCAAGTTCACCACAGTAAATTAGAGGGAAGAGTTCCATTTAGTAACTTATGCATGGAGCCCAAAATTTGTTTTTTTTTTTTATAAAGGCTACCTTGTTTGGATTATGATTTTTCACAAAAAAAATTTTACATTTTCTATTAATACATCTCCTAATCACATTTTTATCTCCCATATATTCGTTTTTCTATAAAAAAAAATATCCAAAAGTAGCAATCGAAACAGGAATAGCAATCGTTAAATTCATGACAACCAATTTGAATTTCAATTTGAATTTCAAATTCTGCATATGTGTTATGCACCTTATTGAGATACTATATACACTGTAAGTAAATGTAAGATCAATTCAAAAAATAAGTACTTTATTTTTAAGATTTTTTTTTTTTTTTGCACATTGACGGTGCATAAAGTAACGGGTGTTGATGGCTTGAAGAATATCATATATGTAAAGAAATTAAAATTAAAATTTAATTTATAATTAAGTGATATACATTCAAACCTGTCGATGTATATCCTCACTATATACAAGATTTACCTTTGTCTTTATATCAATAGTTTAGCTCATAACATAAAAGGCAATAATTTTGAAGATAATGCCAGTTTCAGTGGTTTTGGTTCTGACTTCTTGTTTCCAATGCAGATTGATCATCTGGTTTTTCTACTGTACTATGCTCTAACAACATAATAAGGCTTAATTTTAAATCTCTGTTTCCACAACTAAACTTGTACAAACTGGTTGAGACATTCATCAACTGTGGTACATTTCACATCAGCAAAAAGCTTCCATCCTTAGACCGCAGAGCCAGTCATACTTGTCATTTTTCTTTTCCCTTTTTTTTTTCTGATCATCCGGTTAATATCTTTTTTACCAACTGAGTTGGGTTTGGGAACACAAATTTCTTCCATTATAGGAGATTTTTGTTTGGCATCTAGAGGTGGTGGATTCATCTGGACATTAGCTTTCTGAAATGGCCTAATTTGGTGCTAAGTCAATGAGCTCAAACTAGACGTTATAGTCTAGGTCCCCCTAAGATTCTTGTTGGATAAACTTTAAATTGTAGAAAGGAAAACCCCGTGAAGGCCATTAATGCCAAAAAATTTGCATTCATTCCACTATGTTTCATTCCCCGTGATCCCATAAATTAGCTTTCTTCAATAATCCACCAACCCATCTTTGATTCTGCCATCATATTCAGTATTCACCAACTTCATTTCGTGCACCATAAATATGATATCCCAGTGTTACAAAAAGCCCACATTTTCTCCCTAGCAAATGATCAATTCCTCCGGAAAATCTGTCCATCTATGCAACATGGATAAGTTTTCCTCGCTCATGGAAACTCATCTGCTGCTCATCTTAGTATGCATTCCTCTGGGCAGGTCCTTGACGGTGACCGTGCCCGATTCCAGCTCGCCATCAGCCCTAGTCGACGGCCCACAAACTGCATTCACCGTGAACAACAATGGTGCTCGGACAGATATCCGCGAACAAGAAGCAGTTTACGACATCATGCGAGCCACCGGGAATGATTGGGCCACCGATATACCGGACATTTGTCGCGGCCGGTGGCACGGGATCGAGTGCATGCCGGACAAAGACAATGTGTATCATGTAGTGTCCCTTTCCTTCGGTGCGTTGTCTGATGATACTGCATTTCCAACTTGTGACATAGCCAAATCCTTCATTTCACCTTCCATCACAAAACTCCCACACCTGAGGACTTTGTTCTTCTATCGCTGTCTTACTAACAATCCTCAGCCCATCCCATCATTTTTGGGCCGGTTGGGAAAAAGCCTACAGACTTTGGTCCTAAGGGAGAATGGCCTTGTTGGGCCCATCCCAAATGAGTTGGGAAATCTCACCCGTTTGAAAGTGCTTGATCTTCACAAGAATGAGTTAAACGGTTCGATACCCGGTTCACTTGGCCGGATCACCGGTCTAAGGTCGTTGGATTTGAGTGGAAACCAACTCAGCGGTCTGATTCCTGACCTAAGCTTCCCTCAATTGAATGTGCTAGACCTCAACCAAAATCATCTTGTCGGTTCAATTCCCACCACTCTCATGAATTGTCCTTCACTGATAAAATTGGACATGAGCCGTAATTGCCTATCCGGTCCAATCCCCGAGTCAATTAGCGGTCTAGAGAACCTAATTCTCGTAGACTTGAGCTACAATAGTATCGCCGGTCCACTTCCAGCGTCTCTGAAAGAATTGAATTTCCTTCAAGCTTTGATACTCAACGGCAACCCGACCATGTCCACCACAATCCCAAGCTCCATATTTGATGGTCTGAAGGACTTAATGGTTCTAATATTATCCGAAAACAATTTGCAGGGAATAATACCCGAGTCACTCGGCCGGTTGAGAAAGATTCGAGTTATCCATCTTGATGGGAATAAGTTGAATGGTTCAATTCCAGCGAGTTTTGGGGACCTGAATGACCTCAGTGAGCTAAGGCTAGACAATAATTTGTTAATGGGACCTGTCCCATTTAATAGAGACATGGTTTGGAGGATGAGAAGAAAATTGAGGCTCAACAATAACTCTGGTCTATGTTATGATACGAAAAGTGGGCTTGGAGATGATCTTGCTGCACAATCTGATTCGGTCATTGGAATTTGTGAGGCATCCAAATATGGAATGGTAACAAAAACCGTCCGACATATTTCTACTATTGATGGAACAGAGTTGGGGCTGTTAGGTACCAAATCAGCTGGTAGAGTTCAGAAGCCTGCAGTCGCTTGTTTCATGCTGCTACAACTTGCGAATTTTCTTCTGTTTGCTGTTTATGTAATGTGACACTTTGGAGGGGAAAGCTAGGGAGGTGTATAAAGTTAATACCAGCGTTATTAATCTAAATGGTAAGTATATATCTAAATGTTTCTAGAAAATAGGTTTCCACACATTGTAGATTCCAAATTTGATCCCGTAAATATATTGTGATCTTGCATGTAAGCAATTTTCCTCGAGGACTTATATTTGAACAGTGCGAACTGGGAATTTGAAGCCAACAACGCCCTAACGTTTCATATCAGTTTAACAGGAAAAAGAATTATTCTGGACATAGACTAATATTGCTAACTTTACTCTCTACAATATTTGTTTTACCACCGGATTATGGTCTCTTTCCTGATACCTTAGGACTGTTGAAAGGTTTTGCAACGACCCAGAGCCAAATTTTGGCGAAAAGGCAGCAAAAATGTATAATCCCACGAGTTCAATTAAGGGGGGAAGAGAGCTATAATTGCGGTGTTTATTTTTTCAGCATCTGTATTAATCAAAGTACTGTATATTTGCACTTTCAAGACACTCTAAGTAGTACTGTATATGTTTTCACTTTTATCCTTCCCACACCCTTCGTACCTCTAACTATCAGGTTTAAGATTTGAATTCTGAACCTGAGTTTGGAGAGAACCTTAAAAGTTACAAATCACTGGACCGACTCTAATAATTCTCTATGTATATTTCGTCATTCCAAAAGTTAAATATAATGTAAAACACGAGCTTAGCTATCTACTATAATAAACTATCTTCTGCAGGCCGTGTCAGGCGCTCATTCTAGAAGGCCTAAACGATGAACTGTTAATAATCGATTAGCACAAATCTGTAATTACCTTTTCCTTTCGCATGGAAGCTGCCATGAATTTTATGGTCATATCATTTACGCCTTACTCTTTTAGGGTGATTTCTTAAAAAGATGTAGCTCAAGAACAAAATCTTTCAAAGGGCTCCGGAGTTACATTGGGCCGGATTGGATCTCGTCACTCCCAGACCCGCTAGCCCACCATGGACAGGGTAAGCACTTTCAACCTAGGTTGGATGGTGTGTCGGGGTGAAAATGGTATGGACTCCGGATCTTGGATTGCTCCTGGATCTTGATGGGCAGACGGTTCTTAACCATCCAATGTTTCACACGGTGGCTCCATCCATCAAACAACTACTTTTTAGACTTTTCCCCCATTTGATTGAAGATTTTTTACTTTTATTAGTGTACAGTAGAGGTGTGATTCGGACGGATTTGAACGGGTTATAACTGGATATTGGGTATAATCAAATCAACTCATTTATACCTATTGGGTCAAAATGATTATACTCATTTAAGAAATGGGTATGGATATATCCAATTACGCATTTATGACTCACTTAAAATTCTACTTATTTTTTCAAATTTTTTTCACATGTTGTTTGAGAAAAAATAATGACATTTCATTGTTATTACATTGATAAGAAATTCAAATTTATGTGCTGAACACCCAATAAAAGTTGCTAATTTTTATATAACTTACTATTTCAGACGAAAAACTTACCAACGAATTTTTAGTCATTATCCTATATAGGTGGATGAGTCCAACAAATAATGAAAATGGTCACTAAAAATGTGATGACCTATAATATCGGGTAAAAATCGTCTCGTTACTCTGACGATCCTTACCGAAGCATTTTCCCCTAGCTGTCGTCTAGTTAACATCAAAATAGATCATTTAGCCAAATTTAGATTGAGATGAATTTGTTTATATACGTACATCAATTTGTATGAACTTTGTTGAAAATAACATCCAAATCATATTTCTTCATGTTATTAAATTAATTGTACTTTCCGTAAGGTTATTATATTTCAAGGGTTTTTGTTCTATTTTATCCCTCTCAAAATATTTGAACCACGAGGGTCAGTAAATCTGGTGAGTTTTGTTCGGCAAGTCCTGTTAAGGTATGCACCACATTTGTACCAAGTGCAAGTAGTTATTTTAATTACCACACAAAGTTAAAAAAACAAACCATTGCAACAACAACAAGAAGAACCTCATCTTGAATCGTGTGGAGGAGAAATGTTCACCTAGTCATCCACTTCGACTGGTTGTGCCAATAGGAACTTACTAACTAGTTACACAATGGATCATGCAGAGTTGCACAAACATGCGATGTGTAGGCTGTAGCCAGCTACATCCAAATGATACTTCATTAACTAAGAAACTTGTAGTTGTACTGCATGGTATATAATTAATGTAGTAATTTAATTAGTGGGATTTGATCAGTTTCTTCGTCCCTCTCTCTCCCTTTCCTTCTGCAATCCTTTGCATGCAAAGGGGTCCATCAACGTCTCTTTCTGCTTCCACAAGATGACATGAACCTTAATGAGGTTACAGAATAATCCCACACTAACCAACAAAACTGAAAGCTAGAGAATCAACGCATTTGCCACTCTCATCGATCCCATAAATTTCTCCGTACCATTTTGCTCTTGCCCTCCATTTTCATCTTTTGTTTTATTTTGAATGAGAGCCGCACCCGGCGCCACCACCGGATGCCGTAATATAACATGCATGGCCGGTGATTGAAACATGTCACAATTTACTTGAACAGAGACAGCGAAATATCACCATTGACAGAAACATGGACAGATGCTGATCTATTATGGTCACGAAAAATTGAATAGATTTACACGAATTAACTTAAGGTGTACAAACAATAGAGAGCTATATATATATGCTATTCTCTCTTCTTCTTCTTCTTTTTTTATAATAAAGAGGATTAACAGTAAAACTCTACCTACCTTCTGGTGATTTGAACCCAGAATTGGTTATCAACAAAGTTACACTATTGTAGTCACATATACTATATGCTATATGTTCATGTTACCTGTAGATCACTATGTAAATAGAATAGGTACATTTTTTGCGTAATTTATCAAAAGATTCTGAGAAAATGTGATGCACACGTAAAATGAAATAAGTGTACAATGGGCAGTATAGAGGTTTACTAGATTGTGCTTAGGCCGTCAAACAAGCTTCTAAGGCTGCATAAGCAAACGCATCCACAATGGCGGGCACAGCTCACAAACAAAAAGCAGACCGAAGAGAGAGAGAGAGATAGAGAAAGATGGTTACCGGCCGCAATGGCTAAGTCTAGTTCCGATGACTACAGAAATGGACCACACAAACTCACACTCACATATATAGTAGTATATATACCATCAGCGGCTGTAGATTTATCATCTTTTTGCTGTAATGATACAGGCTAGACACCTTTTAGGCTGGTGTCTCTTGGCCTTTGTTTGCAATAATTCACAGAAAATAGTTGCTGAGAAATTTTTTTGGTTGAAACTGAATTTGACCTATCATATGTATATATATGCATGATAGCTACTCCCTAGGCACACTGGCTAGATGGAATCATGTGTTTTTTGGTGAAAATCTTGGGCAAAAGCTGTTAGTTAACATGGACTTCACAATCCCTATACTTGGTAATTTTGCAGTGGAAATTCTCTCTTTTCCATATATATATATATATATGTGTGTAGGCGCGCGCATTTTAGGCTAAAGCTTTGTGTTACGAGTAGGGGTGTACTCGAGCCGAGTCGAGCTTGAGTATTGCCATACTCTTTGACTCAGCCTATAATATAATTATACTCGAGCTCGATCGAGTCGGAGAATCTCAACTCGAGCTTGACTCGAGGAAATCTATAAAAGCTCGAGATTCGACTCGATAAGGCTCGACTTTGAGTCAAGCTTATCGAGTTGAGTAAACTGATCAATCGAGTTTTTTGATTAATCTTGTAAATTCAGTATAAATTATACCCATAACGGTCATTTTATAATTATAATACATATATTATTTAAATTATATATATATTGTTTAAATTATACTACTCAACGAGTAGCTCGTCAAACCATGAACTGTAAAAATCCGGGTTCGAACTCGACTTGAATGTATACTCGAGTAACTCGAGACTCAGCTCGAACTCGGTCGCCAAGTCATTGACTGAGTTGCAAGCGAGCCGAGCTAGTTACGAGATAACATGGCGCTTCAGAAGTTCTTTTACTTGGATTCATGCACAATATAAGTATTTTTTTTTCCGATTTAGATCACAAGGGAAGGATGCATTGAGGATAAAATGTTACATTTAGACGCAATGATAAAAGGATGCAAATGATAGCTTAACCAATTATTCGAGTTCTAGAGATAAAATCTTGTTCAAATTACTTAAAAAGAAAAGATTTTTCTAAAATTAGTTGTTAAATCAAGACTTTATAAAATTTAGTACGTGTTACCTTTTTAGTCTCACTCAATCTTATAGTGATAAGTACAAAATCTAAGTCATAAAAGCACCAACCTACTCAAATTTGGCTTAATAATGTTCATCTTAAAGCCTCTGCATCTAACTAAGCCACAAACTTAAACATTCATTTCAAAATTATTTAAAATTAGAACTAAACTTCAACATAAATAGGATTTTTTCCCTAATGGTAGCAATATTAGCGCATCACTTTTGTTACTGACGCTCCACAATTTTTTACATGTTAAAAAATGGTCAAGAATGACCCTTTATGTCATTCTTATATGTCATCATTTGAGAACTGACTTATACATATTTTCTTAAAATTAAAGGAATTTGAAAAATATAATAATGTATGTATCACTAGGATTCCATTTGGTGTTGCAGTACTTTTGCCGAAAAGATGGCGGTCATTATTTGTTAGATTTAGGAGTAGAATTTTTTTATCTTTAAAGCACTTCTAACATAAATTCAAAATTAGTGCTTTTAGAATACATTTTATGTTTTTACAAATAAAAATAACTTTCAACCATTTTATCATAACTTTGAATTGAATAAAGAGATAAGTATATTTCAAACACTTAAAACTAAACATTGTGAAACACAAACTACACTCTTGTAAGTATGTATCCAAAATATAATTAAGCTAATGATACCTAATTAATCAAATGCTACAAACAAGTGAATCTAACGTCCCCCAAATAACAATAGCTGAATCTTGTTCCATGAATTCTTTTGGGTTGAAAAGTAAAAGAAAAACAAATTGTCTACAAATTCTTATCTCTCAAAGATTTTGAGGGTTATTATAAACATATTGTATCGTCTGGCATATGCAAAAAAATATCAACAAATTAAGAAGCCATGAATTAAAAATTACAAGTCTTTTGATGTATGATCAGATACATACAAGAAATAAATATTTCGATAAAATTTTCTTTTTAAAGTGAATTAGCATTGTGTAGTTGCAAATTTTTTACTGCAGTGGCAT
Organism: Coffea eugenioides; assembly: GCF_003713205.1. Classification (NCBI taxonomy): domain Eukaryota; kingdom Viridiplantae; phylum Streptophyta; class Magnoliopsida; order Gentianales; family Rubiaceae; genus Coffea; species Coffea eugenioides. The sequence goes on from NC_040042.1 coordinate 4,319,882, forward strand.
GTCAACTTCTCATTACAAAAGATGAAAGGCCTACGGACAGCCCTTTTTGCCTATTGTGAACTGAGCTACAGGCTGCAACAAGGACACCGAAAGTTTTTAGAAAGAATGGAACCTTTAAGTTTTGGTGATCGGTCAGGGAAACTTTTTATTTTTTTATTTTTTGCCACAACACAGAATGTAAATATTTAGCCAAATTAATTTCGCTGTTAAATCAAGACAAAGCAAAACAGCCTTAGCCTAATTCACTAAATAACTATTCTATGATGCCGTGGTCTTTTTTTTTTTTTTCATATCTATCTCATAGTCATAGTCTTGCCAAATGTGTATTTTGGTAAATCAGAACGAAAAAGAATACAACAAAATTATCTTAGTGGAGATAATAATCTGTATATCCTTTGGGATCTTGCTGAAATTTCTGTTTACTAGAACCCGGTTGAAAATCGAAAAGACCAAAATTAAAAAAAAAAAAAAAATTTGGTCATGGAAACCTAGAATGACAAAGGAAGAAAAAGAAATGAAAGAAGAAAAGAATTTAGTTCACTTATTGCAGTTGAGAAACCAAACCAAACCAAAAAAGAAAAAGAAAAGAAAACCCACTGTTGAATTGTACTAACGGTAGCCATAGCAAAATTATAAGCTTTGATACATACAAAGGCCATAGAAAACTATGCACTAAAATATTCATGATTCAGCTACAACTAAAAGATGTACCGATTCCCCTAGCTAGGCTTGACAACACAGTGCAGCTTCCTCCTCAATAATTCTAAGTATGTGATGAACTGCACCAGCTATGTCATCTGCTGAATTTAGTAAACAGCCTTCTTCCACCTGTAACATGACAAATCCCAAAATTTAGCCCCCCAAAAAACCCTCTCATTATTTTGCCTAAATTGTAAAAATACAAAAGTAAGTCACTCAGAAGTGTAAAAATTTGAGGATACCATTTCTTATGATCATCAATGACCCCTAACATATCCCTTCTAAATAGGCTAGAATAAGAGTAGGGGCAGGTGTAGAGTAGACAAATGTCAATCGACCCAAAAAAAAAAAAAAAAAAAGACCCCAGCCTAACATATACCGTTGGATAAAAGACCACTGGAATGCCCAATATACCCATTGCACTAAGTTTAACCTGTCTATTCTATAGAACCCAATGGTCCATGATTTCTTCGAATAGTAACTGCAGCATGTGTAAACTTTAAAGTGGCAGCTAGCATTCTCTAGTCATTTTCTGCAAGAAATGTTTGTCAATATCCATCAATGTAACATATCTGAAATAGATGCAATTTTATTTCAGGACTCACTCTTCTGAATTAGGTAAGGGTCGATAACGGTGTCCTGGACAGCAACACTAGCACGTTACCAACCATTGCCTCAAATGCATAAGAATAGACAAGTACTAGATGTTAAGGTACCTTAGCACTGATGGAGTATAGGACCAAAGGGTCCAAAGTTGTGATATTTAGGTGAAGGATGGTGAGGTACAGCGTCTGTAGGCCAGTAACCATTTTGGAGAGCGGTCTAACTCTTCTTCTTGAAAGGATTCTAACGTTTGCATGAGTTTCAATCAAAGTGACTTCAATATCTGCAATTGCTGCCTTGCTCTTGGATGTGTACTTGTTTGGCAATTGGGCTGAGCATGTGTATTGAGGGTAAGCGAAAAATTGAGCAAATGGGGTTGGAGCTGGAGGAAAACACTTGTTCCCGGTGGCCGTGGCAATGGCTGCGGCCATGGTGGTGGTGGTCTTGTCATTTGCTCCTCCATGTTGCTGTAATAGCAAGAACCTTTGTGCTTCAAGGGATTGCAAGTGATGCTCAAGCTCCTTCACAAATTCTATAGCACCACCAACTATAGAGGCCTGGTCACCCTGCAAAAACCAATCTTTTCTTATATTTAATCTCGTGATTATTAAAGTGAATAAATTGAATCTTTTAAAGTAGCATGAACAGCCATAAAAAAAAAAAAAAAAAAAAAGGTGGCATGCACAAAACAGTGAAAATTCTTATTTCGAGATTTGAAAGAAGCTTACATCCATCATTTTTATTGTGTACCATCTTAACTTTTACCTGGACAAGAAAAGTACATACAAGAATGGACAAAATTTTTTTTTTAAAAAAAAAAAAATCTAATGACAACCAAACGACCATAGCTGCCAGGATTGCCATTTTCAAATCATTGAAAATCAGCCACAAAATTTGGCTTCTTCAAGTATCAGAGACACCTGCTTAAGAACCTGTCTTATTCTACATTGCAAATACATGAATGTTGAACCCCGTGCTGGAACGGGAATCTTCACAGACACAAAAACAAGAACGAGAAAGAATATTTTGTTTTGTAGCAATCATGTTGGTAATGAGAACGGGCTAGTACTGAGAAGGTCAACAGAAAAAAGCATAACCTGTCAAGAAACAATAAATGCATGCCTCAATTAGAAATTGCAAATTAAAATTAAACCTCACCAATTAATTGACTACTATTCAAATGGCAAAAAAAAAAAAAAAAAACAGACTAAGGGAATCTCATCTCATCTTAAATTTGATTAATAAAATCAATTGCCTCGTCAAAAGAGATTCCAATTCCCAATTTATAAACCTTACAAACCCTAAAAAAAAAAATTATTTAGAGAAGAACGAAGAAGAAAAAAAAATTTATACCCTTTGAACATAGGAATCTGGCATGAGTGCACGCAAGACAGCAAGATGTTCATTCATTTGTTTACGACGGTTTCTTTCAACAGCAATGTGAGTCATCCTTTGGGTCTCAGCTTCCTCTTTATTCTTGCAAACTCTTTGCCTTCTCCTCCTCTTCTTCCTGCCTTGCACCGCCAAACTATTCTGCTGCCTTTGCGACTGCACGGGAGGCGGCGGAGGCGGCATGCAAGAACAATTTTCTAAACCCCCACCAGCTTCGGCACCGCCACAATTATCAGTTTTCAGCCCTCCATTGTCCAGCAAGAAGTTGGTAGAATTCTCATGACAAGAATTATTGCTGTCATTGCTACTGAAAGGGGTGGCGGAAATGGTATCATAGATGATGAAATTCAGGAGTTCATTGGAGGAAAGAGCTTCTAGAGCCATCATCCCTCTTCTGCACTCGACCCAACTGTTGCTTTTGTGGGCAGATGATGAAAAGATTACTCGAACCCTCGAGTCTCCCAATACTTCTCCTACTGTTAATACTACTATTTTGACTACTGGAGTTGTTGTTATTATTAAAAAGACATCATATCATTCCATTTTATAGCAAAAGCAAAAACCCTCTATTATGTTACTATGACTTATGACTTGTACTGTTGAGAGTTGAGAGAGAGATTCAGAGGAGACTTCCTTTTTCCTTTACACTAACTTTTTGGGATGCAGAGAAAAGCTCAAAAAGCACACACAAGACTTGAGCAGTAACCTCTCACGTGCATGTATGAGACTATTTGTAATGGATGAATCCTTCCTTGCTTTATCATTCTACTCTTTTTTTTTTTTCCTTTGGTTACTGTTTATTTACTTGGTTTTTGTTTTATAACTCTAGAAGGATAGATAGAAAAGTTAGGAGACAAACACAATTAGACACGTATACAATACGATCATACGCCACTTATAAAATTTAATCGCACAGATTGTTCACTGATACAGTTGTTACATCAATAGCAGAATTCAGAAATACACTTCAAACTTTTTTATTTGTCGAAAAAAAAAACAAATTACACAATAGTTGAGGAAAATGGTTTTTTGTTTTGGTTTCCAATTTTTTCATGGATGCTGTCAAAACATACTGCCAAGGTGTCTGCAAGTGAGGAGTGTGAGCGTGGGGGGACCCAAATCTATGTAGAAATATGCATAAAAACAAGAGAACAAGCTGTGCAAAAGCTACCCTTCACGTTCAACATTTTTTATTTCGGTTTGGGTTGGGATTTGCAAGAAACGACTGGTGCACCGCTCGCGCCACACTCAGACACTCTAGAAAATTGAGTATTATGTGATTCCGTCTGTGAAGAACTGGCTAATTGCAGTTCTAGTCCACTCTCCTTTTGTTTTGTGTTTCAGCCTAGTCCCATTTTTATTCGGTATTATTGGATTTAGTCCCCTATTTCTTTTTTATTTGTTTTAATTAATGAGTCCTAGTATGAGCACTTGAAAAGTGGTTAACCAAAGAGTGTTGATATTAGGTTGATATTAAATGAAACTCTACTAGAAAGAAATTCAGATTAACAATGAGATACTAGCATTTTACCTACATTTTGTGTATGGGCATAGTAGCTTTAACATGTAAGGTAAAGACTCAATATCACTAGCAACTTTTTTTTTTTTTTTTCTGACGGAGTGGGTATCCGGGTCAATTCTTACGGAGCCTGACTAATCCCACTCCGGTCCGGAGAGGAGGCCCCACTCCACTCGAGCACGGTGACAAGGGGACTTGAACCCTGGTTGCCCAGGTAAGTCCGCCATACCCTAAAGAGGGGGAGCGGGACCGCTCAAGCTAACCCTTGGAGGCCAATATCACTAGCAACTAGAGAGAAGGAAAAGTGGTACGATATATTACATTATTAAAGCATTGATCAGTCAAGAACAACATTTGCCCAAAAAAAATGGATTGACTCTGATGTCCGATCATTAAGAGCTTTTTGAAGTTAAAAAAAAAAGTTAAGTTGAAATCTTAACGGTTACAGCAGTAAAAACAATAATTTACATTTTTTTGATGTATAATAAAAATTCATAAGTACACACTTTAAACAAAGAATAATTGCATCGAGCACTATCACGAGTCAGTTATTCCAAGCAATTGCCACTTAATATATACTTGTTTGTTCCTCAAATATAAAGAGCTAGATTACCACTTGTGCCTCAACTTTAGCTAAAATTGTAGAGGATTAAATGTAAAAGACCAAATGCTCAGGGACTCAAGTGAGATTGAGTGCAAATATAATGATTAAAGATGTAATTTTCCGGATACTACAAAAAGTACTGCAAAGTATGTGTCTAAAAAAATGTTTGGGCAGATTACATTCACCACCGATCGATAGTCAACAAAGTAATGCTTAAACAATTCAACCTTATCATTGAGAGCCATTTCTATGCTTCATATATATTATCAGATTCAGATGGTGAATGTTATCTACTTTGAAGAAGAGGGGATTGCAACATAATGGATAACACACAAAGCCTATCACTCCATCAATATCCCTTTTGAAGGGAGGTGCCCCTCCACACCCATTTCCACCGTTTTGTTCTTTTGGGAGGTTCTTGGAAAGGGCTTTAGCTCTTGACTCGAAACGTGGACATCAACACAGGAAGGGCAATGTTACGTCCATTCTTTGACCTGTTACTAACAAACATGGGAAAGGAACAAGTGGAAGTACTGCAATAGAGAAAACTTCAACGATTATAGGGAAGTTAGATTTTTTTTTTTCTTTTTATCTTTTTGGTTGCCAATAATTTGTTGATAGAGGATATGAAAACAAAATTTAACCCACTGGGTAATAAAGTGAAGAAGATCATTAATGACATTAAGAACTACACCGGGCACACATTCGATTTTACCATCATTTCTGCCAAGAATCTTCCAGTCTGCACCATACAACAAACTTCCAAACTATGCATGATTACTGATTTGAAGTTTCGTGCTTGATGATTGATGTACAAGGAGAGGCATTTATGGTCGATTCTGTGCGCCTTATCTTCAATAACATCGCCTTAAAAAGAAATTCGTGAAGGCTTGTTTCAATTACAAAGAAACAAAAGTCATAATTTACGAGGATAAAATTAGCTACAAACAGATGATACGTGAAGTACTACTACTTCGTAGCGGATTCTAAAGGGTTAAATTCTTGCAAAAAGTTGAAGGGTCAAATTTTATAACTGAACGTGTTCTCTAGAGAGACGAGAAACATTGCCATTGTTTTGGTTCCCTCTAACAAGATGCTTTCGTCGACCTATGGAGATGTGCAGTCCTCAGTTTGGTCCCAAACATGCAAATTGACGAGCCTACATACGTATATATTTATTTGGTTGGAGAGAAATTTCAAACCCTACAAGAGCCAAAGGAAAAGATGGAATTTTGAAATCGAAACATAAACCTCGCGGTCACCTGACTAATGTGTCAATCAACGGAACTGGATCTTGAGATAACTGCGATTTATTTGCATGAATATCATGTGGGTTATGGTGCCAAGTACTTTGCTAGGGTAATACTAAAGCGACCAGCACACTATGCACATAGCATTAAACGAGAACAAGAATTGTCATAACAAGAAAAACTAGTTAACCATTAACCTGATGTCCAGATCCTAGAACGCAATCATAGGCTCTTAGCTATTGATACTGGCGGACTATTGTATCTACTCAATCATTTAAGAATGCTCAAGAAAATGTTGGGTTTTGGGTACCCAACCATCTGAACAAGCTTGGTTCAAGCTGCTGAGCTTTCTCTTTTACGTTTAATTTTCCTTTTCGGACCAATCACGAAGCATGACACACTGGAAGTCCGCTGTTTTGGTTGCCCAGTTTGGGTTGCATTTTCTGTAGAAAGAAGGACACTATAACTTTTTTTTTTTTTTTGGAGATATGATGTATATTAGGTAAAAAAATGATTGAGAATTATGTTGGAAAAAAATATTTCCAAAAAACTCCGTCAAAGATTCTTTTTTTCTTTCACAAAACATGCAATCCAATCTATTGTGGATGAAGAAAGTAAATGTCCATCCAAATGCAGCAATATTTTTCCCGAGTCTGGTTAAACCGTCATGTGTTTTATTAAGGATGATAGAATTTTCACCCATCAAAGCAACCCCAACAGGGTTCTCAAATCCAAATTCGAAAAGTAGGCCTTTGAATTTATCTATTTTAGTTGCCTTTTAACAGTTAGATCCCAATCTTTTTTTTTTCCAGCAACGATAAATTTTATATTGATGGACAAAAGATATACACTTATACGAGCAAAGGCTCAAGTGATTCTATACAAAAAAGTGTTAGCCACACTGAGAATTGATCCAAACCTCATCTTGAAATATGCCTAAGGCATAATCACTAATCACAAAAAGTGTTAGATCCCAATGTCAGTGGCGTTTACCTTTCACTTCTTATTTTAATCAATCCATATGTTTTCCTACAAACAATATGTAGATGTCATTTTACAAAATTTGAGAGATAAAAAATATTCCCGAAATTCTCATACAAGTTTCTTTAGGGATCATTTTGTTAAGCAAACTCAAAAAAACAGGTGGGATATGTACATTTTAATTAAAAGAGATCTACAATCAAAATCAGTTTATATGCATTTTGACAACGTGGTTTCTGCATCTTTCAAATGTTGATAACTTTGTAACCAACTGCACCTACCAACTGCTCCTAGACTAGTTGGCCACCAATGAAGTCTTAAGGTTCCACTTGAATGTAGGTTAAGAGATGCATTCTAAATTCAAGATTTTCTGAAAAATTTTCGCCCAGATTCCTCCCTCGATCCCTTTGAATCCCCTCTCTCCCTAATATAGAGTAGTAATAGGTATAAATCCAAGATTTACTAGAAAAATTTCACCAACAAATGCGTAAGCACGCGTCTAGACTGGTGGTGGTTCAATCTTTCTGGATTTTTCCTTGACCTCTTTGGATCCCCACACCCCCTAGTATAGAGTAGGAATAGATATATATTAGAATTTATCGTGTCCGGCAAAACAAAAAAAGAGTTGATAACTTCATAGTTCCAAATAAAATGGATCTAATGTATGCCCATAAACATTCACGCAAAGGATAAAAAAAGTAATTAGACAGCTCCAAGTCAGGACTAGATCTCCACATGCAAGAAAGATTTTTATAATTCCGGTGAAATCACATCATATTACCAAATTAAGTAGAATTCCAACCAGTGAATTGTACAAGAAACGAACACAAGAACATAAAGCAAATTTGCAGCAATCAACCCAAAAAGTTCTTAGTTACATCTCATCAGACCTGATCAAAAAGTTAATCAAAGCCGAAGTTGCCCAAATGGACTCAACCGGACAGAGCAAATAAACAATGTTGTCAGTATGAGAAGGGAAACAAAGCAGAAACACTGGGAACTGTAGCCTTATCTGGAGATGAGGGCTGATGAGTGATGAGAGAGAGAGAGAGGTTTGTGAGGACCACGGTCCAACCTGTCAGAGGCTCTGCAGGGGAATCCATGTGACGACCAGCCACCTCTTGGCTCTTGGAAAGTACATATTTACCAATCATCCACAAACATATATTCACATTGAAGTTAAAACTCTCTTTAAAATTTGCTTTTGACCCAAGAATGGAAGGGAAGGAATACATATTGGCCAATGCCTTTTTAGGCTTCAGCTCAGCCTTTAGTGTCCTTTTACTTTTTACTCTACTACTGTCTAGTAGTAGTACACTGTAGTACTGCTTAATGGCTTTGTGGGTACGGATAAAATGCAATCTAGCATAGTAGCCATGCACAAACAATAATGTTAGGAGAGAAAAGAACGTACAACCCTAACTCTATGAGTTGTACGTGTACACAAACTCCTTATAGGCAAATGATACTTGAGCTTATGCAATAGGCAATTCAACAAGCAGAGATGCATGTGAACTTCATTGTGTGGGCAACTTCGTTGATGGGTTGGACACAATTGTCTCAACCAGGTACTGAAACCCCCAACGATTTGAAGTCCATTCAAGTCAAAGGGAACTCCTTGAGAAGCAAATTTTTGTAGAACATAATTGTGACTGCCTCATGGATATGAAAGTTACATGGTAGAGATAAAATAAGCAAACTACAAGTTTAAAAGTTCAATTGTGGCCCAAAAAGCAGTTACGATTCAATTGGCAAAGCGGAAGCAAGGTCCGCTACCAAAATTTCAACTTGACGCCAAAGAAGTATGCACATCCAACGAAAGCACATAAAGTAAATTGATAAAGAAGCAGGATGGCAAGGGCAGTGGCTGGTGAAACAAAGAGCGTGTCAATGGACAAGTTCACTAACCCCGTCAGCACATTAGCCTGCACCATAAAGGCAAATTTCATTCCCTTGCGTCCAGTGGAACTGTAGAAACGCACCAGATATCTATTATCAAAAGAAAATTGAAATTAGGAAGCTTTTGCTCACCAGAAGAAAAGATGCCAATAGGTTTCGGTTAAATGCTTCTTCCAGAATGGAAATTCTATTTCCAGGTATATAATCAGAAAGTGTTAATATGGCTAGTACCTGAAAGTTTGTAACAAACATCATTAAAATATATCTTGTTCAAGGAGAGATGCAATAAGGAGCCTTTAAGATGCCAAACAAGATATAAAAATTTGAAAGCAGAAGTACAGCAACAGACATATCTGTACACGTGTGTATGGGCACACACACACACACACAAAACGTGGAAAATGTCTACAACAAACAAGTGATTCTAACCATTTCCAATTCCCTTCCGCTACCCCCACACTTCTTCCGTCCTACACTTCTAAGAACAAAAAATGCTCATGCAGTCCTCAAAAATAACAAAAATGTCTATCTAAAGAACGTTATGGCCAAATAAAAACAACCTGCAAGCTCCACAGAAATCAATAGCATGTCATTCTAACGTGATTCATTATAAGGAAAAATCGATTGTCCAGATTATGTAAGTATAGTGAATTCGGAGTTGAGGTGGTCCAAATCAAAGGATTCCAACATGTATACAAGAAAAAGAAGCTACTCCACATCGAGCAATTGCCCATCAATTGGCTTAATTAATCTAATGAGATTATCAAATAATGATGAAACAAAACCTAATTTGACTTGAAGGTCAATAACACAGTTTCCAGTTTGACAACCTCGACTTGTCATGACTCAACAGAAATATATATTCCAGGCCCTCATTTGCTCACTACAAGTATCCCTCCAGCTCGCCATACTGTAACTTACTACCTCAGCAAAATACTATTCAAATAGTCAACCAATATCTCCAAACCTAATTCAGTCACAGCATTGATTGCTCTTATATATCAAATAGCCATGAGAACACTACAATTAACTTATTTTAATATTTTATTACATGTTTAGCTGAAAGTACCTTGCCTATTAGTTTTGCTGCAGTACATATCCAATCTGAACACAATTTAATGTTGTTTATTACTAAGGGCAAATGGATATACATCCAATGTCTAGGTGATCCAACTCAAGCATCACATAATCAATGTTTGAGGTTGCAAGCATATCATGGCTTGACAGACCAAAATGGCAAGCGCAGAGCAGGAACACGGTATTGAAGGAAGTGGAGCCTCTTTGAAGGATCACAGGAAGCGATAGGTTTTTGAAAAGTTCAGGATGTCGGATTGACTAATAGCACAGGCAAACTTGAGGAGCTCAAATAAAAGAAAATGAGTACCTTCAACAATTATCTCAAAGCACCTTCCACACTCTCATGATTTTGCATATAGAACTTCTATGTTCCATTTGCAACTCATATATGAACCCTATTATCTCCAGAACAATCTCACATTTGCAAAGCAAGGGCATCTCACTCCTGTATCCTCACACAACACAATCATGATTTCCTCTCTCCATACAGTCTTCACCCTTTCCTTACCCTTGCCAACTCTTTACAACACCGAGGAATGCAACAGATGAAAGCATTACTTACCACTGGTAGGAACATTCACTCCAGGTTTGCTGTGGTTCTTCTCATAAATTTTCCTTTTACAGTTTAGAGTTTTACAGCATAATCCACGTAGAATTTATAAGTAATTAACAATGGTTAAGTCCCTAAGCCTTTTCCAGAGCCACTAACATATTCTGAAACTTTACATTTTATAACCTTGAGGCTACCTGTACGATCTTTTGTATCAAAGATAAAAACTATGCTGTGAATTACCATAAACTTATATTGACCAAAAACTTTGGGCACATGACAAATATCAGCAATTCAACTGGCTGAAACAGCAGACCCTATGGTTGATCATGCATATGACAGGCCAATAAAAATTGGTCATCTAAGTATTTAAACAAACTGGCTACTCATGACTCATCTATCGTTTGAAAAGATCATGAAAATGAAATTTACCTGTAGATTTAGAGCCAATACCAAAGTGACATATGCCAGGTTGCACTGCAGAAAATTCTCATCATTTTCTTAAAAATGAATGCACAAAGCAAGTTCCATTTTCAAAAATTACTGAATATAAATCAACTTAAATTGCTATTAGTTAAAGAGCTCTTAAAATCTTAGATAATAACAGCAGCAAGATGTCTTACCATTCTGCGAGATACTCTCTCCACATGCCAATCTAGATATAAAGTCAACAACCTACAATTTCAAGAGGGATAGAAACTGCCTAGTTATCGAAACAACCATAGCATGGGTTGATGGATTTTATGAGACAACTAGGTTCAGAAATCGAAGTATACCAGAAGAAAATACAAAGCACCCAAACTGTAATGCTTCCCCCCTTATCGGCACTTCTCATAACCTCGCCATGATTCCCAAATAAAAGAAGGCTGCCCAATTGTACACCAACAAGATATATGCCCCAATATCCTGACAAGCAAACCAATCAATTCAGTAAAATATGAATATGCATGAGTGCATGTTGCAAGTACTAGTGCTCATTAAAAAGTAATGATAATAGACTTCATATAGCCATTGAACTTGCTCTATGCAATTAAATGATTACTTCAAATCATGTTATATAATTTATTGTCATCTTGAATCAAACTATTCAGCAACAAAGCATTATTGGCTGCAGATAAAAAGATTGACATCAAAGTTTCCAGTTAATAATGTAGATAAATTCCCGTTGCTGCCTCAAGTGGCACAAAGTCATTGTTTAATTTATTTTAATCTGCATCAAATATTGCCACCTTCCTAATTTATCATCCACTCACTGTTTCAAAATTATCACATCAATTTACCTTTCATAGCTTGGTATCTTATCCATAAATGTACTTCAACAAGTGAATGTTACATGCAAACTATATTTATCAGTCCTCATTTAGTTGCAATAAATTCTGTAATTTGCCATTAGATGCAATGACATTCTTCACAATGCTGCTTAAGAACTTGCTGCCATGCATCAAATATTGATGATAACAGATTTGATTGTTATATTTAACAGATCAGGATCAACTACAAAATATGCATAGGAATGGTACTATATTTGCCTGGTAGAATGCATTATCCATTCAGTTTAGAACTGGGGATATAGAACATGTATAAACATGTCATTTCTTCCTCCATCATACTTTTTGCTACATATTCGAAGAGAAAACTCTGAATAAAAGCAATTTGAGAATGATTCTCCTCACTCCCAGTTTGTATTCCGATGATTTACAAATGTCAGTACTTTAGGTATTCCTTCTTTATTTCTTACAGTGATTGTGCAATCAAATGTAATAAACAGAAGTTAAGAAAAATGGCAAGCCCAATGGTCAAAAACAGAGATAATAAGGAATAACACACATAAAGATGGTAGAAAATATATACAGCATAAGTTTCACAGTTTCTCACCAATCATGCTGAATATCCCTTCCTTGTTTTGACTAATAATGTCTGCCCCTCTTTTATCAGAGAGCAAGTAATCGTTTAGCCCATGTGACAGAAAGAATTGATATCCTACAATAACATAATAATTCAGCTCAATGTCAACAAAAAAGCCAATAATCTTCTTGAGTAAAATGTAAAAGAACTGCAAGTGAGAAATATGAATCTTACCCACTAAAACAAAGAAACCCAGAAGCCCACAGTATCTTGAAGGAACATTTATCACCGATGTCAGGATTGACACACCAGCAAGCGTAAAAAAGAAATTCCAGTGCACTCCATATTCCCCGACATGAACCTGCAAGGAGAAAGATAAAAATGTTCTTCTACATCATCCATATTAGATATCAATCATGGATAGAAAACCTCAGAATACAAGGATAAAGTAGAGCTAATAATATGACAATGAGCAACTATAACTATCCCACTCAAAGTAAAAAGGGGATGTCAAATACAAGCTGACAATGAGCACTCTCTAACCCAGTTCCAGACCCCCCTATCCCAGTTGCCACAGCAATTAGACATTCAAAAATAACTACACAACCAAAACCAGCTAAAGGCCACAAAGTTGCATCAGAGCTCAGAAGCCACCAAAAATTTTCAATTCTTTGATTACTAATTTGCTGCTTTTGTGGGTAACATACCCTGAAATACAGTTAGACAAGCATTTAAATGTACCATAGAGGATAGATTTAAAGAACAAAGCATTCAACCTGATAATCAACGCCAGAGGTAAAAAACAGTCGGGCAAATCCAAGAAGAATTAGAGGACTACATGAGCGGATTGTACTTCTGAGTGTCCTGAAATCAAATATCAGCTCTAATTAACAGCACAAAACAAAAGGGAAAACATGGATTTTTTTCTCTGAAACAAAAAAAAAACAAAATTTCAACCGCATTTGAGCTGAAAGAAGCATGATTTTCAGTGTGTTGAAACAGTAATTACAAACATTTGACAGTAAGCTGTAAGTTGCACAAACACGACAGAACAACAACAGCAAATAGAGAACACAATCAATCATGGACTGAAATAAGCTTGCAGAATTCATGCATATGCACGATTCAATTCTGTTAAATACTAAGCATGCAAGGTATGACACTATCATACAGCCATTTCAAAAAAATAGCTAAAGTGAGCATATATTACTGGTCAATTTTGAAACCCTTGCCATGCAAAACCAAAGAACATAGTATTTCAAATGTATTGTAAGTAGATAGTCCAAAATCAATGGCTAGTCTCCGTCTAAAAGAAAATTAAGCATTTAGACAATGAAAGCACAAACAACCACTTACACTATTGAATTGCCTCGTGCCTGTTGTGAAACCAGGGAATTGACTAAAACAAATGAGCCCACCCCAAGATCCATCTAATAGACAGGAAAAAGAAAAGAAAAGAGGAATTTTAGTCAGGCACTTATCTTTAAAGATATCTATCAAAGAGAAGAGTGTAGGTAGCTCAAGAATCTTACCAAACCAGTGCCATAGGTCTCTGTTTTAGCATATTTTCTAGGAAATATTTTGAAGTCAACAGCCAAAATACACAAGCACGTGGCAAGCATCTGCAGCAATTACCCTTGTAGCCAAAATTGGAAATTTCAAGGAAAAATAATGCAACCTTAACAGACAAAAGGAAAAAACCACAATGTATTTAATCATAAGACAAGGTGCATACCATAGCAACCCGGTAAGATGAGATGTTTGCCCTAAAAGAAAAGACACCACTTTCCTGAAAAGAAGAAGATCTAAATCTGTATGGAGGATTAATACGTTTCTAATGTAATAATTTGCATAGACTAAATTATTCCAAATGAACTGTAAAGTACATGTATCCAGATATTTTGGTGTTATGCAGGTAAATAACGCATAACCAAATTCACAAACGTAGATAAAACACAAAAAATTCTATGGATATGCATTCACCTTCTAGCTGAAAAAGAGATAAGCAGCAACAAGATCAGCGAAGTTGCAATCAAATATATCCATTCAGACAAAACCTATAACAAACAGATGTCAGCAACAATTACAATAACTTTGTGTGCAAAAGCCATGGAAAGAAAGATAAAGGATCTACATATGCTGGAAAAGAAATTTGAAGTCCAGGCAATTAAGCTGCCTATTTAATACTAGTTGACAACCAACCATCCATCAGTCAACAACCTCATTGAGTAAACCATTTTCAAAAATATCTCAAGACAAAACCTTCACTCAAGTACCTGAGGACCTCAAACTTGTTGCAACTCTAAAAGAATTAACAAAGAATGAACCCATCTTTCCAAAGGATTGACATGTATAGTGTGGCATTTAAGGCCCCTACCCAAAATGCTGCCCCGCGAAAGCAGCACATAAGGACGTGTATTCCTTATGTGTATGTGGAGAAGAAAGTGAGGGTTTCAATACAGCTAGTTGTTCCTAATGAATCCCCTGGTTCCACATCCACCATTATTTGCAAATACATTACATTCAAACAAAACGGCTAAAAAATAAACTAGAATTAACATATTTCCATATAGCCAGGACAAAGCACTTACAGTAAGAAATAAAGTAAATGGGGCAAGGATGAAGAAGAAATCTACAACCATCACAGCAACAAAAGCCCTCAGGCTCTTATATCCAACAACTTCATCATTTTTCTTCATAGAGGCTTCTGTGGCATTATGACCTAAATAAACAAGAGATCCTGATCAATAAACAGATAGCATGCTAATAATAGCGCCCTGCATCCCTGAGATCATCAAGCAAAAGTTCCATTCTATATGCATAAAATTAAAATGCAACAAAACAAACACACAACACGAATGAGAAACTAAAATTAATAATTGCTATTCGACATAATGCATCCCGATCCCATAGCCAAATAACCCATTAAACATGCTTCTTTTAAAATTCATAATCAATCAAAGCAAAAATTTTATAAACTAAGGCCTCAAGAATTGTTCTTCCCTCCAAGTCATAAGATGCAATGCATATAGACTTCTCAAAGGATTTGGAAGCTGTAATCCACTTTAATTTTAAACACCCAACCAAATGGAACCTGCCAACCTTAGTTTCTTCTCCAACTACACTTAAAACATCATCTAAAGCAGAATGACAAATAAACTCTGCGCACCAGCACGTAATCCATTTTTGTTCAGACATACAGACAATTGCTGCAATAATTTCACTTCATGAAATCAAGGCAATGGAACTAACTGAACAAACTGCTGCAAAAGTTCGGATGTTATTTTTTTTACAAATTCAACAATGCGTATAATACTTACCAACCATGATATCACAGCCAAAGGTTCGTCTTAGAAGTACCAAACACTGAAATCACAAACGCAAAATTTTTTTTTTTAAAACAAAGGAAAGAGCAGAAATTTACAGCTTTGAAAAAGAAAAATTCAAAATGAAGAGAAGAATAGGGGTTTCTCACGGAGAATGTTGTAATAACAACGAAGAGCTCGAGCATAGACGAGCCAGTCAAATTGCTCACAAATCTGTCCACATTTTTTTTTTTCAATTAGTCTCAAATAATTGGTAATCATTTACAAATTTTTAACCCCAATTCAAAGAGAAAATATAGTGAAGGAGGGAGAAAACTACTGTTCTTTCAGCTGCTTGTTAGGGTTGAAGGATCTGAGATTGGAATCCATTTTTCTGACAATCGACGAATCAAATGCCGTAAGCTTTTTAATTAGGATTATTTGCAAATTACCCAATGAAACGATGTGTTGTTTGGAGAGAAGGTAGGAACCAAGTACTTGTCATTTGTCCCATTTCCAAGGCGTGGTTAGAGAATGACGCCTTTATATGCAATCTCATTTCGAAGCTACCTCGCCGAGCCCGGTCGCGTGGGCTCCTAGTCCTAGCCAAGCGGGGCACTCTCAGGACGCGGTGCACGGGAGGGTTTCCCGGGTTCGCCCTCTTAACTCCTCTGCTCCTGCCCCACTGTGGGCTTTTTTGCCCGTATTTATTGTTTGGATTGTGATTTTTCGCAGAAAATTTGTTACTTTTTTGTAAGTATATTTTTTAATTATTTTTTATGTTATATAGATTAAATTGTTATAGTATATCTTTTCTATAAAAATTTTGAAAAATAACAATCCGAACCCAAGTTTTTGGGCAAGTTTGTCTGCTATAAGTTTTTTAAAAACTCTAACTACAGTGATCTTAAAAAACTTTTCAAAGTTTTTAAACTAATATACACTTCAAAATATTCAAAAATTTACACTTTGAATATTTGGTTCTTACTTTGAATAACAGATTTAGAGGTTGTTTGAGTTACACTTTTGGAAGAGTTTTTGAAGAAAAATTAAACTTTTTAACATGTCATCTATGTGCAGTAAAAAAAAGTAAATGAAAAATGTGTAAAAAATAATATTCATAAAAAACGTAAAATTTTTCTCCGAATATTAGCTATCCTTCTTTAGTTACTTATTTTTTGGAATTCTTATTTCAAGCATTAATTATATGTTAACCTTATAATAGTTGGCACATACTTAAATTGAAGCACAAAGTGAAATGTTTGGTATTTTTGTTAGAAATAACCTATTCTTTAAATACAATAACACTTAAATTCTGAAAATATATAAGTACCCTCTGAACTTTGGGAATTCAAACTTCACCATATAGCCAATTTTGTACTATAAAAGTGTTCATGTGGATTGTTAAAGCGTTTAAGAAATACTAACCATGATACCTTTGGGGGCACATTCCAAGTTGTGGTAGAGTGTAACTATTCCCAAAACTCATGGGAGCAATGTGTGATTAACCCTTTAGTTTTTCTAAAATCAAGTAATTTGATAAAGAGTCCTTGTACTCTTTCTAAAATCAAGTAATGAAAAATTGTCAAGATTTTCTTCAGAGAAGAGATGAAGAATACCAATTTCTGTGGCTTGTCATACTTCTTTAAGATGTCATCCAAAAAACAAAATGCAGGTTCAAAGTTCAAACTCGTTACCAGTTATCAATATGACCGAAGATCATAAATAAAAATGTCTTCCGATGGAAAGAACATGAAGAATTATTGGACAACGCTGTCATATTTTGTTCTTCACTTATTCTCCCTATATAAATATTCAAGAAATTGCAATATTAGCTTTCAAGAATTTTTATAGAGCAGAATTTGCAATCAACGAAATATATCTATATATATATACTACTCTCTGTATGAATCTTTAAGCATCTCAATGATGGACGCGTATTCGATAAAACCAAAATTAAAAAAAAGAAGGGAGGGAGGAAAAGAGATTAGCTCAAGAGGAGGAGGACAAAAACAATTCAGTCAATCTTTGTTGATGTCTGCACCAGATAGCCCTGAAACTTCACCAAAACCACCATTTCTTGTGGTTTCTTGGCTTCTATATTCTCCAAAAACTGTGCAACTTCTGCTTGTATTATGTCCCTTAATAATTTTTTCTTGAACTTGCTCTGGCAATCTCAAAGTAAACCTATCCTGATCTTCTGATCCTTTAGTCCTAACTATTGAATGTCCTGTTGAATGTGATCTTGAAAATCTCTCCAGCTCAGTATTATTGTTCCGCCTTTCAACTAGAACGTGATCAGCAGCCGTAGCAGAAGTCCTCCTTTCGCCGCGATCGCTGCCTCCTCTTTCATCTTCAGTTTCATCCTTTACTGTGATGGAAACACTTTCAGGCAATGACTCATTTTCGTTTATGAGACGCATGGTATTCGTGAATGATATCGGGGACTTCTCGGGCGATTCATCGAGCCTTCTTCGACATACGGGACAAGTTTTGTGTTTCTCAAGCCATAGATCAATGCATTCTTGATGAAAAACGTGACAACATGTTGTCAAAAGTCGAAGAAGATCATCATCTCCAAACTCAACTAAACAGATGGCACATTCTAGCCCATATTTTTCCTTCCTATAATCTTTAACACTGGAATAGGTGAATGCAGGGAAAGATTGTATGATTTTGGGATCAATCCCAGGGTTGTCTTGTGGATGTGTTGGAACGATAGGCGTGGCTGCAGGACTATGACGAAGGTGCCAAGAGAGGATTAGATTCTGCATGAAACATCTACAAAAGTATAATGCGAAAAATCCCACAAAGAAAAACACAAGAAGAATGATTGTTATGACTATGGTAATTGGTGGAGTGCTGTATGATTCTGGTGTTGGAACTGATTGCCGGAGAGAGCCATCATTTGACATTGCCTGAAAAAAAAAAAGAACGAAAAAAGAGGGCAAGGCAAGTTGCAGAAAAGCTTAATGCTTTTTTTGGGGGGGGGGGGGGGTGTTGGCCGGATATTGACTATTCCGGCCTTGACGGCCTTTTTTTTTGCTCTGTACGGACGAAAGAAAACCCCAAGAAAATGAAGTGACTCAATCACCCGTAAGAGAGAAAGATCCAAGGAGATTAGTTTGATTACACTGTGAATTTGGTGCGGTAGATTTTTCATGTTTGGTGAGTTGCATGTTTGCTTGAGAAGGAGAGAATGAAGGAGGGGCATGCATTTGTTTCATTTGCAAAGAACATCACACATTTGAGTTTCAATATGGTTCAGCAACGTGGCAAGTTGGTTTTTCATCTTTGGTTAGAATCAGAGGAATTGAGCGAGTCGTCTGAGGATGGATGATGAGGAGTGTTGTCTTTGCTCTTAGCATTATTGTCTTGCAACCACCAATAGGGACATATCTTGAGTTTTTTGCCAAAATAACACTCTTACTAAAAAATATTCCCAATGTGATTCACTTTCAAATTTTATTACCATAATGATATTATTGTTCCCATCTAGTTATCCTGATTGCCACGTAGGATAACAAGAAAGGAAAGTTCTAATCCAATTTATAGTTTCCAACATTAACTAAAATTTTAATTTTTTTTATTATAGAGGCACAAGAAGATTGCATAACTTTTATAATTTCCTTATAATTATCTAAAATAAATTTTACCATTATTGACTTTACTATTATTGGTCTCCGAATTTTTTTAAATGTATCAAACCTATTGCATATATATTTTTTCAAAAAATAATTTTAAAAATACAAAAATTGCACCAAAAATTGCAACGAAAATTGTAATCAATTACAAAAATTTCAAGGTTATCATATTTGTTTATGTTATCCTTCCTACTCTTTGAAAAGACGAAAATAATCTTCATCTACCTTAAGATTATCGACTTGCGAAACATATTTTTTAGATGCTGTTAATATAAAGATTGGCTTCTTAGATTATGTTTGACAAGGGAAAGATAACGAAAGAAAAAAATGTGCGAAGCTTTATAGAGAAAATTGAAGAAAATATTAGATAAGAAAGAGAAATGGAGGACGTCTTTATCTCTATCCTGACACATATGCAGCCTAAGTAGCAAAAAATGATCACAAAGGTAATAAGTTTTAAAATTAAGTTACTTTGAGTATACATTCTAGAAGAAGAGTTATTTTGGCAATAAACTCGACATATCTTCACATTGCCAATTTACTTCTAGAAGAATTAAAGATATTTGCCATCAAGGGAGAGAGAATTTCTTAGGAAAGACAGCAATGTTGCATCAAAACTTCTTTCAAGGATACAAGGGTAAAATTGAACTCAACTTCTCCCTTCTGGCAAGAGTTGTTTACGCGGAAACTTGAGCGTTTAAAATCTAAGAATGGCAGCATAAAGTTGACTTCATTGATTGCTTTCACGAATGCGAGACAAGAATTGTAACGTGCTAAATCAAAATTAAGAGCTTCCCTTTGCACGTTGTGAATCAACCTTTTTTTTCGGACAACGATAATAATTGTATAATCTATTCTATTCTAGTCTACAGAGGAGGGGAACCTAAAGAGATTTGTGTTAGAGACTAACAGGTAAACAGATCTGACTAAATCAAAAGAGTGATTTGGCACCACCCTTGAATTTTTTTCATTGCAGGTAAAATTTGAACCCCCACCTATAGCTCAAAGAGGGATTTAGCCACTGAGCTTGCATGTTGTGAATCAACTAGGGATGGTATGTTGGAAGGCATGCTAAAGAGATGGTTTCCATACTTGATAAACTCAAAAATCACGGATTCTGATTGGTTCATGGTTCTAGCATTTTGCGCTTTCTTGGGCGGAGGGTGGGGAGAGGCAAGCAGTTTTTGATTTGTTATGGAGACAGCAAAGCAGAAAAGCAAAAGGAACACATTTGACAAACAAGAGTGCTTTCAACTAAAGTTACAGCTACTGCATGCTAGAATACATGCTCAACCAAAAAGCTTATAAGCTGACCAAAGGAACAAACCAAAACGCAGCTTATTCATAACTGAAGCCACAACACAAGAACTTTCAGGATAAAGCTTGGCTTGCGGTACCCTACAACCATCACACAATGGCTCAAGTTCAAGCTTCCAGCACAAACCTAACACTCAAGGTATATCCAGCCTCTCCAGGGCATTTGACAAAATCTACCAGCTACTCGAGATCATCAATCCAGTCGCCGTATATTTTACTGATTTTGTCTGGACCCTTCCACTTTAGATGGGGTTTCTGCCCAGTCTTCTGTATCACATTAGACAACTTTTGAGCTGGAACTCCAACATGATAACTATCTGAATGAGGTACAGGAGTTACAGATCCAACAACAGCATCAGCCACAACTTTTGAAGGCACTGCTACTTGCTTTGTGTCCGAGGGTGTTGTAGGCACTTCTGATTCTACAGGCCCCCCACCAAACTGATGCAGCTCTGTCAAAGGATATTAAAATTCAAGTTACGGTGTACAAAACAAATGTCATTTCTTCCCAGGTAGAAATCACCAAGTCATTTTACAAGGAGAGGGAGATGTGCAACCTGCATACCTAAAGGGACCAACTACATGTGGAAACTAAATAAGACACAGACATATATATATATATATATATATATATAAAAGTAGTGCAACCAGACAATGCAAGAAGGACAAAAAAAACCTTCTCTAACCACTATACATTCAACAGGAGATGTCATTTAACATATCACGTATTGATCAGGCTTGCGCCAGATACAAACTAAACAAGCTCAGTTCTTAGATAACGTTAAAACCAATAACAGCGGACGGGAAAACTATGAACAGGATGACATTTTGACCAAGTAATGACTATAGGAAATTTGAGTAATAGAAAGCAATCGCATGGTTTGCAATCATTTCAAGATCACAGCTGTCCGCATTCGCCCCTGACAATTTTCAATCAACAGCTTGAATGCTCAACCAACACTACCCCAGCACTTCATGAAAGGGTGGAGGGCCAAATTAGCATATAGAGCTCACAGAAATCCACGAAAAAAGTCATCTCTCTCAAGTTGCATTAATACCATCAAGACGCTTCATATAATGTTTGAAGTTTCTCAAATCTTGATGCCATAACAAATTCTTGTCCTTGTTCCACTCCTCTCCAAATAATGTAAAGCCAGCACCATGAGATGCAATAATTGTTCATTTGTTCTCAACTGGATCTTCCTTGCCTCCAATGCTAACTCAGTATCAGTTGCATATATAAATTAGCTCATTCGGTCTCTTACATCTTTTTCTTTACCTTAGGCTGTCATAACCTTTAAATTCAAACACTGTAGTTCAAAATGAGTGCATTTAAGCACAACATGCAAGCGCTCTGGTTATTCACATGCAATGCACCATAGATTACGTAAAGCGCACCAAAAGCAGCACTCAATCAAGAAGGATAAAAGCAAAAGTAAACAGAAACATACAAGGACATCTTGAAATTTTGAACACTTTGTGCTCTCTTAGTTTATCAAGCATTGAATACCACTTGCTTTCTTGATCCTCCTCCTTGCTCATAAAGTCCTACCATTTGCCCAGTCACAGATGATTTTTTGTCATTTATACTCAAAAGAAATCTACCAGATTTCTTTTGATGGGAAAACAACCATTGACCATAAGATCTCAATGGCATGCTGACAATAGAAATCTAGAAGAAAACAAACAAACTAAATTATATACAGGAAAGCTAGAGACCAAGCCTCAGAACTTGAGATTAAGACAATAGAATGCATAGATAATCTATAAGAAAAAGCACTGGTATCTATTGATGGGTAAACAACCATCGACCATAAGATCTCAATTTTATCAGATTCCTGCCCTTGAGGTTGCTTGTTTCTCTACCTAATCAAATGCGAGAACCAGGCAAGACCAAAATCCGTTCATTCTCCAAAAACAGCTTCATCTGCAATTACATTCCCAAAATACATATTAATTTGTTTCTTGTCTAGTGTGTTTTATTTCCTGTGGTATTTAGTGAAGTTCTAATTCTAAAATACTTTTTTCCTTTGCTTAAAGAATCTGTAAGTGCTAATTCTTGGAAGGAACCATTTAAACCAACATAAAACTAGGATGGGAAATATTTATTCTAAGCAGAAGTCATTTGGGGCCACTCTACCAGATCTTTGTAAAGCAAGCCTCTTCCATGAACCATGCCTTGGTACTGTAGAGTAAGGGTCTGAAGGCAATGCCTAAGACACGAGGTATCACACTTATACGGAAATACCAAGTCAGTTAACCTTGACATTACACCACTGTAATGTTTAAATTCTTACAAGAATAGACAGCAAAAACCAGTTCTACAATACCCTAAGGCAGCCAACAAGACAACCTGTTTGATGCTTTACACATCTCCAATGGAAAAGAAATGGATCATTTTTCACATATTAAGACTTTCCAAGCCTCCTTTTCTGTAGTCCAGGGAATAGCTGTTGGTTCCTTAGCGCCATCAATTCCAAATTCTTCATGGTGTTGAATTACAGAATCTTGCAATTCTCTTCCTGCTACGACTCCAGTATGCTAAATGCATGATGGCTCAGATGTCAGGATACATAAGATGCACGACATATACACTCTGAAGCACAAAATGCAGTCTTATGTTTTTCTCAGATGTGAAGTGCAATTGCATTTTATAAAGCAGACTTCCTACTTAAAGAAAGAAGCAAAAAAAGCAGAAAGCCCTTTGGTCAATAAAACATCACATTGGGTATCAGTAGTCATTTTCCACCTGCAACCACGTACCTCATGATTGCCAATTACATTTGTTAGTTCTCCAAAACAAGCCTTTATCAGCCTTCTGCTTCCCAAAACTGTGTGTTTTTACTTTTCTTTCTCATTGTTTGCTAGGACACAACCTTTCTTGTCTCTTTTTTAGTTCTCCATTTTCTTCATCGGGAACACCATCCGGACAGTCAGTTGAGACTGCTGGATGAACTTAACTCTTCACCAGCTGGCTGATCCTTTGATCCTTCATGAAATCTCATCCACTTTTAAAACCCGAGTAGCAAGGACCACAACCCACCTAACAAAAACCCATGTTCCCATCGTTCTCTCATTCTCGACACCAACATCGGTTGGGTAAACAAAAACCCAGTTAGCATCCATTGGAACTCTTTCCAAAGACAAAGTACCCATCTTATTTTGACCACAATTGTTATGTATCCGGCACCGACACCTGCATCATGTCATATTGTGCAATATGGGTGCCCCGTGGTCAATTGACAGTCCATGTAACATAAGATCCACCATCATAATTCCTTTCCCAATTCAACCAAAATAAATTTATTACTCTCTCCTGCATACTTCACCACTCCCAGACCCGAAACATCTCTTTCCTCCATTTCATGGTCAAAGAAATGAATGCTACCGTGCACATATATTGGACTACTAAATACTATCTGGAAAGTTTCCTATCAAAGGAAACTTGAAGTGCTGTAGACAGATTAACTGAAGTCAAGCATCAAACTTGGCTTGTTAAGTTTTCTAACCGCCCTCAATCTGTTACAAAATTAGTGAGCCAACACTTTTGCTTGAGTTTGACTACTTTAAAATAGTTAAAAGTTAGACCTTGAACTCCTAGTGGACAAATTGGTTTACTTAGTGCATCACACATGCACCGTTTTAGTTGACCCCGAAAGCGACACATTGCTTACCAATTATTGCTTCAGCATTTTATAAAAGCATTATTTAACACAAATCCAAAACCTATAGGGAATATATGGACATAAGAGAAGGACAAAGAATAACTGCATCACAACCATGAATAATTCATTACTGAGATTAACCCAAATTGGAAAACATAGATTACGGAAATGAATATAGACCATACCTTCGGCTCCATGAGCAAAATGACACTTGCTTCCAAAAGGACAATACCCAGTCAATTCCCACTTGTTGCAAATCCTTGTTTTCCAATTTGAAGGCTTCAAATTTGTCCCAGTTGGATTACCAGCATACCCACCCCCCATACCTGGACCCAAACTTATTGCCTCACTTTCTCGAGCTTTCGACTGCTCATCATGAAGAAATGTGCAATTATCACCATATGGACAGCCCTCTTCAGTATAAAACTTCTTGCAGTGTCGCCCTTTGTAAGACCTCTGAGACTCTGCACCACCTACAAGTGATGGTATCTGAAATTCTTCCCTCGGCTCCATTGATGCTGCCCTTTCTTCCTCATGGGCAGCCACAATTTCTTGCCAATTTGGAGGTGGTTTCCTAAGTTCTTCAATACTGTGTGCAAAGTTACAATTGGTCACGTACGGACAAGTCCCAGCTCGAAATTTGCAGCATAATTTAGTTTTATAGAACATCTTCCCTATAGCCTTTGATCGACTCGAAGCCGTCAAATCCTCCATTTGGGAACTTCTAGATTTTTTATTTGGGGGTTCACCTCCGGAAAATGATTGGGATTGCCGTCCATCATAATTAGAATTTGAGTTTATCTCAACTGATGTTTCCCGATTCCACACCCTATAATCATCTTCTGTCGCCCAAGCAGCCTGATCAACTGACCCTCGACCCCAGTTCCCAGCAACCCCATTTCCAGAACTTCCAGAGAGTACTTGCACAACATTTCCACTAGAAAATCCACTATCTCTATGGTAATCCATGAGAAATTAAATGCTACTAACAGCAATTTATTTCCCAAAAACAAGTTATTTAAACCCCAAAGTACAGCAACCTAACTTTAACAGCTCATCAAGGCAAAATCCTCAAAACCACCATCAACACTATACCTTTCACGGGGTACTTGAAACAAAACGATGGCAAATTATCAAAATACTATCAGCGCCCACGAAACTAATATGAAAAAGCTAGAGATTGAACAATATTTAGACCAGTAAAACTCCAAGAACTGATTTTATTTTGCGAATTACAAAAGGGTACAGGCTATTGATCAAAATGAGAGCTTTTTATTGCACTTTTTCTGAATTTCTGCCACAATTGTCACCCCTCCCCCCCCCCCCCCCCCCAAAAAAACCCACAACAGCCAAAATACTAACTACTATCCCCAAACAATTAAAAAACCCAGATACTAATGATAGGATTAAATAAAGAAGGCAAAATCAAAGGAAAAACTATCACACTACTCAGTAATTGAAGAACAAAGAATTAGTTCTTATGAAACAATAACTAAACTGATTTCTTTTACCTAATAAGCCTTGATTTATATGATAGTAGAAATCCTGACTTTACTGGTGACGGACTCAGTGGTGATGGAGAATGAGGTGGCTGCGGGAAGAGGAATTTGGGGTCTGAGCCAAAAGAACCGAAGAGGCAAACATTAAAATGTATCTGAGCTAACTGCTAAGAAGCAAGAAGGCCTCTTCTTTTCGTATCTGTTTGCTCGTTGTTGGGGATAATTACTTTTCTCTCTTTTTACGTAGACAGTTGCAATATAGAACCGAAAATTTACAAGCTAGCCCCTTTGAATTGTTATATTTTAATATTTATATGATGATCATGATCACTTCAACATTTTCTTTTTCCTCTGGCAAGATAAGAATAGAATTTAAGAAGCATGAGAAAAGAAATGAGGATTGAAAATTCACATCTAAATTTCGAATCCTCAAACTCAACTTATCCAATTTAATCAGCCAAATATTTGAATGAGAACACAAAAATATCTTCTAAAAATGCTTTTTTACATTGATAGTATAAGAAGTGTTTTTGAGCGAGTATATCAATGTTTATTAGCGATAGACACGAAACGGATACCCAGCTACAAGGCATTTAGCTAACTTACTAGGAAATCCACTTTCTTATCCTTACTTGCCTCACTTGGAGAAGGTCAGATCATCACTTATATATCCCCACTCCTCTTATAATTTTTTTTAAAAAAAATCAAGGAATGATTTATACCAATTTCGTCTTGTGTTTAATCTAAAAATGACACAAAATTTATCCAAAACAGTCTCATCATCAGAAACAAGCATACAAAATAATAATAATAATAAGGCATCCAAAACCAATAAAATTTGACACAAAGAAAATTCTCTTCCAAATAAATAAGGTCATGACCTTTGCAACTTAATTTTGTAAACAGAGCCTTCCATAATTGGGTTGTAATTGCATTGAGCAAATTGCAAATTGCAATATTCATAAATTTTAAAAATAAAAAAATGTGGGAGTGGCCTTGTTTGGATTGTGATTTTCTGTCGGAAAATTACGTCGTTTTCCGTAATCACATTTCCCTATTACCTTTTTCCCTCACATACATCAAATCGCTATAGTAATTTTTCCATGAAAAATCATGAAAAATGCAATCCAAACACAACGTACTCGTGGGTTGTCAAACCTGTTACTGTAATATGTTGGTATCCAACCCTCTTTTCTTTGATCGAAAAATATGAATTAGATATCCTAATTTTCAAAGTAAATCAGGATGATTTATCAGCAAATCAATTTTTTTTTTTTGCCCACCCCGATTGTTCATGACATGTAATTTTTACAACATCAAAATCTCTTTTATATGAACAAATTTTTCAATCTCAAAGTATGAAATATTTAGTTTAGTCATTATATAATTTGTAAGGGCAACTACTACACTTTTTGTAAGACAAGTGAATTGCATTAAAAAAAAAAGTAATATATTTATTGCATTTCACAGTTTTCAATCCAAATAGGTCGTGTACTTTCGTGTATTGTAGTTTAGGTCTAAATTAGCAAATTTACATGATAATGTAACTTGAACGTAACTATGTATTTAAAGAAGGCTTAATTACATTTATCTCCCACGAGGTTGGGCCAAATTATCAATAGAACCCTGAGGTTTGACCAAATAACAGTCTAACCCTTTGAATGAGCAAAGGTTCAACAAAAGCCCCCCCTAATGGCGTTAGTGATATTGTTGATGTCGGCACAAAACTTACGTGACAACTCAAAATTGCCCTCATACAACCAACATACGGTCATATGCATATTTTCGCTTAATACACCAACTCGAAAAGAAAAACGTATATTCTTGCTTCCATAATTGATTTTCTCATAAAAATATGTATAAAATATTCAACTACCAATGGTATTTTCTTTTAAAAAATTTTAAAATTGAAACTAGCACCATCAGATTAGTTAGAGTGAACGCAAATCAGCAAGAAATATTAGTAACAGCTAAAATCAGGAAAAGATATGAAAAAAAAACTGCTAATAACTGCAAATAATATGGAAAAGAAAATTGAGGAAAACATTTTGTTTCCAAGAAAAAAAGAAATGAAAAATAATAACCCGAAAATGATTCATTTAAACATTGACAAGGCACTGGGAGAAAAAAAGAGAACACGAAAATTGAAACGTACGTACAAAGAAACATAGACTAAAGAAAAGGCTAAATACCAAGAACAAAGTGAAGGATTTAATAATAATCTAACTAACAATATTAAGGATTTACGAATCCAAGATTTATGAACCAGGTTTTGAAGTTTTGGATCTTTTGCCTTAATTTGTGATTTTTTGATAGTTTCTTGTTGATTAATTAGTTTCTTTTTATTCCACGCATCATGAGGATAATTTTGTAGCAAGTTTTGTGGGTTTTTGGTTTCGATTTATGTGGCCACAGATTTATGCTCAGTTGGAGGCTCCATGGCCACTTTTTGCTAAATTTATGACTGGAATTGTAATCTACATGAAAAATCGATTTCGGAATCTTCCATCTCTATATATGCAGTAACTTCCAATTGGGAGTTCAGTTAGAAGAAAACCTCATTTCATCTTGGACACGTATATGATCCATCTCACACATGTATCATTGATCTTTCTGCTAAAAATGCACTTTCCTAAGAACAAACCCTCAGGGCCTCTATTGGATGTTTAATTTGAAGGTTGACTCTTTTTTTACTTGACTCTTTTTTTTTGGGGTAAATTTTGAGGTAATCACTTGTAATAAAGCACATTGCTCGTGTCTCTTTTAACACATTGATTTATCAAGAAAATCACTTTCATTGATATACTTAAAAAGGAACTTTTTCATTTAATCACACCTAAAAGAATTGATGTGAAATTTTTAAAATAATTTTCCGACTTGATGAATTTAGGGTGCATTTGATAAAACTAAAGTTTGAAATCTAAAATTTGAACCTATTAAAGCATTGAATTGTTATATATTGAAATGTTAATATTCGAGAGTATTTGTGATAAATGAATTGCTTATCACTGCCACTTATTGTTTTAAGGAACCGTTGTCCAAATAATTGAGAGCCGTCTAATTAACTAAGACGTTCTATTTTTCGTTATCAAATACATCTGAAGACATTAAGGTTTGAACTCATTAAATTTAAGTGTTATAATTGAATTATCGAACAGAACCTTAAAATGTATCACATGTGACAACCTTCATACGTCTATCCATGATCATGATATTTAAAATATTTAAAGCATTTGTAGTTTTTAGTTTTAAAAAAGAAGACAAAGGATAAACTTTTAACTTGGGAAATCAAAATACTTTGTTGCGACAAAAGTGCAAACAAAATCCCCAGGCTAGGCCTGCCTTTTGTCCTTACTCCCAAACCCTCGGGCGACCATGGACTGCTTAGCTCCCACAACTCTTTGAAACAGAGTTTAATTCTGAGCTACACGGGAGGGCTCAATATCATTCCGATGGCCCATTAAGGAGGCTTCCCCCAAACAATCTTTTTTTTTAGGGTCCTTTTGGCATTTGTTCTAGTGTTCAACGAGTAACCCCTTTGCTTTTTAACATGGAGTTTTTTTCTTTCTTATTCCATGATAATACTTTTGATTTTCCTTGCATAGCATTGGAGTTAATCTATTTTTTGACCGGAATTGTCAATGGGTTGGGTTAGTCTGAACTCGACTGTAGAAAATGCTGGATGAACCTAACCTTTATTGAGCTAGACTGAGTTTGGACTTAAATATAAGACTCAAATTAAATAGGAGTCGAGTTTGGTTCTCAGTAGACTCAAATTCGGTATACCTCCGATCCTTTAATTTGCACACACACGCACGCGTATAAAAATTCATATTTTGATATATATATATATATATATATGTATAAACACTAATACTTTATAATATATATATATAATACTAATACTTTATATTTATGAGTTATGTGTCAAAATATATTAATATATATATGAATCATTAAATATAAAAAATTATGTCAAAAGATTCAAAATAACAAATCTTTGCATGAGCAAAATGGGTTTTTTTTTTAAATGTATTGACTGTTGAACATGTTTTATTATTATTTTCCATATACTTTGAACTAATAGGATATATTATTAATGAAAAATTCTTGGTTTATATACTTTTTAATGAACTATTATTGATTCATGTATACTTTTTAATGTTATGGTCTTGTGGATGTTAAATTAGTCTTAAAGCCTAATATTTTATAGTAATTATATTAAGGAAATTAATGAGTAATAAGTAAATTTGGGCTAAACCCGAATTAGCCTTACATTCCGAATATTTTATGAATCAAATATAAGTTTCACATTTATCAATTTGAAACTCGCAACCCAAAGTCCGAAAATGATACTAACTATATGTGTCAATTCTGAATTTGTTAAAACCCGACTCAAATAGCCCGATTAATGGGCCTATTTCTAACATATAGCCTGACTTGATTTTATCTTTTGCCTTTCATCTTTAGATTTTTAGTTATTGTAGAGCTCACAAATTACAATTTAGTTCATAATTGTTTCGTCGTGTATTTAACACGTTAATTAGAAAGAAAAACTTTATTGATTCGAACAAATTGAAAACTATTTAGTACATGATTTGTATAGATTGAAACTTAAGAGAGCACTTTAGTATAGTGTCCGAACTTCGGGTCTAAAAGTGTAATTCCCCCTAAATCTTTTGCCTCAAGGAGTAAACTATATAAACCCTTTCGCAAGCCCATGCTTTCTGCTGATTTGCTTCCTCCCCTCCAACCGTCAAGACTTCTCACACAGTTCACACAGTGCTGCAATCTCTCTTCCCCTCAGCCGGCGGCAGCTCTCTCATCTGATTCCTGCGGCAGTGAAGCGGCTATTCATACTCTAAAGTTTCTTTCTTTTTTGTGGTATAAGTTTGTACTCTGAAGTTTCACCTGTTCGATAATAAAGTCCTAAAGGGGGGCTAGTTACATATTTCAACTGGTATATTGTGGAAAAATCTGTATAATGATGCAGCGGATATTTGAACATTTTATGATTACTTGAAGATTTCGATATGAGGAAAAAAGTTGATGAGCGGATTAGGAATTTGATTGAAAATGGAGTAAGGATGAGGCATCGGTCTATGTTCGTAATAATTGGTGATAAATCTCTCGTGACCAGGTCTGTTTTCTAGCACTAGTGCGAAATTCCATAGTTTTGGCTTGTTATACTTATTTTTCTGGTCTAATGTTTTAAATTGCTTGGATTTTTGTTGCAGATTGTTAATTTATACTAGCTGTTAAGTAAAGCTGTGATTAAATCTAGACCAACCGTTTTGTGGTGTTACAAGGACAAACTTGAGCTTAGCAGGTATTTTATTTTCTCTACGGATATTATCCAATGTTAGTTTGGATAACTTTAGGCTCAGAAGATGTTCATTGTGAACTCGATTTGCGCTCAAATTTAATTGCTTAGTCCAGTGTTAGACTTACCTGTCCTCTATCATCCACTTGTGCTTAGGAGCATCGCTTTGTCTACTATGGTAGGTTTGTA
Source organism: Coffea eugenioides (assembly GCF_003713205.1). NCBI lineage: Eukaryota > Viridiplantae > Streptophyta > Magnoliopsida > Gentianales > Rubiaceae > Coffea > Coffea eugenioides. The sequence goes on from NC_040042.1 coordinate 4,351,243, forward strand.
GTTATTGAACTGTGCATTGCATTCTAATACTAGATGATGACAAAACTTCTATTAAATGGCTGACTGTATGAACTTCTGGAAAGAGATGAGTGCTTATTTTGCTGCTTGTGGCTTGTTATTATCCAGCCACAAGAAAAAATGTGCGAAGCAAGTCAAGAAGCTAATGCAAAGAGGACTTCTTGATCCTGAGAAGGTAAATCCCTTTTCACTTTTCATCGAAAGTGGGGGGGTTTTATATTGCTTGTACAGAGACTCAGATAGGATCCTTGAGAATACATATGGAATGTGCATATTACAGGTGAGTTATTTAGTCATTTGTCTGTCTAGGGATTCATCAATATACCTCCATAATCTTCTGTGTATTATCTATTAGTAGTTTCTTCAAATTTTGCAATTCTGGAATCAGAATTTTGAAGCACTTACTCCAAACATCCTTGCAAGAAGCATAGAGACAGTTGAAGGAGGTGGTTTGGTTGTCTTGCTGCTTCATTCACTCTCTTCTCTTAGCTCTTTGTACACAATGGTTATGGTTTGTGCTGTCCTCTTTAATCTTTCCATTTTATATAACTAAGCATGTCAGCCATCTTGCAAAAGCTCCTAAGTAGATGCATGGGCCCATGGAAAATAGAAAATCGTGTATGATTGAAATCCACAGCTGTCCATTTGGTATTCTTTTGACTTATTCTTTTATTCATCACTGTAAGGGTGAGCCGTTGTAGTAACTGAAAGACACTAATTTTACGTATAGGAAATCTCAACTGCGTGTAGGTGTAAGGTCTATGCCCCAATGAACAGGTAGTATGGAATTATCCATTGGGTTTGCTCTTTTTTTTGGGTGCAAATGGGAGGAGGTATGGGCCAAAGTTAGTCAGGGAACATATTTATTCAAGGGAAGCAGATGTCTTTTACATGTTCCAGCTTTACACATACTCAGATTTGGATAAACTGGCACAGATTCGTTGATCATTAATTGGATCTAATAGTGTTCATAGAATGCATTATGCGTCACTATCTCCATTCACAATATTTGAATACATAAAACAGGTAACATGCTGTGGATTTAAGATTTGGGATTTTTGGGGAACAAGGAACATTGCCTTTAGAAGTAGCTTGAGGAACTAATATTCTACACCTCTAAGCCAGCTCACAAATAATCCTAGAAACTCAATATTAGGACAATTTGTTTCTGTTTCTTCCATCGCCTAACTACCTTTATGAATTTGAATAATATCTCCAACGTGAGGCAAAACTTTAATCTGTAAGACTTTATCTTCTATTCTCATTTTCGTAAGGGAGATTGTGGCAACCTTTTTCATATATGTAGGACATGGATGTAATTACTCATTCTGATGCCTTTACGTGAGATCGGAACTTAAGCTTGAACTTGAGATTGACAAGAACAAGAGTTGAGTGGTGGATTCTTTCGAAGGAATGGATTTAACAATTGCACATACTTCATGATGCGTGCATCACACATCTCCTTTGGAAAACATATGTTGCTTCCATCAAAATGCTTTTCCAGCAGTCACCTTAAAGAAGCAAGATTCTTTGAAGATAAAGGTGTCTGCTTGATGTTAGAGCTATGAGTAAATAAACCCAGTGAAAGTGTGAAAAATGGATCTATCATATGTTACTACCTAAAACTTTGCTGGATAGTCAAATGGCATCTAAGGTGTTCAAAAAGCTAGTGCTCAAGCTAGTGCTAAGGTGTTCACATATTCTTGCTGCAGTTAGGCAATTTCAGAAGTTGGAACCGAAAGAATCCATCAGATATGCTGCTGGAGATCCTACAGAGTCTTGGCTGAATAATTTACTTTGTTTAGATGCCACAAGTTCTGTGCCACCAATAAGCAGGTTTAGCATGTTCTGAACTAGATGAATAAATTTCTGTCTACGTGGTTTATGACTTCTCTCCTTGTTGCACTTTTAGGTTTTGCCATCCGAGTGAATGTAAGTTGTATTATGCCAACAGAGACACTTTGTTTTCCTTCCACAAGGAAAGTGAAGTATTCTTGCAGGTACTAGGAATTCTTTGGTAGCATTTCAGACAAGTTTGTTTAGTTTCTGCCTGACTGCTTAATGAACCTGTATTTACTTCATTTCGAGTTCCCGACTTGTAACTTATTTTTTTCTCTGTTCCTTATATATCTGTTGATACAGCAAATAATGTCTCTCTTTGTTGCATCTCACTACAAAAATTCTCCAAATGATTTGCAATGGATGGCTGATGCTCCTGCTCATCACCTGTTTGTCCTACTAGGTTTGGGCGCAAGCCTAAATATTCTTGATAATTCTTCTCTTCATAGCTCAGATGAATCATTTGCATTCTTGTACAGGTCCTGTTGATGAATCCAAGAACATTCTTCCTGACATTTTCCGTGTACTTCAGGTGAGTACACTTTCCTAATTTTCTTTACTTTGCTGATCTTTTGACTCGCAATTGGTACTTGAGCAGAAATAATTGATTACAAAATTTGAAATTTGGCATTTGACAAGTTGCAAAATTTGAACAAATATAACAGGGCTAAGGTTTTCCAAAGGAGATTGATGGCCTTGAATCAGTTGTTCTTGTGACTTGACATGATCTACAGTATTTCCTAATTCTCTGAAAATATTCAATCCACAAAGAAATGCAAAATAATTTTCTCGGATTTGGGTATGAAGCCCAAACCTACTGATTGCCACCAAAGCTTTTTGGTTTTGGCATCATCTTTTCTTCAAAATTAAAACTTGCATCCTTCAGTTAGTGTCTGTGGTCTAAAGATGTTAAATTTTCTGAGTGTACCTCTATGATCTTTGAATGGTGCTTAAGAGTTATAGAAGTAAACTTCTATATATTTCTTTATTTTTTTCTTTTAGGTTCGATTATGCATAAGTTTGAATAACTTGTGAGTGTTAGACTTTTTTCCAGAAGAAATATTAACAATCTTCATTTAAGTATCGTCTTAAATAAGTCAATGCATTACTTTAGTTGTAGTTGAATCTGAATAGATTGATTGTAGGATCTTTATAACTGGATTCAAGGGTTTCAATTGATGGACTTGATAGCTCAATTCGAGAGATTAGATTGATAACTTGATTTTAGGGACTAGATTGGTTCTAATCTTGTATATTTATTGACCTCTTGGTTTTCTGAAAAGTGTGAGAATAAACAAGATATGTTTCTGATTCATCCTACCATTTATTTAGTCTTTTGCCTTTTCCATCATATGGTTTTTCATTACAAATATTATACCTACCCGCTATACTGTTATTTTGCTGCGATTTTATTAATTTGGGCAGTTTGGTCTTTCTTGTAGTCTAAAGTTCATTCATCTTTTGTGTTATTGTTTTATATCTTTCAAGGGTAAAGTTTGAAGCCCTAGTTGAAGGAGTAGGTTTAGAATCTATCTACGAGACATATGTCTCTTCTTATTTAAAGAGAACCTCGCTCCTCACAAATCTCTTGCATGTGAAGCCTTCTGAGATTCTCATCCAACTTAGATTGATGCCTAAGATTTCTAGCTCTGGCCTCTGAATTTTTCTTGCTTTCTTTTTCTTTCTTCCGATTTCCTCTACTTATAGCCCTAGGCTGGGCAATGTAAGTCCTGAAGTTCCGAATATACGGCTGCCTCATGACATTCAGATACTGATTTGTAATTTCGTTTTTACGGGCATTATATTTATGCCTTCGAAACTTACTTTGAAGCAGGAAGCGGTATTTACAGCAAATATGTATCAATGCATATGTTAGGTAAACAGTACCCTTTGTGTGAGCATGAATCCAGTAAATGCATAGGATGTGTTTGTCTTTTTCTGTCTACAGAGATCTGCTCTCCATTTACAAGATAAATTGTTTAAGACATAAAATCTTAAAGAATGCTTGAAAGAATATATTCTATTTCCATGCAATAAGTAGCTGGACACATAAACCTTTATAAAGACCTATAGAACATTTTTCAGCTCAGTGCAAACATTTAAGCTGAAGGCTTCTCAATTGTTTGGCATTTAATGCTTTCGTTAATGATGTTCTCTTTTGGAACTTTGGCTTTTATTTTAAACTTGGCAGACCTCCATGAATTTTAAACTTGGCAGACTTCCTTGGAATCACAAGTTTATTTGAACCTATCTGAATGAACCATGAATTTTAATGTTGCTCCCACATTTCCAAATTATTTTTGTATTTTGGCTGTCACCTATGACAGTGTGTTTGTTCTTTTTGTTGGTGTTTCATTAAGCTCATTCTCATTGGATGTTCATTAATACAAGAGGTTTCACAAAGATAGAGTACCTAGGATGCTGATCAGCTTCTGAAGTTGTCACAGTCTTTCCTCTTGTATGTCCATATTGTTCCTCCCTTTTAACATTAACTAATGGTCTTGTATAGTTGTAGGATTATTAATTCTAACTACTTATGCTCCATATTTATTACTTTTGGTATAACAATATCTGGAATACTCTTCTTCATCCTGATCACCAGTCTGAGTATTCTTCTTTGGTTTCTGTTGACCTAACAAGTGGAATTTTTCATTGGATACCTAAAGTTCAGTGCTTTGTGTTTCATTCTTCAGCTTGAGCACCAGCAAGTAAATTTTGGTGGCAATCATTGGTTGTCCTTTCTTGCAGGTCTGGCTTGAAGGACAAATTTCTCGAGATTCAGCATTGCAATGCTTGCATAAAGGTTGTCTTCCTTCTGGTCATCAGATACCATGGAAGTTTTGTGAAGTGTTTGAAGATACAGGATTTCCTTCTCTATCAGGTGCTCGTGTTGTTAGAATAGCTGTCCATCCAAGTGCTTTGGCTGTACTACATAACCCTTGTGATTCTTCCCCTTTCTCTAGGTTCATTATTTTGTTTAAAGAGAACCTGTGCACTTGCTACTTTCCCACTATATGTTTATGGCTTCATTTTTTCATGTTGGACAGCATGGTTATGGCTCAGCTGCTTTGGATCAGTTAAAAAGGTTAGTTTTCGAAACTTTTGTTGTACTTCAAGGTGTTTAAAGAAATGAGACCGTACTGTCCAATGAGTAATTGCACAGTGGTTTGTGTGTAATGGAATATCTTTTTTATGCAGCATGGTAGTTCTATACTTTTATTTTTGTCAAGAATTCACTCCTTATGCTTTCTCTTTTTACCACCTTGACATATGCTCTTTGTGCAAAAGAATGCTTCAGTTTCAAACCACAAGTTGCATGTACCATGCTTAATTTGGTCCTGATGCTCTGAACAGTTTTGGCAAGTGATTACTTTGACACTAGTGGCACTTTAGGCTTTAGATTTCTTTCTGAAACTATCCTCATTCTAGTTTATTGCTATTTAGTTCTACGTGTATAGGCATAAAAATATGTTTTTCTTTAGCAAAATATGTACATCAAAGACGTTTCACCTGAAAATAGCTCTAATATTTGCGTTTTACACATGAAGAAAGTGGTTCAAAGACATAATCATTGTGATATATGAATACCAAATGAATTTGATAGCTTGACAAAAAGATTCTGAGAGGCTAGCAGTCAAATTGTCTCTTTTCTGCGGTTTCGTGCTTCCAAGATCATCCATTTGGTAGCACAAAACTACTTTTAATTTTGGTTTAGATGTATAAGTTGTTGGTTTTTGCTTCCTCTATATTTGTAATGGCAATACTTTGGAGTTCACCTTTTTATGAAAGTCTTACACAATATTAGAATGCGGTGCTAGGAGCACAAGTTGAAATCATATCAAATAGATTACTAAGAACTGAAAGCTTCATTGACTGATAAAAAATTTGTAATGCATGTGTTAATTAATGGTGATTTGTCATTTTGGATCAAGATGTATGACCCTTCCATTAACAATGTGTTGACAGCTGAGCTTGTTACTAGGCCTGTGTCATGTGATGCCTTAAAGTGGACTTGGAAGCAAAAGCTAAGTAAAATAAATGAACTCTAAACTTGTCTCATCCACTAGTAGTGTGTTATTTTAATCAATTATTGTTACTATTATTGCTCAAGTTCATTATCTTATGGGAGCCTGACATTAGATGGTTTTTTGAGCTATGAGTTAGACAATGGAAATTGGTAGTTTAGGAGTCCTATGATATGAATATTAGCATACTTCTTGCTTTCTTCGATTAAATGCAGATTGTTAGATCTAGCACCACTACAATTGATTTGCTCTAGTAGCTTTAAATTTTGTTTTGACAGAGAATTGTGAGTTTGTGAAGTCAGAATGAAAATCAAGATTTAGAGAATTTTATATTCTGATTTGGTGAAAATAAAAGAAAAGGCTGGTTATGTAACTTTTGTATGTTATTTGGAGTATCTGCTGAGATAAATATTTGCATGTCCACAGAAAATACATTACATTGCTAGGCCTTTTTTTTTTTTTAACGGCACTCGCATTAGACGCACAACTTCTGCATGTAGAATACTTATGCTAGTTTGCCATGCAGGTATTATGAAGGGCAGTTGTCTCATATCAGTGAAATAGATATTCAAACAAAAGAGGAGACAACACTACCAGAGAAGGTGACAGAAGCAGCTGAGAAGGTTTGGCACTTTGGCCTCTCATTTATCTTATTACGCTATGAACTGGTGAAGCTTATCTGACTCTACATGAAGCAAGAGCTCTGCTTTTGGTGTTACCTTTCTTGGTCCCTTTATACAATATAAAACACTCCCTTCTATTAGTTAGTTTCAAATTTAAAGTGATCACATTCCTTTTTTCCTTTCCCATGACGATCACCACAATAAATTGCTAGGTGAAGGAAAAAAATGGAGGAAGGACTTCTTAGAACAAACATATATCTTCAGACTGCATTTGCCAAAATCTCTAGTTAAGGATTTTGTTGGTGTCTGATCATGTTATTGAGCAGATTTCGTATCTCAATGTTTGGTTCTTACCTCCTCTCTGCTTCTTTGTTATCCCATGAACCATGCTAGAATGCTGAACAGGAGCCCTGTATGTTAGCTTGGCTTCTCCTTCAAGATGTCTGGAGGTCCTTGGGGTGGGTAAGGGGAATATCACCCTCTTCCTGTACCTTCCCAAGTTTCTCTTTGTAAACATTGCATAAGCAACTGTTACATGAGCACTTGCATTTGCAGGTTTCCTTGCTGGAAGAAAAGGTATCCCCTAGGGAGAACCTTCCTCCTCTCCTCATGCATCTGAAAGAACGATTGCCTGAAAAAGTTGACTATATTGGTGCTTCATTTGGGCTGAATGGTGATCTCTTTCGTTTCTGGAAGAAACATAAATTGTTCCTTTTTATATCTGTGACACTCCGGTAATAATCTTTTGACACTTCCTAATTAGTTTTATTTTGGTTGTCTCATCTAATCCAACTAAGATACTTTGTGGATCAGAATAATATGACTGGAGAGCACAGTTGCATGGTCCTTAAGCCTTTGGAAGCTAATGAAATGGAACGGAGTAGAGTGTGTTCTCCTGGTTTTCTGCATCCTTTTTACCAGCGTAAATACCCAACCAGAGCATCCTGCACATGATTTAACAAGCTTTTGTGTTAATTGACTATACAAAATGGTATATTATAACGTGCTGGATTGTGTTTTGCAGGTTTCAGGCAAAGGTTCATGCGGCGCCTACCTTTGTGCTTTCAAGAACTGCATTACAAGCTTGCTATGAGGTAGATATGACTAAATATTTAGTTTGACATGCACTTTGCTTAGTTGCTGACCTCCTGTCCTTGTGAATAGCATCTTGGACCCAAAAATCAACTACTTGGATCATGAACCTTTGATGTCCTCCAATCGTGAACGTTCCATGCTGATGAAATTAATTATATCAGCAGATGACTTGAAATTGTTAGAGGCATAAGCCAACAACTGCAAAGAATATACAAAGGTGATTGGCATTCTTTACTCTTTGATGTTTTTTACTTCTCCTGTTGTTATTTATAAGACGGTAAGGCTCCATTGTTTTTCTTACAGATTTTTTGAGATCCATGTATCTTGAAATATTCATGGCTGGTGAATTCTTCATTGGATTGTCTATTTCTTTCTCTCAAACTTTCTATTACCAAAATGGGGAAAGTTGAAAAAGAAAAACATCGAGGAGAAAAAGAAAAAAATTTTAAAAAAAGGAAACTTGTCACTCCCGCAGACAAAGCCATGCAATTTGATTTTATCAGATCTTGTCTAGAAAATGATGTTAAAGATTTTGTTCCACATGAAGGATTAAGCTGTTAAAAGAGAATGTCATCAGTTAACAAAGGGTGAAAGAAAATGTGACCGTAAAAGTTTCTGATCGAATCCTCCCTGATGACAACAAATAAGAGAGCTAGCTTGGTTCTTCCATGTCTACTAAGTTATATTGAAAGAGCCATATGTAATAACTACTACATTATTCAGATCTTGTTGTCCTGTGTTGCTTGTGTAGTAATTCCTGGCACATTAAGTATACTGCTCTGTGCTGATTGGTTTTGTAGATGGAAGATCCATAGATACATCAAAACATGCATCAGTTCGTGTTTAAGATAGAAGAAGAACATTTTAGTCCCTCTTATATAGCTTTTTCTCCTTATTTCATCTTCCCCTTTATAGCCTCTTGGATTCAAATGAAAGCATCAGAAAGTAGTTATACTGTCAAATGATCGTATCTGAATTCACTTATCAGTTTTCAGCTTGAACGAGGTGAATTGATCTATGTTCTACTTCTTGCATTTTACAGGTCGGGGATATGGTGCCACTACTTGCTCGATGCTATTTTGAGGAGCAGCTTCCAGTTACATTATCATACCTGCAAGCATCTATCCTGCTTTGTATGGGCTTGCAGCTCCATGACGTAACTTATATTGAGGTCAGGAAATATGAAACTGAAGCTCAATTGGAATTACTTTCTTCAAGTACTTTACATAAATTTGGTACAGCATTTTGGTTCTAGTTAATTGGTCTAGAAAAGGAGTCCAGTAAGATTTCTTTTAATTGACTGCATACATGTTTTAGCCATAGACCCAGGTTTTTTATGAATCTTTCTTTCGTAACAGGGTAAAATGAACATAGAAAGGCAGCAAGTATTGTCTTTGTTTCGCAAAGTTATGACAAGATTCTACAAGTACCTATATCATGTCCTCACTGAGGAGTTCCGGACAAGTTTTTCCAAACCAAAAGAGGTATATATTTGCTCTCCTCCTTAAGTTAGTTTACTTTGTGCTTCAAGAAACAGTTCTGCTTGATGTTTGTTTGTGTATTGTTGTCTTGCTACTGGTCAATGATTTATCTGAACTAAAAGCATGCTTGGGGACTTGTTTGAAACATCTCTGAGGTAGAATATTTGGTCACACAGGTAGTACATCTTACTCATTCAATGGTCAAATTAATGTTCATGTTATAGAGATTTAGTGTCAAATAGCTTCTTGTTGAGCCTTTATTAGTCAGTTTGTTATACAAGGATAAACTCTAGAAAAACAGGAGGGGGGTGGATACTGGACTTGGTGGCAGAAGCACGAGTTAACTAGGTATAGCAAAACAGAAGTGAAAGATTATAATGAACAATTAATTACACATGCTCTGACAGTTTTCTTTATGCTACAGTAGATGTTGTACATGGCTACTTGGAGTAGAGCAAAGAAAAGGAGGACAGAAGACATGTAACTCTGATCCATTCCTAAATCTCCACACTTGCAACACCCATGGCCTTTCATTTTTTTTTTTTTTTTGTGTGTTAATATACAAAGAAAAATAGCTTTATACTCATATATGCACCATAGTATTCTTCGACTTAAGTTGAATGAATATCTTTGTACTTGAACAATGGGAAAGGAAAAGCACATGCACAATCATGAGAAATAAAGGACCTTGAGTATTAGACTGTTTAGTCATTTTCTATTCACCACTAGCATATCTAATGTGTTGAGTGTGCCTTTGTATCCCACATCGAAACTTTTATAAAGAAGTATCTCCTTTTGGTGGTTATAAATGTAGTGGAGATAAATGAATTTAATTGTGCTAAGGGCACCAGTTCAAGAGAGTATTAGGGAGTCCACGCCCCAACTAAGAGAGGTTTTGGTTTGGCATCAAACCAAAAGAGCAAGTCATGGGCCTTTGGGCCTTTGGGCCCTCACCCTCTTGTGACCGTCCACTTCCCCATATCCCTACCAGCCCACATTGTAGAACTACAGTTTCTTTGCAGCTAATATTCAAGATGCACTTGTGTATTATCTTCTCATTGTTTACGAACTTGTTTCATGTATGTGGTAGTAAATGTGTAATAACCATTGGAGCATGCAGTTGAGATAGCATTATCTGATTAAATGGCAATATAAAGGTCCACATCAAACTTTTGGTTTTTGATCTATAAAGTAATATGGCCAAATGCTTAAACTTCAGTTTTTGGAGAGTCATAGTACTGATGGTATTCATGTGGAGATCCATTAATTTTGGAAGGTAGATTTTCTGGGAATCTGGGTGAGCTCTGCTTTGGTTATTTTTATTTCATTTAATCATCAAATATAGTACATTTTCATGAAGATGAGATGAAAAGGATGCCTTTTTCGGCCTACAATAACATTTTGGTACTATCATACTTGCTTCATCCATTAGTTTATCTACATACTATCTTTTGCTTTAATGTTTATGCAATCGCATAGATATGTATCTAAGCATGCACATGCTCAGACAAATATATGTAGATGCATACAACGTACTTCCATATGCACAGACATGTATATGTGCATACATGTACATCTTTTAGGCTATCCTTTATGGTATAGTATAATTGTAAATGTTGCCTCTGTATGATTTCAGTTTGTCATCTCCTCGTTTATATCTGTAGTTGCTTCAACTAACAGCTTATGCCCACATTCTGGACCCTGCCATATTTAAAGAACTCTCAACCAAATTTAAGGATTGCCAACTGCAGGATGTGTGCACATATCAGTCAACCAGCTGGGATCCACAGTCGAAATCAACCATTACTTTGTTCAGTTTCTTGTTGCTTATTCTCTGTTGAATCATCCTTTCGTTGACTTTGGCCTCATCATGACTGTACAATAACAAGAAAATAATTAATATTTCAATCCAAGAACCAAGAACATTGGTGAGATAAAAAAAACTTTTATTTAAGAGCCGGTTTAGATTGCTATTTGAGGAGTGTTTTTTTTTTTTTTTTTGTAAAAAAATATATTATAACGATTTGACATATAGGAAGTAAAAATGTGTTCACGAAAAGCGTAAAACTGTAATCAAAACGAGGCCAATAAAGAAAGACCGACGGATGAGGAACAAAACTAAGAAAAAAACAAAACTGACCTTTGAGACTCTGAAGCTGAAGCTGTCGATAATTTTGCTAGTTTAACAGCATCTTCTGTGTTTGTAATTACATGATTAAAGCATAAATATCGACCATACGTTGAGATGTCTTCAGAAACACAGATGTGAGCATCCACCAAGAAATCTAAATCCACAGTTGCTAACAGCCCATTTTCATACATCTCTGCCGCCCCTTTTAGATAAGGGTTTCTGATTGACAAATCAGGAGCCATCAATAATCCTGCATTGATAGACACCATGCTTACTCCTCTGTCCATTGCCAAGGCCCAAGCAGTTTTCTCTGCCAGCGTTTTCGACAGCGCATGCCATAGCTGTCACCATAGACACAAGATTAATTTTGATAGAATATGTCTATCGTCGTCATAGCTTAACCATTATGCATGATAATCATCAGATTTCTTAGCTGCAATTTTTTCTTCTTTTTTTTTTTTTGGCAGAAAATCTGATGTTACAAATATGCTGACATCTAATATATATTGCAATTGCATCTATATCACAAGAAGAGGAGGTTAGCCCAAAAGAAGTTGTAATCATTCCTTGCTATATCATACCTTGAATTTACGACAAAAGTTGATTTCACTCCAACTTTTCTCATCCAACTCTGCAGATGAATCTGATATCTGATGATCCCTCCAGATGACTGCTGTGGCTGAGGATGTAAAAACAACTTTTTCCATGGTGTCTGTCTGATCACATGCTTCCACTACATTGTGTGCTGCTCTAACCTCCACTTCAACCATATTTTCCTGTCATACATAGCAGTATTGTATTATTTTCAAAATCTTTTTTCTTTTGGGATTAGGATTTTAGCTAAAAATCTCATTCTAATTTCATAACTTGGTTAAAAAAAAGAGATTATAGATTCTTTTTTTCCCCTAGAAGTATGTCTGAATCACAAACTTCAAATCAAAACTTAGATTGGCAATTTGGATGACCTTTTGACTTTAAGCTTTTAGGCACTAAAACACGGTAGCAATATGTCTTCCATGGTATATTGTTCCGGGACAACATAAATAGCTTGACAGCATATCATTTTCTGGCAGGTTTTTATGGGACCATTTCCTTCAACACATAGCAACCAAGATGAATCAAGGCACAGATTCACCATTTAGAGGAACTTAAACTCTCAATTTCTGCATAAACCCATTCTTACTTGGGGGAAGTGTTTTTTTAATTAAAAATACAAGCAGTACTTCTTAAATTTTGAACTAGTTGTTAGTATACATCATTCTTTTTTTTTTAAGTCGTCATCAAGTTACATTGATTACAGGAATGCTTATGAAAAGGAAAACATTTAATTCAAGCCCTCAACTTTTTGGGGTTAAATTAATCAGGGGTATAATATAGTGTACAAAATCAGTTACTATTGCCCTGGTCCAATCCATTTAAGATATCATAAATCCAGATTTTTTTTTTTTTTGGTTCTAGGTCGAATATCACTATTCTTATGACTAATCAAATTTATATACCTCATAGTTCAGGTTCGTGATTGATAAGGATGTGAAAACCAATGCAATTGGCCAATACTAATTAAAATTGACAAGTAACTGTATATTAGGGGATTAGCTAGCTTTCATTAATTCTATTAACTTGCTTGAAGGATGTATACCAACTACCAAGGACTATTATTGAGGAGATTTTCATCTCCTTTTACACTTTTACCTGGACTCCAACTTTACATCCTTAATTTTTATTTTAATCATTTTGAAGCCTAAAATTTATAAGGGTTTGAGTGCTCATTAATTAACATATCTAAATCACACTCGACCTACCATGTAAATATATATGCCAATAATTATTGCTTTTTCTTGCATTTACGTACTTTGCCTAATTAACTTTACTAATCTAAAAGCTTAATATTCGAATTACGTCCTACCGAGTGCCTATTAGACACTCGAAATGCAGTTTATAAAACATCTCAAACACATAACTACAGGGTTATACTTTAGAGCACAACGTGCTTATTAAGATTCTCAAACTCATAGTAATTGTGAAAAACTGCCCTACACACTAATGATTTTCCAGTTAAAGTACGGGTAGTCCTTTAGAATAATCATCCATGTAACAAATTACACTAGGCCCCTAGGTTTGAGCTCTTAAACAATTGAAGCATTAATTTGTGCATGCAATATGTATGTACATGCCAATACATCAAATCGACATTGATATAAAGTTGTATATATCTGCACTTCAAATGGACATAAATAGTTTCCAAGACCCAACTTAACTGCACCCTTGAACCCCCCAAAAAAAAAAATCAGCATAAATATAAATGTAACAGACTTTACAAGAAAAGGAAAAAAAGTTTATCATTGGAGTTCTATTTCGGAATAGAAGAGAAGCCAGAAATCAGAAGGTGATGGAAAAGAATGCACATACATCATATATGGAATGATCCTGCGGAGGCTCGAACGTGTAAAACAAACAAGAACAACCCTTTAAAGCATCAACCACGCTATGATAGTCAAAAGGGTCCGAGTGAAACACCTTCAAATTCTTGTTGTCATTTGCTAATCCACTAAATGATGCCAAATCCCCTGATATATGAATCCAAAACAAACTTTTGTTATAATGAAGATACTGATGAAAATGACCATACATACTTCAATTTCATTACTTGAACATATCAATGCGAAAGTACACTTTTGACGAGTGATAAAATAAGATTCACGACACACGTGCAAAAATTGAGTTTAAAAAAAAAATGAACCTTCAGTTTGAACAGCAGCATGGACAGTGTATCCTCTTTTCAGCAGCCTGTCGACTAAGGTTGAACCTAAACGTCCAGAGGCATCCATGACACAAACAGTACGCGATGCCATTTCTGATTCCTCCTGCAATTTGTGCCCTCCTCCTGTGGCTTACTAGCTGGAGCGGCTTTCTATATATTAGAGGGATGGAGGAGTGTCGAGAGAACGAGAAAGCTATGGCATTTATTTGGAGGGTGGTGGGGCAACTGGGCAGTGCACAGTTGGCAAGTATTGGTTGGGAAACAGCCAGCCTCCAGCCTCCAGTCCAGTGTCTTTGAATGAGTAAATGAATGAAAGTGTGGTAAGTTGATGGATGGGGACATCCCAAGAGGAAGAAGAGTTGGTGGGAACGTGTATATGTTTTTTCCTTTTCTTTTTGGTTTAGCTTTGTTTATTTACAGTATCTACTCAACCAACAAGAAACACCAACTTCATGATCACTTCCGGAAGAAGCCATAATTGTTGTAGGGTACTCTCCAACCATCACAAAAGGATAGCCCATTGGAAGTCATGGACAGCCTTTCAGATTTAAAGTATGATCATCCGGTTACTTGATTGATATAAATTCAGCAAAAGTGACAACCAGATTAAGAAAGAAACTAGTGGACAAGTTGGATGCTTCAGTTGTCTTCTCTTGACGTATTGTTTTCCTTTGCCCTTGTCTGTTCCAGGTTAACAGGGCTGATTTGACCAAAAATTTGAATCGAATTGTTTATTTCAGTATAATCCAGTTAAAGAGTTAAGCTAGTCTTGCAGAGAATTTGTCATGATGGCTAAAAAAATTGTTCTTAATTAATTGTCTTGATTGCTTCTTTTCTTGAACAACTAATAATTTAGTGTAAGGGAGTCGACCGCGTGGTTGACTTGATTAGTTTCACTACTGATTAACATGAAAGGATGATTTGCTGTTCATCAATTTATAAATCTTAGTATATTAGTAATTGCAATGCTTAAAAATAAAAATACAGCAAATTAAATAATGGTAAATTTGGACAAAATAACTAAGGATGTGCTTGATAAGTGGTGTCAATTTTAATTATACCTATACATAATGTTTATTTCCATAACAAGAACATTGGTGAGATAGAAACTTTTAAGACCCTGTTCAGATTGCTATTTGAGGAGTTTTTTTTTTTGGTAGAAATATATTATACTGTAACGATTAAACATACGTTAAGTAAAAAATAATTAAAAAATATATTCATGAAAAACTTAAAATTTTTTACGTAGAAAACTGCAATCAAAACAAGGCCAATAAAGAAAGATGATGGATGAGGAACAAAAATAAGAAAAAACAAAACTGACCTTTGAGACTCCTAAGCTGAAGGTGTCAAGAATTTTGCTAGTTTAACAGCATCTTCCGTGCCTGCAATTACATGATTTAAAAGCATAAATGTCGACCGGCCATCCGTTTGTTGAGATGTCTTCATAAACACAAATGTGAGCATCCCATCCATTTTCATACATCTCCGCCGCTCCTTTTAGATAAGGATTTCTGATTGACAAATCAGGAACCATCCCAATAATTATTCTGAATTGCCAAGCCCGGCCCGAGCAGTTTTCTCCCTCTGCTTGTTTTTTCAACAGCTCAGGCCATAGCTGTCACCATAGACACAAGATTGATTTTGATCGAATGTATCTGAGGATGCTCACCTCGGCCATCCCGAGTGGCCGAGGTGAACTCACCTCGTCCCTCATCAGAGCTCATCCGTGTCCCGGGCATCATCCCTGAGCTCGACCTCGGCCGTTTCCCTAGCCTACTGTGTAGCCGACCTCGGCACCCCCACCTCAGCTGCACGCTGATGATGTCAAACCATCTGACATCACCCAGGACCAGTGCTTTATCTGAAAAGCACTGGAGGCACTTAATGGCACCTGCACAATACTCCCCGTCATCATGCCCAGGCAGTTACAGTGTCAGAGTCAGACCTCCTGACACGGGACAGAGCCGTAATGACCAGAGGGTGGGTCCCACCAGCATAAGCCCTCCGCTTTGTCCTCTACTCTCCCTCTATAAATACCCCAGACACACTCCCAACAAGTAAGCATACACTGTTCATTTGCTCATACTCTAGCATATTTCTCGTTCTCATACTAACTTGATCGTCGGAGTGATCCCAGGGGAGAAGCCCCGCCATTCACTTCAGACAAGGAGGTCGACTTCGGACACACGAATTCACCTCACCTCATCTCAGAGAGGACTGATTCAGGTCGGCTCAGCTACCAACCAAAAATCACCTCTTCAATTGGCGCCGTCTGTGGGAACGAGAATACTGCTAAAATGAGATCCACGCGCTCCAGAAGCGGAAGAGTTCCCTCAACTGGGGCTGGGCAGACATCCGGAGCCCAGCAAGACCGTATCTCTGAGGAACATGGGTCCCAAAGGACCCAGCCCAACAATGAGGAGGCCATCGCCAAGATGGCCGAGTTTGTCACGGACAACCCCAACATCTTTGAGGAACTAGGAAGGTACCTCAAGAGGCAGGGAAAAGAAAAAGCCGAGTCTTCCAAGAGGAGACCGACGAAGTCCCCTGAAGTGCCCTCAGGCGAGGACTCCGAAGATAGGCGTCTATCTCGGAGCACCTCCAGGCGAGCCTCATCCAAGGCAACCTCCAAGATTGCCTCCATCTCCCGAGCGTTTTCTCGGGGACTACTGGGAAAACGAGCCGAGGACCCACCTCGGCGTCCCGGAGGCCTAGCTTCTGAGTACATGAGGGCTCCGCCCTTTACTGATGACATCAATGGGGAGATGGTTCCCCCGAACTTCAAGCTCCCAAACTTGCACACCTACGATGGCCGAGGTGACCCCGAGGATCACCTCCGCGCCTTCATCTCCGCTTTCCGACTCTACTGCGTCCCCGACGCTGTGATCTGCCGAGCTTTCCCCATCTTCCTACATGGGACTGCCCGGAAGTGGTTCTGGAGTCTGGAACCAGGGAGCATTTCCTCCCTGGACGAGCTGATAGACCGGTTCATCCACCGCTTTGTATCATTTCGACCAATCACCAAGACTTCAGCTTACCTCTTGAACCTGCAACAGGGTCAGGGCGAGTCCCTTCGCTCGTATACTCAAAGGTTCAACGAGGAGAATGTGCAGATACCTGACCAGAACGAGCAGGTAACTATCGCGGCCTTTACCAACGGATTGGTGGCGGGAATCTTCAACACTGAAATCCATCGGGAGTACCCCCGTACACTTCGGGAACTCTGGGATAGAGTGGACCAGGGAATCCGAAGTGAGGATGTGAACCGCATGAAGCGAGAAGCCCAAGCATCTCGCACGGGGCCAGATCCCCGGAGGAGAGACACCGGCCGAGGTGAACCCGGCCCAAGTGGCACTTCAATCCAACTCCGGGACCGCCGGAGTATTTTCGATCGAATAGTGAAAGGAAGATCGTCCACCTCGAACGTTGAGATGACACCGCTCAATTCCAGCCTGGAGACTTGGTTCTGAGGAAAAATTCAGTCAGCCGAGCTGAGCCGCAGGGGAAATTATGCCCGAAATGGGAAGGCCCTTACCGAGTTGTGGAATCTGACCCTAAAGGGTATTGTAAGCTGAGTTACCGAGATGGCTCATTAGTGCCGAGGTCTTGGCACGGGTAGTGAGGATGGTCATTTTGGCCCGGACAGTCCTAGGCCTTACTCAGTGGCACCTCCCGCAGGGCCACCTCGGCCTTACTCAGGGCACCTCCCGAAGGGCCACCTCGACCTTCCTCAGCTGCACCTCCCGAAGGGCCACCTCGGCCTTACTCAGCGGCACTTCCCGAAGGGCCACCTCGGGCTTACTCAGCGGCACCTCCCGAAGGGCCACCTCGGCCTTACTCAGTGGCACCTCCCGAAGGGCCACCTCGGCCTTACTCAACTGGCCAGAATCAGTGGCACCTCCCGCAGGGCCACTTAGGCCTTACTCAGGGCACTTCCCGAAGGGCCACCTCGGCTTACTCAGCGGCACCTCCCGAAGGGCCACCTCGGCCTTACTCAGCGGCACTTCCCGAAGGGCCACCTCGGGCTTACTCAGCGGCACCTCCCGAAGGGCCACCTCGACCTTACTCAGCGGCACCTCCCGAAGGGCCACCTCGGCCTTAATCAGTGGCACCTCCCGCAGGGCCACTTAGGCCTTACTCAGCGGCACCTCCCGCAGGGCCACCTCGGCCTTACTCAGTGGCACCTCCCGCAGGGCCACCTCGGCCTTACTCAGCGGCACCTCCCGCAGGGCCACCTCGGCCTTACTCAGTGGCACCTCCCGCAGGGCCACTTAGGCCTTAATCAGCGGCACCTCCCGCAGGGCCACCTCGGCCTTACTCAGTGGCACCTCCCGAAGGGCCACCTCGGCCCATTATAAATCAAGGTGGTATCTGCCCGTTTTACCACCTCGGCCTTACTCAGTGGCACCTCCCGCAGGGCCACTTAGGCCTTAATCAGCGGCACCTCCCGCAGGGCCACCTCGGCCTTACTCAGTGGCACCTCCCGAAGGGCCACCTCGGCCCATTATAAATCAAGGTGGTATCTGCCCGTTTTACCACCTCGGCCTTACTCAGTGGCACCTCCCGAAGAGCCACCTCGGCCCATTATAAATCAAGGTGGTATCTGCCCGTTTTACTACCTCGGCTAACGACCTGAAAACAATATGGTTATTACGCAGTTAAAAAATAAGGGGGACAAGCAAGGGAAGAAGTCAAAACAAGAAATTGAAATACTGAGAACAGAAGGAATAGATTTCATTCAACAGAAAAGAGCGTTACAAAAAAAATACAAGGCCGAGGTCCGAATGCTGCTAAGCACTTTCCACCTCGACCACCCCCTCGAAGCATATGAGCCTAGACCCCCGTCTCGGCTCCATTCCCGGTCTTGGCTCCCTCCTGGGCAGCCTCCTCTTCGGCCTCTTTTCCGCCGGGGTGTTCATCTCCAGGCTCTTTTCCGATGTCCCCTCCGACTTCGTCCCCCCCGGCTTCGTCTCCCTCAGCTTCCTTTACTTCCACGTCCTCGAACACGTCGTCGAGTTCGGACAGCCACTTGTTGAACTCGACCTGGACTTCGGCCAAGTTCCTTCCTGCCTGAATGCCTTCGGCCATCCGATCACATAACTCCTTGGAGTCTTCATTGTAGCTGGCATGATTTTTCAAAGACTCCAAGGCTTCGGAGGAGAGGTGAGTTGCGGCCTCGTCAATGGCCGATGTGAAGCCAAACATGAAGTTAGGCGTAAGCAGTTGGCCGAGGTCCTTGATGAAGGCATCGGACCTCCGAAACGCGTCCACAGCCGAGGCTCCAGCACCCTCGAGAGCTTGTGCGTGGGACTTCTTCACTTCGTCCCCCCTCTTCTGCTCTTCCTCGAGGGCTGATCTAAGACTATTCATCGTAGCCTCGGCCTCCTCACCCTTAGCTTCAGCCTCTTGAAGTTGCCTCTGAAGCTCCGACTTCTCGGATTCGGACACCGCCAGTTGTTTCTCCAACTTGGAGATCTGAGTCTGCAGCTTGCCGGTGTCCTGCTCCTCGACTAGAGCACAGTATCTGTGAGCCATCTCGGCCGCAAAAGCTGAGTTGGAAGCCGTGGTCACCATCAGACTTTGAACCAGCTCGGCCGGGCTCAGTTTCTTCATGAACTCCAAATCCCTTGGCAGAGTGGAGTGCATTACTAGCTCTTGAGCGACCCGAGGATTTTGGCACCTGTCGTTGACCGAAATCTTCCAGTTCGGACACCAATGATTGCCGGAGTGCGTCTTCTCCTCCCCGGGAAACACTGGGGGGCTATGGAAACGATTCCATAGCGAGGTCCCCGAGACTGGATTGACCGGGGCCTTCAACTGCTTGCCTCGGCCCTGAGGAGGTGGGAGTGCCGTGACGACTCCGAGAGGCACTCCCCCCGGCACGGACGAGGTGGACCCAGTAGCCGCGGTGGCCGAGCTGCTCTGGCCGACCTTGGTGGGAGTGCGTGTAGCCGCCGGGGGCTTGGCAGCCTGTCCTTGTGTTTTCTATCTCGGCAACAGACGTAAATTTGGCAAGTCCCAGGCAGAGGAAGAAAATGATGGGCCATGCGGTGAGAAAGACCCCCTATTTATAGGAGTCTAAGGGGAACCCGAAGAGGCAGCCAGAATACGGAAAGGCGGCAACTCTTCGAATTCAAGATACTGAGTACCTGCCCTTCTGTCTCTCTCTCTTCATTAATGCCCCGTCCTTTCGGCTGACACCCACTGCACGAAACGTCCCACTACTTCACGATGCGACGGTTACCAGTGACCACGTCCTATCAACTGACTCGCCCACGTGTCAAGTCCCCGCATCTTCCGGAGCAGTTTCGGAACCTCGACTCTTCATGACTTCAGCACTAGGAAGCCTCGGCACCTCCCTTGCTCGGAGCATCCGAGGCTTGGGGGGCTTATTGAGGATGCTCACCTCGGCCATCCCGAGTGGCCGAGGTGAACTCACCTCGTCCCTCATCAGAGCTCATCCGTGTCCCGGGCATCATCCCTGAGCTCGACCTCGGCCGTTTCCCTAGCCTACTGTGTAGCCGACCTCGGCACCCCCACCTCAGCTGCACGCTGATGATGTCAAACCATCTGACATCACCCAGGACCAGTGCTTTATCTGAAAAGCACTGGAGGCACTTAATGGCACCTGCACAATACTCCCCGTCATCATGCCCAGGCAGTTACAGTGTCAGAGTCAGACCTCCTGACACGGGACAGAGCCGTAATGACCAGAGGGTGGGTCCCACCAGCATAAGCCCTCCGCTTTGTCCTCTACTCTCCCTCTATAAATACCCCAGACACACTCCCAACAAGTAAGCATACACTGTTCATTCGCTCATACTCTAGCATATTTCTCGTTCTCATACTAACTTGATCGTCGGAGTGATCCCAGGGGAGAAGCCCCGCCATTCACTTCGGACAAGGAGGTTGACTTCGGACCCAGGAGTTCACCTCACCTCATCTCAGAGAGAACTGATTCAGGTCGGTTTAGCTACCAACCAAAAATCGCCTCTTCAGTATCTGTTGTCATACCCAGGCATTATGTATGATAATCATCAGATGCCTTAGCTGCAGTTTTTATTTTTTATTTTCTTTTTTAGGTTACAAACTGAAAATCTGATGCTACAAATATGCTATGCTGACGTCTAATATAGGTTGCATCTATGTATGGCTAGATAGATGAGGATAGCACAAAAGAATTTACGACAGAAGTTAATTTCACTCCAATCAATTTTTCTCATCCAACTCTTCTGATGAATCTATATGATACCTGATGATCCCTCCAGATGAGGGCGGTGGTGAGGATATAAAAACAACTTTTTCCATGGCGTCTGTCTGAGAACATGCTTCCACTACATTGTGGGCTGCTCTAACCTCCGTACGTATCACTTCAACCATATTTTCCTATCATACATAGCGGTAGTGTTATTTTCAAAATCTTCTTCTTTTTTTTTTTATTTTTTTCCTTATTTGGGATTAGGATTTTAGCTAAAAATCTTGTTCTAATTTCATAACTCACTACAACAAAAAGGGGTTTTGGCAGCAGTTCTCATGCGGCACAAGGAAAAAGTGTTGTGAAAAAAAATGAAGACATATTTGAGAATTTGTGAAATGATTTTGGATAGGAAATTTCGTCATTTTAGTCCATAAACTTTTACGCTAAAATCAATTTCATCCTTTATGATTTTTTTTAGTCAATTTAGTCTTCGGACTATTTTGAAGTCTCCAATGTAGGACTTTTGCATTGGCCACGCCACATTTTACGTGTGTTCCGTACGATCGGTGATGGGTATATTTGTCCTTTTAAATCAGATTCTTCAATTTAGACGGACTTTGACCATAGTTCTTCTTCTCCGATAAATTTCACCGAAAATTTCATCTGAATTTATTGAAAACTTGCACAAACTCTCTCTCTCACACTCAAATCAAGAAACAAAATCCATGAGAAAAAAAATAGAAAACCAAGAACCAAAAGGAAAATTGAAACAAAATTTGAAGGAGAAATCTCTCTCATAGACAATTTTAGGTCTACTCACCGGCAAACTCATTTTGTTTGGTTCTGATTCTTCGATCCTCCATTCATGGTTGTTAGCAAAGACACCACCAATTGTCACTACCGACCCACTTTCATCCGTCAACAATTAAAACTATAAAAACTCATGACTAGTCATCATTCACATTTTTCACCTTGAGTTTCACATGAACTCATAAGAATCTCTCCAAAATCCTTGCGGAATCTTAGTTGTAGAGTTGTATACTCTATTTTCTTTCCAAGAAAAGAAGAAAAGAACCAAAAAATAGAAAACCAACAAAAACATTGAGGGAATCCGAGGAGCAAGGGGAGCTCGCTGCCGCCGTCACCATTGCCGGAGTTGCTATCTTCTTGCTAGAACCACCACAACTTACAAATCATCATGAAGAAAGCACTGTGAGGTTTCCATAATCCTTTTTTTGTTTTAATCTCTAGGTTGAGATGATTTTCTTATGGCTGTTGAAATTGCTATCTTCTTCCCGTATGCTTTGTTTTGTAGATGAAAGAAATTAGACAATGATACTTGCTGCAATTTCGTTGTTTCTTTTTCACCTTTTCTGCCTGAATGAGGCTTGACAAGATATTTTTCGACTCAGCCATAGTCAAATTTTATTCGAAATATTCAATTTTTGTGATGACCTTAATCCGTTTGACAAAATGCCCAAACGAAATGAGTTTGTGAGTAGACCTGAGAGTATGTTTGAGAGCCATTTCTCCTTTGAATTTTGCTTCACTTTCCTTATGGTTCTTGTTTTTTTTTTTTCTTGTGAATTTTGTTTCATGATTTGAGTGTGTGTGTGTGTGAGAGAGAGTTTGTGCGAATTTCTGGTGAATGGGATGAGATTTCTATCGGAGAAAAAGAACTATGGTCAAAGATCCATCTAAATTGAAGAATCTGATTTAAAAGAACAGATATACCCATCACCGATTATACAGAATACGTAAAATGTGGTTGTGGTCTCGCCCTGCAAAAGTCCCACATTGGAGACTTCAAAATAGTCAGAGGACTAAATTGGCTAAAAAAAATTATAAAGGATGAAATTGATTTTAATGTAAAAATTTAGGGGCAAAAATGGCGAAATTTCCTTTTAGATATGAAAGTCATTAAATATTTGTTCAAAACTTTTTTAAGAATAAAATAGGTATTTTTCAAAAATTTCGCAAGCTTTCTCAAACTTTCTCTCCATTTCCATCCAATTTGGAAGGAAAATTTTTGCCTACTATTTATCTTTCTTAATCCTCCTATTTTCTTTCTTTTTTTTCTTATTAAAAATTCACAAATAAAAGAAAAGTAAACTTTCTCCTCTTTCCCTTTCTTTTCTCCAAATCCTCGACTCCCAAACGAAGCCTTAAACAAGAAATGACGGCATAGCATTTTGCTACATTAAATGTCTAATAGCGAGGGGAAAAGAGAAAAAAAATCACACACACAAAAAGAAAAAAGAAAAAAAAATTCTAAAGCATATCGGTTTTCGTTCTCTGCTCAGTTTCCTTCCCCCTGATCTCAAATCCTCGCTCTTTCTCCCGCTAAAATCTATTCCACTGTTCCGATCAATTAATTTCTTGTCTGCTCTCTCCATTTCTTATTCTTATAGTTGTACTCAATTTCTCTCCCACTTTTCAAGTCTCCATTGGGCTTGAGAAAGAAAAATTGGTGAGGTTTATAGCTTTACACCAATCCAATCCTTCGTTGTTTGCTCTGTTACGATCAATTTTAGCAACATTTATGAGAAATTTACTGTTAATTTCTGTTCATTTTTTAGGTCGATGTTCATGAAGTGAAGGAATTGGAAATTCACTGAGCAAGATTTGTTGAGATCTCAAAGTAATTGTATTCGACAGCGAAGTAAAACCTAACTCTGGTATTGAGAGAAGTCGTTAGAGAATCTTCTTCGATTTTTGGTTAGACATCTTCCATTCGATGCAAGAGGTAATTAAGCTCAGATTTTCTCTCTTTTTTTGTCCATAATTTGATATTTATGCTTTTTTTTTTGGGATTCGATGGAGAACGACTATATGATTTTTAAATGTGGATTTTAATGGTTTTTTTCCAATTATTTGAGACTTAATGTGATTTAAGGTGAAATTCTAGAGTTTCAGTTTGAAAATTTGGATTGCATTGCACTTTAATGCACATCTCTATGATTTTGGATACGGTTCTATAGCATGATGCGTGGGTAAAGTAAATTGTTACATTATGATATTTTCTTAACCATGTAGTAATAATTGGTTATGATATTTGCTTGACCATGTAATAATAACTGGCTATGTAATATGTGGGAAAAGATCATTGTTGGCATAAATATTGACTTGGCCAAAGAGTGTGTCAATTTAAGCACGAATTCTGGTTTACACATATTTTTGGAGCATATTGGCTTGTCAGATCTGCTTGCCTATTGTCGTTTATCTTTGGTTAATGACTTTTCTTCTGTAATTCTGGCTGATAGTATTAGGAACCTTATTGTATAATGTATACATCACATGTATGTAATATAAGGTTCCACCCAATTTTCAGACAATGCTGGAGATACATATTTCTAAGTGCCCTGCCATGTTTCATGTGTTCTGTTCTGTTAAAGTTTCCTTTTCTTTTCTTCTTTATGCATGTGAAGCAAGCTGGAGTTTATCTTCTAGAAAGCCTTTTGTTGATTGTCCATCATTAGTTGAAGAGGTTTAACTTTTCTCAAGGTAAAACTGAACTGATGATATTAACTCTGAAAACCATGTTGGATGGAGCTTAAAGGGATGGGAGATAAAATAGTCTAACCATCAAATCTATGCTAATATATGAAATTTAGAGCGTCTCAGTAGATGATTTGTCAACTGGTGCATCAGCATCTTTGAGAATCTCTTCATGATTGTGAGGAAGCTTCAGTTCTATGGCAGTCTTCCTAATTGCCCCAGACTTAGTGTTGTTGATCTGTGGAGTGCATGTAGGGTTTACCTTTCTGTGTTCTTCAGTAGGCTGTAATACCTCATATTGTGACCACCCTGACCCCATTTCGTTCTAAAGGAGGTCTTTGTGGAGCCTTGTTTATGCTGCAGGTAGCAACATTTATATTCTGCAAGCATGATTGCTTTGTTAAAGGTTGATATATTCCCTTTTAGTGGACCTAGAATCTGAAGCTAGTAAACACATATTCTTGATGGCTACAAGTTGAATGCTGGGCTTCATAAATGTTGGCTTTTTATCAATATTTTAGTAGAAGATTATTCTGCTATCAGCTATCAATAATGTCTTCTGATAACTATCAGCTATAATCAATGCCTATTTAGATTACCCACTTTTTGTAAAGTTATTCATAGCCATTGAAAGTTTCATAAATGGTAGTAGTATTCTGCTTGCATTACTCAGCAGAGGATGAGTGCCTGCTGCCTATGCTGTTTTGCTATCTTTAAGATGGAAATTTGCAAAAAGAAAAGGCCAAATGACTTAAATAAAACAAAGAAAATGATCAACATCTCAGAAAAAAAGAAGTATAAAAAGAAAGGGTAAAGAAGGATAAGGAGAGAAGGATAAGGCATGTACTAGTTACAATGGAAATGAAATTGATCTTTAAAACTAGAAGCAGCAAGTCAGGATGTAGTATAATTTTTCCAAACTTTCTTAATGTAGTGTAATTTTTCAGCAAATGTCAAACTTGTTGAATTTTAACCAAATCTAAGTCTTGACCAATGTAGAAGCTGGCTTCAACTCATTGTTAACTACTACAAGAAGAATCAGAACAATTGCCACATTTATTAATTTCCTAGTTACATGATGTAGATTACGTTGCTGCTGTCTCAATTGAGTGCTACTGCTGCCTATCAGGTAACTTCTAATGTGATTTCTGAGCTGAGCATTAAAGTGCTCTGACATCAGTTAAAATAAAGCAGCTTCTAATGCTTGTAACTTGTTTCTGTCCACAGCTAATTTTGGATTTAAGCTATTCTGATTGCAGTATATATTTTGAATTGCCGTGAACCTTTTTGCATAATAGATGTAATTTGAAGATGTCAACGATCAAGTTCCTTGAACCTGTATAATTAGGAGCAAGAAAATTAGTTTGAGTTTAAAGTAAACTGCAAGATGGTGTTCTATTTCTTTTTTCTTTATTTTTCATTTCTATGGGTTGAAATTAACTTGAAAAGATTATTCTTAATGCACCCTAATTTTTCAGTGATCTTTTGGATTCGTATGAGCTAATTAAATCTTTTAATACTTTTGTTGTTCTTTGCTTTTAGTCTCATCAGACTTTAGACTAGTGAAGGTATTTTGATACATATGTGTAATCATGTTACATACCATTTACTACTTTTTATATGTTTCATACCAAAACTGTTGCCCTTTGCTATTGATATGGTTCTCCAAAATATCACCCTTTACTGTTATGTAATGCCTTGCATGTCAGTTTATTATTACGTTTATCTTGGTTTAGAATAATAAGATGATATATTTTCTTTGATACCTTGCTTTCCACTTGTACCTTAATCTGGTATTTCAAGGTTTTAAATTAAGCTCTCTTTTTTCTTGGTCTATCATTTTGTTTTTCTTAATTTTGCGTTTAAAAACCGTGTTCATGGCTATTTTCTGTTTAAATGCTTAACCACTAAGTTTCTTTGGTTTTTCATAGTGCAGAAATTGTAGAGGGCTTCTCTGAACTCTTTGAATTCAAATTCATGTGTTGAACAGAACTTGTTGGCATATTGTATTTGACGATTTCTCTGAGCTATTCTGATTCTAGTTCAAGGTAATTTTCTCTGCAAATTTCATAGATGTCCAACTCCTCCATTCCAGAAATTGATTTGTCTCTTACATACTCATTTATAAATCTATGGGTCTGCATGTTTTAGTTGTGTCCACCCAATAAAAGCATCATTTTCTGTTAAAATGGATCTGAGGCACCTCACAGACTTTGATTTACATGTTAGAGCCTAATTTAGTTGCTAAGATTTACAAGTGAAGTAGCTGACTTCCTAAATAGAAAGGTATATTATCTTTGCTTTACCTTATGTATGGTCTAGGTAACTAGTGTGCGATAATTATCTTCAATAACGTATGGGATAAAACTATGTAGTACAAAAAGTTGCTCCTAAACTGCATGATTAAAGACTCCTAAACTAGATTGTTTTAGAAAAATTTTCATCAAAAGCAAATAAGTAAAAAATTTGGTAATTAAGAACTTGTAAATAATTTGGTCAATCCACGAAACTATTTACGTTGCATATGCCAAATTTAGTCTGAAATTGGGCTGTCTGACCCAATTATACCTGATTGAAAAAAATTATAATAACACACGGGGGCGGATTATTCAATTACACATTAATGCACGGAAAGGTCTGTTGGAATTAAATTAACCCAAACAATTTTAACATAACTTTTTTTTATTTCAAGGCGTTGTACACGGTACCACACTTTGAGTTATTCTATGGTTAGAATGAAGAATTAACAGAACCAATTGTTTGAAAATTCAGATGGACTTGAACATGAACGGAAATGACAATTCCAATTCCACCGCTGCCGCTGCTGCGGCAACTGATGGAAGTGGCAACATCGGTTTGGTCATATCCACTACCGAGACAATCCGATCATTCTTAATGACAGCATCTACAGACCCTAATCTCCCTCAAGACCTGAGAGACCTGGCTTCCTCCCTTTCCCCTCACTCCTCCCTTTCCTACAAATCTCTCAAGTCCATTTGGATCAGATCCGACCCAAAAACTCGGCCCAGCCTCTTCCATTTGTTCTCTGGTTCAAATTTCATTTTCACCAGCCCAAAGCCTAGAGAAAAGGTGCAATTACTTTGGGCATTGAATTAATTAATTAATTATTGTATTGAATTGAATTTTGCTTGTTTACTCTGAGTTGATGGATTATTTTATTTTTGAATTGTGGGTGAAGAGTGAGGAATTGAAAGCGAGGCTAAGGAAGCTGGCTGAGGTGGCGGAGAAGAAAGAATATGAGGAATTGGTGAAGGATATTACGCCGAAGAAGGGCGTGGAGGAACCTTTTTCTTCTTACAAGGATCAATTAGGACTTGGTCAGTTCTTTTTCTCAATCCTTTTTTTTAAAAATATAGTTGATTTAATCTCGTTTGATTTTTTTTGGTAAATTTGATGATGATTTTTTTGGGTATATTATTGAATTGTAGAACTATTTGTTCAACTCGTCAAATTGTTAGCATGATAACTTTTATTTTTTTCAATTTAGGGCCTTCTGATCAATATGCTGAAATTACACAATGCAGCAAAAAAAAAAAAAAAAGATTGTGTGTGGTGGTGTATATTCCGAAATCTCGTCAACTTTAGAAAGAATTTAAAGAAAGAATGTAAAGCCATGGCTAGGTGGAGGGTCGAAGGTTTTCTACATAAGTAGAGAAGTTGACCTTAGAACAAATGTTGAATGCTACTAAAGTTCGAAAATGTATTCCCAAGTTATTATTGCATTTTGCAGTACATATATTGTAAAAGACAATATATATGATGTCTACTAGTTCCAATGATGCTAAAGTGCAGTTGATATGCACCTGTAGTCAAAAGTCTGCGATGTAAATTCATAGAACTATGAACCGACAGAAATTTTACAGTGTTATGCTTGTGTGATCTACAAAAGTCTGCCTCAGTGTATTAAAATTTGGACTCAGTACCAATTTTCAGTTTTGATCCCTTCACATGAACTTTAAGGATCAACCTTGTAGGTAATATTAAGTTGTCTGCAGGTTGCCTTTTTGTAAGACTGGTGCCAAGTTTTCCATTGGTATCTTTGGCGTCGATTGTTTGAGAATGAGATAAGGGCGAATGAGCATAATTTTGATTATGAAGTGAGCGCAGTCATGCTTCATCTGGCAAGAAATCTTCTATTGTTGAAGTGAGGACCTTTGTGTTAAGTTGATGCTTCATCTAGCATGACAGCTTTAATTGTTATTTTAAAACAGCAGGAAGGTCAAACACTGGAAGCAACATAGAAAAAGGCGCTTCAACCTTCTTTAAAGTTTCAGATTTACTTTTGCATAGTCTCATGAAAGTAACTGTAGACAACTTTTCCATATGGACCTCGAGGAGTTAATTGTCCTTGTATAATTGGTAAGATATTTGTTTTAGATTCTTGAGGATTCCTTGATGCTTCAACAAAAGTTACCAGCACAATTGAAGTTATTTTGGGCCTCCAATCCTACTGCTGCACTGATTGGCAAGTTTTTAGTCACGAGAGAGAGAGAGAGAGAGAGGGGAACAACTTGAGATTTAATTCATGTATATTATTATAGCTCTGTTAAATTTTTTGTGAAATCTGCTGGCTGCCAGTTTCAATTGGTTTTTGGTGCTCTTCTGATTGATCTGTGTAGCATAGAATTTGCTTCAAGGCAATTTCCTCTTAATAATATCTGAGGTGTCTCAAATCTTTATTTTATCTTAACTTTACCTTGATATGCTTATTATTTTTAAAACCTCTTCATGTTAAAAATGAATATTTATTGTTTGTTGCAGGTTTGCATGTTGCAGTTACTATGTTTACTGGCTATTTGGTTGGATATGCTGCATTCAGAGCCCTGTTTAGCCGCAATGTTGGAATGGTAGCTCCCTGGATTCTTCTGCAAATATTCTGTAGAATCATACTTAGGCTGCTTGGTTAATAAATTGCTGTGTCCAAAGATTCACCTTCTGCTATCTCCCTTTGGTCTTTAATTGCCTATAATGAACACTTCTTTTATTTCTATTGTAGAGCGCTGCAGGAGGCATCCTTGGATTGGTTGGTGGCATGCTTGTGGAAACACTACTTTTTATAATCCGATCTACCAATCAGGACCGACGACCCTCTCCTTTTGTGTCCAGGATAAAAAAGGATCAGTAACTTCTCCACAGCAAGGTTTTGCTCTTCCTATTCAATTTTCATTTTGTTGTTTCTTATATTTTTGGTGTTAATTGCATAAAATGAAAGTTTTTTCGCATGTAATACTGGTCAGGTGGTCGTGAAAATTATGTGACATTGACGAAGAGGCTTGTCTTTGTTCAATGATATTCTTACTGTGTTCAAGGTAGACAATCATCAAGGTTCTGGTTCTGTTCCTTTTCGGTCTAAATTCTCTAATTGTGTCCTCCCCGGTATGATGTTAAGTAGACCTAGGTGTATGGCTAGGACTAGGAAAGAGGACAACATCTCAAAGTCTAGTTGTTATGGTCATTGACAGCCATGCAAGAAACATTAAAAAGCAACAGGATTAAAGCAAACAATCCGGAAGCTAGAGTGAAGCTTTGCCTTTAATAGGTTGTTATTCATTTGAGCCATTTAGTGTATAGAAGATTTTGATTATCTTTTGAGAGAAATAGGTGCAGTGTGCAAGTACTAGCTGTTAAAATCCCTTCTCAGCACGAACCTTGTGGTCTGCTCTATGTTGTTGTTACACTCTTTTGACAGTAGAGAAGATGATCCCTCTAATAAGGGTATCATTCTTATCATAAATGTTATGTGTAATCATGAGATTGCAGCTTGTTTCATCACCATACCAATTTTCATATACTCCTGCATGGTTAGTTGCTTGTCTACTTTTCCAAGTACATATCAATTTCGGATCATTAACATCCGAGGTTGCAGCTTTTTTATTCATCATACCAATTTTCATAAACCCCTGCATGGTTAGTCAGTTGTTCTGCTTTCTTAAGTACGTAACACCCTAAGGAGGTCCATGCCAGTCCTTACTGAGTTTGAGATTGAAGGCATCAAATGTTGCTGCAGATTGTCCTTGCCAAGTTTGAGATTGGATTCGAAAAAGGATTTAGCACCCTTTTTTTTTTTTTTTGGATAAGCATTCAAGACCTTTTACTTATAATCCTTCTTACCTTACCGTTCAGTACAATCCTCCGTTGAAAAAAGTGAAAACTATTATATGCTCGAGTTCTGTCAGTTCTATCTTCAATGTCTCAATTGAAGATGAAAAGGAAACAAAGCACAACAATTGTTGGAATCAACTGGGAGTAAATGGAGGTAGTAACATAACATTTATTACGTTTAAGGTTATTAGGCTTGATTTCACCCCTTGGAAATAGGCATAGGAGTTTAGAAGAAACCCAAAAATTGAAAATCGAAAGTTTCCTTCCTAAATAAAAAATGTGCCGCTGCATGTAAAGGATTTTGTACCATTAAATTTTCAGAAACTTCTTTAGAGAGTTAAATTAATTTTTGACGCAGATGTTGCCGTCGATAAGTTTTCCGCAGAATGCAAAGCGGTACAGTTAAAGATTTTGTAGCTGTTGAGAAATGTTTGGTCTCCTTAATTGGAATCATTTGTCTTTTCTGAGTGAACAATTCTAGACTAATAAATGTGGTCTTATCTTGATTCCTCTGAGTGAGTGCTGCAAGTCTTGTCTACTCCGAGAGTGAATAAAAAGACAGAAATGCAAATAGCGTAATCTGGTGGTAAATTCGCATATACGACTAAACTGGAAAAAGATGATTAATAATTCGCACTTGGCATGATAATTATGCTCCTGAAGACTTTGTTTGGTTGATGGAACATTTTTTAAGGATATTTTTTCTTTGTAAGAATATCGAAGGATGACTAAAGTTGAGACTCGAGAAACTGAATTTAAATTCTCTTTCCTCCTCCTAACTTCTTAAATCTCATTTTGTTTTCCAACTAGAATTCTTTTTAAAATAAATGATTTCCAGGGAAAAATAAATGGAGAAGAACAATACAAAACATATTCTTTTCAATTTTTTTTTTTTTTTTTTAAAAGAACGGCTTGGAATTGATTTCACTAGAGCAGTTGTTTTAGTTGTGTTGAATGGGTACTCGTTAGGATGAATTTTATGTAGTATTAATTTTTGAGAAAAGTAAAATTACATCGAAAAGGTGTCTAAATACAATAAGAGACAGCAAACATGAATCTATGCATTCACAAAATCACCGAGTAAGTATAAAATAGGGCAACTGCATTGGAAACCCTTCACGGTATAAGATGAAGAAACGGTTGCTCTCAACAACAGAAGAAACTAGAATAGAAAAATCATAGTAGTGCGTGCTGCCTTGTGTAAATTAGGGAGCAGCTTAATTGGTTACTTGGCAAACAACAAAACAATTTTTTTTTAGTCCGCCTACCTACAAATAGCGATTTTAAATCATGACATATCTAAATTATAGATACAAATATGAAAATCTTTAAAATAAAAAAAACGTGAATTATCCATTAAGTTGTTTTTATCGTTTAAATTGTACATCGTTTTTTTTTTCTTTAAACGTAGCGGCATATCTAGTCTAGTCTAATCTACTTCTACTGAGGGGAATCTACTTTAAAGAGTGATACAACTGAGTCGGGGGAACCTGATGGGGTCTGAAGCACCATTAGATCAAACGGGTACATCACGTATTCGTATGAATTTAAAACAAATCTTATATTAAGGCATATTGATGGAAGACAAGATTTGAAAACTCTTGACATCTCATTCTACAATTAATGTGGTCGCTAACTCTTCTAAAAAGAGTTGGTTTAAATCGTACATCACTTAGTCTAGAAATTTTTTGGTTTTTTTTTTTTTTTTGGTAATCAAGGAAACTTGATTCCACTTCAGATCACATGGCTGATGGTCAAACCAATAGGTAAATTTCTTCTTGGCATTCACGTGGGAGGCCGGTCCCCAAAACCACCCCAATCAAAAGGAAGGAAGCTCCGAGACTCAAGCCAAGAAAGGACTGGGGCAAAGCATGGGCAAAGGATATATGAATAGAGAACCCAAAAGAGAATATGGGGAAGAAAGGGATGGATCGCAATGTAAGAATCTTTGTTTATCTCTACTGTTTTTCGAAAGCGATTCCCCGTTTCATTTTCATCGTTCAATTACCAGAAAACAAGAGCACAATCTAAGTGCCTAATGAATGTGCTAAACCCTGCCTACCCAACTGGGACGGAATTGCTTACAATTTCTGAATGTATTTGGATACGTATTTCTTTTAAATATTATTTTACTTGGATCATAAATGCTTTTTTAATAAACTTTTTATACTTTTATTTATTTCTATTTCATACATATCATATTACAAAGAGTACTGTAATAATTATTTGAAATAATATTTGAAATAATTTTCTATTTTCTTTGACAGACAATAATTTTCTATTCAAATGCACTCACGTCTAGGTACTAACTAAGGTATCTTGGCTAAGAATCCAAATTAATTAATTTGCTACCGTGATTTTTGTTTCCTTTCAATGCAATGAAAGAAAAATAATAAAGGGGGATGGGTTAGTTGATTCGAAGGAAGACGGAGCGTGAGAGGTCTTAGTTCGAATTCCCTCGTTTATACTAATAATAATAATAACAATAATAAAGAAGTAGTACACAGATTCTCAAATACCATATCCTAAAACGGTAGAATCATACCACTTGCTACTAGAGTCTGCTGTGTGATTTAACCTGCTTTGGTTTCAGGGACATGGTTTTCCAGTCGCAGAATTCTCATTTGCGATGCAAAACATGATCAGTGGGGACAACATTTTCATCATTAGCATTCAAAATCGTGCAGTTTACATGATTGGGAATTAAAATTATTTGCTCTCTTTGCTCTGCTGATTTTTGTTCCCCTAATTATGGTAGATAGAAAAGTGCAAATCAAGCTATCAAGATAGAATTCCACCATCAAAATTTTCCTCTTTTTTTTTATTTTTATTTTTCCATTATGTTTAGTGGGGTTAACAGGTTGAGAGTGGATGAGCTTTACCATTTATCAACTGGACTGAACTTCAAACCACTCTTGAGTGAGTTTTACTAGTCTCAAAGAAATATATTAGCCAGCCGAAAACGTTCTCAAAGAAAAAACAAAATTCAATCAAAATAGACAAATTTATTTGGCACTAAGCAAAAATGGGTCCAAAAGCTCCAAAAATGGCATCCTTTTTCTATGTTATCTTGTTATCCAACTTCCCTTCCTCACCAGATAAAAGATAGATTACACTGGGCCAGTGTCCCTCATGAACGTGTCACTTTATTCTTTTGTCCGCTTACCCGCTTTTGTCTTCTTTGTCCGTTGTCCTTTACCTGGGGCGTTTTCTCGGCCGCAATCTCAATTTTTGCAAAGCTCAAGCTCGAGGTCTGAAAAACGGTATTCTCTTTTAGGCGAAAATTGGAAAGGTATTAGTGGTTTGGTTGCCAGCACTCGTTAAGATAGTTTACCTGTAAATTTGTTGATAAGAGTCAAACCAAATTGAGAAAGAAGTATCTCAATACAGATGATAATAGACATGAATATGTACATTTATGTGATAAGTTAAATGTAAATTAAGTATTTTATTGAGATGTCTCGAATATTTGTTAAAAAAACCCGTGACTCAGTTAAGTTAGGTGTGTGAGAGAGCAAAGTATTTTCGGGAACTTCTCGTTGAGTGGAAGTAGGTTCAGTTGATATGATTTTGATCTTCAAGAAAACAAACAAGTCCTAGGTGCTAATTAAACTCAATTGGACTTTGGCTAAATTATAACGACATATTAATTTATTGATGTCATTTGCAAAGCATCTCTAGTAGTAGTGGTCAAAGACTACAAGAATGAACAATTCATTCGTTCTTTTTTCTTTAATTTCTTTCTTTCATATTATACAAACTAATATTACACAAGAAAAGAAGGGGAAAAAAAACCATGGAGTTCAAAATTTTGTATAGGGCGAAAAATAGTTGAAGAAGTAAATGGAATGATCGACTCATTTTGGTGAATTGCAGCATTTACATTTCGCTAATCCAATTCTAGTTGTGTTTTAGAAAACTCTTAGGAGCTTGAAAGATGATATTCTAGTGCAAATAAACAACATCTCTTGAAATTAATAATTCCCCATCAAATACATGAAACAACATGACTTCATTTGGTTGCCTCTTCAATCACTTGTACCAACCAAAACAAAGGCCAATTTAATCACCCATACCAAATACCAGATTGAAGATCACATAATTTATCCCAAAAAAAAAAAGGGATTTTCTTAACATGTGTTTCAAAGGTATTCATTAACACATCTAATATTTATATAACCTATAATATATATATATATACGTTCTAATAATTATTATCCTCTATTACATTTATATACTTTTCCTATTTAATCTTACTTATCATCTCTTGTATATATTTACTTTTTGTAATTAATCATATATTTTTAAAAATATAACACTTGAAATGTAACTTAACAAATATCTTGTAGAACTGTTTAATATAATACATATCGCTTCTGCACATACTCTCACAATTTAATAATATTATCATTATTAAAAAAAAAAAACTACTATTACAAGAAGGTGGTACGGTAAGTGGGGTCCGCATCGTCGGCAAAAAGTAACGGGACAGCGCAAATGTCGTGACACGTGGACTAAGCTTCCAGTCCACTGTAGACTTCCGAAAAGCTCACTCTCCACTCCAGTCTTCATCGCCGAACCCTCCGCCGGCTAAGCCCTTCACGTGAGAAGCTACACGTGTCATCAACTTACTGCGTGATCGAAAAGTCAACACAGTAGTACAATCCAACGGTCCTCATTCATCACCAAAACCCCCCACTATATAAAGCAGTTCGATAGAAGATAAAAGATCTCCAGTATGCTTCTCCTGATCAGTTTCAGAGAAAATAAGTCAAACAAAAAATTTCTACTTCTTGTTCTTCCAAATATGAAAGCTATGATAATCCGAACCGGGTCGGGTTCGTTCCCCGCCAGGAATTGGACCCCTCCGAGTCCAAGCTCGCCGAGAATTTCAGTTTCGATGCCGGCTCGGGAATCCGACAAGAAAAGCGGTGGTTCTTCGCCGAGCATTTCACTGCACACGGACCTGAGTAGCCGGAACATTCGGCGGGCGTCATCGGAGCGGGACATGATGCGATCCGCAATGGAGGGAGTGAAGAGCACTAGCAGGAGCGAGCTCGGATCGCGAGCTCTCGTGGCGAGGATACCTGAGGAAGAAGACGAGAGCACTGGATCGTTGACTGTGGTGGAGAGTCCGAGAGCGAGAGGCAGCAACGCAGGAGGTTGGCCGCAGCGCGCGATGCCGTTGGAGGAGGTAGAGTTTCCAGGCGGCGGTATTGGGAAGAACTGGAATACTGGCGGCGGAGGTAGAGATGAGTTCGGAACTGGCGGGAACGCTGATCTGAGCAAGATCGGTGCCTATTACGAAGAAATGATCAAGTCAAACCCTTCCAATCCTCTTCTTCTGAGAAATTACGGCAAATATTTGCATGAGGTATACTACTCCATACCACTCTATTTACATCTAATTGAACTCTGGAATTTCTCAATTATTGTTCAATTAATCAAATATTTGATTAGTTTGTATTTTTGTGTACAGGTGAAGGGAGATTTGGGCAGAGCAGAAGAGTATTACGGGAGGGCAATATTGGCAAGTCCTGGAGATGGAGAAGTGCTGTCCTTGTATGGAAACTTGATTTGGGAAAACGAAAGAGATGAGAGCAGGGCAAAATGTTACTTTGATCAAGCGGTTCAAGCCGCGCCTGATGATTGTATGGTGTTGGGATCATATGCACATTTCATGTGGGAAGCAGAGGATGAAGATGATGATGATGATAACGACGGCGATATAGTGGCGGCTCCGGCAGCTGCCGCCGTGGTTGAATCGTTTTAAGTTCTTAACAGAGCCATCAGTAAGATACCGCTCTGGAAGAGCCAGAATTCTAACCTTGTGTCCGGACTTGAGACCATTGAGATACCGCTCTGGAAGAGTTAGAATTCTAACCTTTGCGTCCGGACCCCTGAGACCTGAGACCTGAGTCTGCTGCTATGTTTATTATGATTAGTGTTTAATTATATGTCTAAGGTAACGGTGAAAGGAGGCTATGATGCACTAATAAACGAGCTTATGCTAACTTTAACGAGGGAAAATCATCCTGTCTTGAGGGACTGTAAAATATTTGGATTCCTGAGAAACTGATGTAAAATATTTGGGTTCTTGAGGGAATGTAAAAGCTAAGCTCGTCCATGTGAATTATCTGAATTTGGGTTCGGAGTACCTTGTTTGGCCTGTAATTCAACGAGCATTATATGTGAAAATATCATCATTACCCAATTTTGTTTTCTTTGATGGGGCAATTGAGCAATTTTATTAAGCAAATAATTGAAGCATCAACCAAGAGAATATGCTGAGCAGAGTCTGGTGCATCAAGTATTCACTCTTGCTTCTTGATAGATCAGAGCAGCAGGAAGTCGAACCAGTGGAACTCTAGGGTAAATAGCATTCCCGTATATTGATTTAGGAATGGCTTGGGACGGTTGTCAGATACAAAAAGTTCCAAATGACTTGTAGCTCGGATTTAGCTAGTAGTGCAAAAATTGGAAACATACGGTTCAAATCACTGCATAACTCTTAACGTAACCGACACATTTATAATTTTACGTGAACAGTACTTGAATAAATATAATATGATTGTTATAAAGTTGTACGTATAATTAGCAATGAATTATAACTTGTTAGAAAAATGTTACCAAATGATTGTATTGACGATTGTTTGCACCCGTCTCTCTAATTTAGAAAACGACTAGTTATGACAATCGTATTATCACACTAGTTTATGTCAACTTGTCAGAAAAATGTTACCAAATGATTGTACTGACGATTGTTTGCACCCATTTCCCTAATTTAGAAAATGACTAGTTATGACGATCGTATTATCACACCGGTTTATGTCAAGTATGACAAGACAATCATGTTATCATGGTAGTTTATGCCCCCCTCTCCATTTTGATTATGACAATCATGTTGTCACGCTAGTTTATGAAACACTAGAAGCTACTAATTTAGTGGCTTAGGAGTCAAGTTAATCAGCAACTAATGTTCTAAAATTGGGCGTATTAGTTGATCATTAAGCAAGTAAAGAGATAAACATTATAAATCTGTTCTTTCTACAGTAGGGAATTAGGGATGTTTTAGAGTGCTTATTTCACGTTAGTGGAGCAAAGAAAGAACTAGGAACTCTAGGGTAATTAACATCACCATCCACGGATATGCTTTGGGAGTTAAACTAACTAATTTAATCTAAGAACTTCCCTAAGAATATGCCTAGAATAAGGATTAAGTGATCACTTTCCATAACGGCAAGGTGTATCGTTCATGGCAAGGTATATATATTTGTATTTTTTTTCTTAATTCAGTTCCTATTAGCCGAAATTGACCAAAATTACTTCAATAACCAAAATTAGCAAGAATTTCGTTACCGAAGCTCCACCGAGTAATTGGGCTTCGTAGTTTAGACTCACCTGTGTAAATCTGCTTGAGCTTCGTAAACATTTCGGATTGCATTTACTTGATCGATAGCGTTGATGCGATAAATGATGATCTTCTTAGCCTATTGAACATTCTGGGCCGGATTGGGCCGGCTAATAGATTAGGAAGGACCCAATAAACCTTGAAACAAATGGACAGAAGATTAATATATTAAGTAGTGCTTTTGGCACACCCTAAGTGTGTGCTTATTTCAAAATATATAATTAATTTTTTATTATCAACTATTATATGAAGAATCATGTTAGACCATTTATGTGCTTTTCTTAAAAATGTATAGATATTCCTTTTTTTTTTTAGGAAGTTGTGTTATTTAAAATGATGGTAGAGAAAAAGAGGGGATGTGAGTAGATGTACTTAAGATCATGGTAGAGAAAAAGAGAAAACATGATTAGTTTGAAAACTAATTTAAAGGGCATTTTTGTTATAACATTAAGTAACATGAATTGTTTACACCAAAAGAAGGCTCTCCCATTATATATAATATAGATATTATGGAGTACTTTTTGATACAGTGACAGTGTATATTCTTTTATTAGCAGTTTTGAATGCATTATAGATAATCTTAATTTAGATTTGAATATCAAAATTTTCACATATAACATGCATCTATTTTTAGTAATGTATACACCAAAAATCCTAATATTATTACTCTACTTACATGGACCGCATCCTTAAGGCTATGGAAAAGATTAAAAAGTAGAGAGTTTTACAACCCTAGGTATGTAATTAATGTTATAGACAGAATTTTTAATAATTGCAAACCAGTGAATTTTATAGGCTCATATGCATGATGCTCTTAACAGGTTGGTCCTAAGTATGAACATTAGACTCAAATAGGTTTATGTTAGATATTGAAAAGAAATTATTGGTCTTATGAGATGTTTTGGATTAGGAAGATAATTAATGTTTATTTCAATGGGACTTTAGCTGGTTATAAATTATGCCGAACAATGATAGATTAAGTAGTACGATGTTGGGAGAAGAGTTAGGTTGGGTGATAAGGTTTGAGAGATTGTAAGTAAGAGGTTCTAGATTAAAAACCTGTAATACAATGCTAAATTGAAAGTTTAAGAGGTATAAACAACTAGGTGAAAGTTCAGGGAGTAAATTGCAATAAACCCTAATCTAAACATCCCTTTTTTTTCTTCAAATAGAAGGGCTTAAATTTAAAACCTCCTATTTACAATCCAAATGTGAGTTCCATGACGAGACTAGGAGTTAGATGTGAGTTCCATAGTTTTGATGTTATCATTGTATTAACATGGCTGCAGTTATTTAAGACGAGACTTCACAATGAATTATATGGGTGCAAGATGTGGTGAAGAAGCAATAGAATTGGATGGATTCTGATTAGCCTTTTCTATTATTCGAAAGTCATTTCCTGTTGTGATGAAATAATTTTACATTATATGTGAATTCCATTTTGAGTAGCATTATAGCTTGTTACTACAGTGAACATGAGAGTGTTAGTAGCAATTAATGTTGTCACTAATTAGTTGAACTGGTTGTATAACATAGATATTTTACATTGAGATTTGCCTATTTGTTGATTTTACTGTGAGATCAATGGAGTGAGGTGAATTGCATGTAATTTTCGACATTATTTAAAAAAAAAAAAAACTAGTTTTCAACATTATGTTCAGTTTGTAATCTCAACCATTTATGAAATAGATCCTTCTTTTGATAATAAAAACGATTATCTTAACTATACTTTGCGTAACCTTTCCTAAATGAGGTTCTTGCACTTGTTGCTGTTTCTTAATTCACTCATCTTATTTGCGTTGTGTGGCGTTAATCAAAGAATTTACTTTTTAGATTATCTTTTCTTGGAAAAAATATTGACTATTATCGAGCAATGTTCGTGCTCCCTAATATATCTCAGAGGATACAAGCCATTGTACTGCACATGATTATGTTAAGAAAATTTGCGACGATAATTGGCAGCAGGCCAAGAAATACTCTATTATAAAAGTTTTCCCTATCAAATCAGGTGAGATTTTTTCTTTTTTTTTTGGCAGAATAAGGTGAGATTTCAATATCATGGATCTGAGATTACGACAAATGCTACAAAATTTATAACTAGAACTATAAATTTCATTGGCAAGATTGAAGGTATATCAATTTTTTGGTTTATATTGCACACTTAGATACAAGATATTAATGTTACAAATTTGGAATTTAAAATTATCAAATGTTCAATAATTCAACTGAAATATTTCTCAAATACTAGGTCTCATAATTAGTTGCACTGGCCAATCAAGGTCTGGTTTGTAATTGCGTGGGTCAACGTCTAATTTTTATACTCTTAAAATGTTAATGTGGATGTTATCTGAATAGCATTAGCAGAATTAATGACAAAAATTTAGTATCTTCAATAATACAACATGATTGCCCCTTGAGGTTGGTACGGATGGTTTCGGGGTAGCCTAGTTAGGTCCCGAGGTTGTATGCTCGAATCACCTCTCGACCGCTTGTGTATCCTTGGGGGCAGGGTGCACAGGCGCAGAGAGATTAGTGTAGCAAAAGTTGGAATACTTCATGTATTGAAAAAAAAAAATAATACAACATGATTATTTCTGCATGATTTCATGGATACACAAATTAATCTACGTCAGTATTTTCCTGTACATGAGAACAGTTTATGTATTTATCCCAAATTGCAATATTTTTTAAAAAAATTTTGGCAACAAAAAAAAAAATTCCAAAGTGAAATTAATTAACATTAGCCAAGTACCACTAAGATATAGAGGTTTCTGTAGAAGGTCCTACAAGTATACAAATTGGGAATATCCACAACACAATGAATAATGGAGATTAATCCCAGAACCAAAATCCATAAACTTCCCAGGTGTCAAAAACTGTCAATGCAACATATTATGTTCCAAAAGTACAGCCCATGCAACATCTTTTGGTACTTCGGTGCAACAAACCCTTCTCCCATCACCGTTAATTTTTGTCCCACTCCACCGCCTCATCAAATTCCCCCCTTTTTTTTTTTATTTGTAGAAGATTCCTCAATTAATCCGGATAGGTAAAACAGAAAAATTTCATATCCTATTTGACAATGTTAATCCTAATCTGTTTTGGAAATCAATTGCAAAACTCATGAAGCTTACTTTCTTGATACGACATTATATAACTTGTACCATATTTTGAAACTTGAAGCCATGCAAGCCCCCCAGAAACCAGAGTGTTAATATATCTACAAACATGCGAAATTAAGGATATTACACCTGATCAATCCCAAACGTTATTTGATTAGAAAAATAGTGGTTGCTAAAATTTGACTTCACTCTTGGGGCTTACCGGGATTGTCTGCAGCCAAGAAAAGGAGGCAACTGGACATGGCCAACGCAGAAAATTTGCAGACAATGGCCTCCATCTCCTCCCTTCCGAGAGAGCTGGTATCCGAAGTTCTTGCACTTGTCGCAGCTTCTTCATCCACTGATCTTTTCCGGGCAAAACTATGGTACATTCATCTATTAATGATACAAACATGAGCAAATTTTTTTTTTTTTTTTACATGTGATTTTCTTTTGAGATTCATCGATCATGATTCTTATCTTGTAGTTGTAAGGTGCTTTCCGAAGTTTCGGAAGAAAACTATATTTACCAACGTGTGTCCCTCGACAACTTTGCAATCGTTCCATGGCGTAAAAATCATAAAGTTTCCATGTTCTTGAAGAAGTGTAGACGAAGCAAAAATCCTGAAGCCTTGTATCGAAAAGGAGTGGTAAGCATCGTGGTTTTTGTTAATTTTGAATATTCTGCTCTTTCAATTCAACCTAGAATGAACAATTTAGTCTTTGACATTATAATTCTAGATCAACATTAGGACAACTTGGGTTTCTTTGGAACGTAAGAAGCAAGAAACAAAAGAGATCATGGATTGATTGCCTTCAAAGAAGTGAAATTGTTTATGCAGCAGAAGTCTAGTAATGTCTTACCAAAGGAAAAAAAATAAAAAAATAAAAAAACTGGTTATGTCACATAAATTAGTCTTCTAACTATACACGAACACAATCAGTGCCCTTTTGTTCGTAAAAATCCATAATCCTATGTCTTGACTAGTAACTTTGGAAAATCAGCTTGTGTCCTGATGATTTTTTTTTTAACCTTATGTGCTAATGATGTTCCGTATGAAATTATTCATTTTCATTGTCTTATAAATATTTGAATCAGTTTTAGGTAACATTGTACTTTCAACCTTGAACTCCTTAGGTTGATTATTTTAGAGGTAAGAATCTGGAATCGGCATTGGAATGCCTAAACGAAGCTGCGAAATCAGGCCATGACGAAGCTGCCTATGCCTTGGGAATAATTTTCCTCTTTGGTGGGAACGAATTAAAGCGGAAAGGTATGACTCTGCTTAGCGCCATGAAGAAATCAAGAATTCAGAAACGGAGAGTGAAAGATTGCCGTGACAATTTGCGAAGGATTCTGAAGATGATTTGGGTAAAAAATTCTTTGGTTCTGAGCCAAAGGCCCGTTTGTTGTGCCATGCAACATAAGAGAAAAAGAGGTTGGCTTGTGGATGACATTGATGAAGAGGAGAGTACATGTGAAGGCTGCGCTTGTGACGAAGAAATTGCACCAATTTGTGATGCCTTACCTCAATTTCTTGTCTAAATTTCAATGTTTGCAAATCGATTTTATGCACAAATTTGTAACCAACTACATTATACTATCTTTAGGAACTGAATTAACAGCTACTTTTTACTCTTTTGATATAAATGATTGACAATCTAATTAGCTACTTTTGCCCCTTGATCAAGGTTGTTGTGGAGTTAAAGTTAGTTTCACGATTTTCTAAAAATCCGGTGATTCACCAAAAGGTGAGGAGTCTGATATTGCATTGGTTTTTGATGCCTCTGGAGGACATTGGACGGTTGTCTGCAAGGCTTGTTAAGGTCTATATTTAGCAATCTGCATATATACGTAAAACTACTTAACGTTGGTACTTCATACATATTCAAAATCAACAAAAGACCAAAATAGTTAAAAGTGTATGAAATTGAAGAATAAAAGATGATATTTACAAGCTAAAGAGGGAAAATCGTAAGCAGTGATCGACATGAATGGTTACTCTAGTGAAGTTAGAAGTATATTAAATACAGAAGTAATGGTGTTAGATAAATTTTAAAAAAAAATTATCTATGGAAAGGAAAATCTGAGCAAGCTAGCTAACAACTCTAATTAGCATAGTAGTAGAGTCATTCAGTGACCATAATTAGCTACAAGATTGAAAGTGTATTCCCTTCTTCGTGTTAAGAGAAGGAAAAAGCTTCGTAGAGACTTTAATCTTATTTCATGAGTTTAATTA
Organism: Coffea eugenioides; assembly: GCF_003713205.1. Taxonomy (NCBI): domain Eukaryota; kingdom Viridiplantae; phylum Streptophyta; class Magnoliopsida; order Gentianales; family Rubiaceae; genus Coffea; species Coffea eugenioides. The sequence continues at coordinate 4,394,790 of NC_040042.1, forward strand.
TCTCATTCTATTACAGATGTATTTTTGGGTTTAAACCAGATTGTGAGAACTTAGTTACATCAATAATTCAAAGTGCAGAAGGATATCTATCATGTGCAGAGTGATTTCGTTTTAGCCTCTTTGATGATGCTGCAATACAGATTTGAGCACCATATAAAAAATTGCCCCTCTTCCCTCCCTAAGAATGCAAAGAATGAAATACATGTTTCTCACTGTTGGATCTTTTCCACTTGTATCATTTGGATATTCAACAGAAACCAAAATTGACATGAATAACAGTGTTTGGATAGCCAATTATTTCAAATAATATTTCGCTTGCATCATAAATATATTTCCCAACCCATATTTTTATATTTTTAACCATCTTTTTATCTCACATACATCACATCACAAAAAGCGTTACAGTAATTATTCCAAATAATATTTCAAATAGTACTCTATCCAGAGTCTCTCTTGAAGATGAACAATGTTCATGTGCAATATTAATTAAACTGCCGCACTATAGTAAAATTTAGTGAGAAGTTTACATATAGCAAAGTATGTAAATACGAGAGGGACTAATCTACGTCTCATTATTTTCAATTCACACATTATACAACTTTTAGTAATAATTGTGTCAGTTATTGATACTGGTAGTATACTCATCATGGCTTTAATATGATTCTATAAAGGGTTAATCACATTTTATCCCCCTAAAGAATACCCAATTTCTCAGTTTGCCCCCTAACCTTTAATTTTGCTTACTTAACCCCCTTTAGGACAAAATTGCCCTTGCATTATTTTGACTTTTTATTTACCTTGTTTTCCTTTCTTTTATTTTTTTCTCTTTCTTCTTTATTTAATTCTTCTTCTTTCCCACAAAAATCTTCACCTTAATGATTGAAATTAAAAAAGAGGAATTGCAGAGATCTATCTTCTCTTTAAATGATTAAAAGAATATTCAAATTACTTTCCTAAAATGCAATTTTTTTAGCCTTTCAATTCTTTTAATTTTGGGTTTTCCTCTTTCCTTTCTAGTTTCTCATTTTATTCCCAAGAAAATATCTTAAGATGAAATTGTGACTTGATTAATAATCATCAATTGAAATTTGTGACATGTGGCATCACACAAAAAATCAAAATTAGTTTTTGATGCTTTTTAAACCTTCACCTAGAAATATGCAATTACAAACTCAAAACAAAAATTTTCGTTGAAATGGAATTTCTATTGGGAAGGATGAAAGAGAGAAGAAAGAGAAAAAGAAATAAAAGAAAGGAAAACAATTTCATCTTATGATATTTTCTTGAGAATAAAATGAGAAACTAGAAAGGAAAGAGGAAAACCCAAAATTAAAAGAATTGAAAGACTAAAAATATTATATTTTAGGAAAGTGATTTGAATATTTTTTTAATCATTTAAGGAGAAGATAGATATCTGCAATTCCTCTTTTTTAATTTCAATCATTAAGGTGAAGATTTTTGTGGGAGAGAGAAAGAATTAAATAAAGAAGAAAGAAAAAAAGAAATAAAAGAAAGGAAAATAAGGTAAATGAAAAGTCAAAATAATGCAAGGGCAATTTTGTCCTAAAGGGGGTTAAGTGAGCAAAATCAAAGGTTAGGGGGTAAACTGAGAAATGGGGTATTATTTAAGGGGATAAAATGTGATTAACCCTTCTATAAATGATCAGGACTCAGTTATTTTTCTTCAAATATCCATACCTTGATTTCCTTCTTTCTTGATGAAACATAATATATAGGAATTATATGTATGGCAAGACAAGGGGTCATGTTTAACGAAGTCTAGTGTTACACATGATTCTTAGACTAAAAAATGAACACAAGGAGGAGAAGCTTTAACCAAGTGAATTACCCCTTTACTTGGGCTATATCTTGCATCTCAAATCCGTGATGCATTTGAATTTTCTGTATAGAGAGTATGAAACCCATTGAAGAATTAAGACACAGAAAGAAAGTGATCACATTAATTTTTAACATCGTTGTGCTCATGCATACATTGCTAAGTTGTACGGTTACAAGAAAATTATAATTGAAAATTTCATTCACTGATAGAATATGTAGATTACAAATTTGTTCATGAGTTGAAAACACGTATATTGGCATCAAAATTAAATTCTGGAAAGATCTAGACATTGACACTAAAAAGTATTTCTAGTGTCCTTTTTGAAACAAATAAATGTTCTTTCCGAATTAAATATAGACTAATAGTTAACAACACAAACTAAAAAATTGAAATAATTTTAAGGACCCTACACTTTCCCTTTTTACCTTCCTCCTCTTTCATCAATTGAAAATAATGCTCCCATGATTGAGCACTATGGGATACATCCCAAACTATACTCTTGAACAAATGATTAATTTGCAGTAAAACTAGTGTGGTCCTGGTTTATATCCCAACTCATATTATGAGCGATCCAAATTATGGTATTAATCGCCATGAAAGATTTAGATGGTCCAAAATCTATGCACTAAGAAAGGGCTAAGACTAAGATGGTCCAAAATGAAGGTCCGGAAAGACGAGCTCGGCGTTTGTCCTCCGTAAGATTTGATTGCAGATTAGACAATTATGTCCTAGGTGTTTTACCGTAGACAAAGTTAGATGATTATGCCTTTAATTTCTAATTTGCAGCTACTCTTCTGGTCGAAGAAAGTGTTAGCAATTTTTCATATCAACAGTTTTTCTTGAATTGCACTACTAGCCATATATTTTTTTTGAAGTTCTCTGGTTTAATTACAGAAATACCTCAGCTATTAGGTTTCGAGCCCTTATTTACTGAACCGCTCTTTTTTCATCTCTTAAACTAATGTGAGACATAATTCTTTATTCGTGAACCTAACAAATCTCTTCCTTCGTGAGTAACCCCTCACATTAAATCCAAGTTTACAAGCTCTTCTCCAATTTCACTTTAATACTCAACACAAACTCACCCTAACATCTAAAGTCACCCCTTCTTTCAATTATGAACTCACTTTTTTCAACATCCAAACTACATTTCGGATTCTCGCCAACACTTGGCTCCTTGACCTAATATCTATTGGACCCCGTGCCAAACCCATGGCACACTTGATTCAACAGGAGCCAAACTCCTTGGTACTTTAGTCCACCACTAAAAAGAGAATTTTCATTGGTCCAACTCTGAAAAAAATCCACTTACCCATAAGTAGCCAGTTTTGTAACCAGAAGTTCTAATACCACTTGTTCCGAGAAGAATCCACTTACTCATGAGTAACTCAGTTTCATAACAATGGTAAAAATTACATGACATATTTAGATACAATAGATTTGAAGAACAACAAATATTACAGATCTGAAAAATTAATAAAAAATTTCATAATGAATTTCCAAACATATTCAAATACTAAATAGAACACTATGAATATTTCCAACCATCAGCGCTACTAATTAATTGCTTCGTACTCAAATGCAATGATGAGAAATGAGCTATGAGGAAATAGATATAAAGAATCCCAAATATGACAACCAATTTTGGAAAAAAAGAAAAGAAAGAAGGAACTCATATCTAACCAAAGAAATAGAAAAAAGGAAAAAAAATCTCATTAACAATATTTAGGAGAGAAGAAAACTCTCTCTTAAGTAATCTTAGGAGAGACACCTTTATTATTATTATTATTATTATTATGTAAGCGTGAGATCTAAAACTCAAGATTTTCTACTCACAATTTCTCCCATCTTTGATCTTATCACCCAACCAATCCTCCCTCAGAGAAACCTTACAACATAGTTGTATAAACAAAATTGTCAAAAAGTATATCATCATACTCTAATTCTCATGAGTATTTTGATAAGTTTGACCTTTGACAATTAAATGCTACAGTTTATGCCGAACAACCTCTTCTTAGAAGATAATGATCTTCAGAGCAAGTCCAGCATAAATAAATGTGGTGATTTTCTGCAACTACTTTTGCATACTTAAAGTTAGGATAACACGTGTTACGAACCCAACACCAACTATAGAAATATTAAATTAACCAAGCTATACATGTTGCTGCATAATTTTCCTTAGAAAGAAAAAAAAAAGAAAAGAAGAAAGTTTCTTTTTTTGCCATCTTTTCTTTTTTTTTTTTCCATTACTAATATGTCCACCTAATTCCTCGAATTTCCTCAATTGAAGTGTGTAATTAAACATTATTATTTGGACATTAGATCACTTCTACTGTTTTCTAAGATTTCTTACACTGATCTTTGACTCCTATTTTTAGTAAGCAAGTATAGATGCATCGAACATGATGTTTGCATTTGTCATTTCTTTTTTGCAACATTAATCCCAAAGTTTTTTAATGTCTATATTTACCTGTAAAATTAATTGCAGGAACAAAAAAAAAATTAAAGAAGTACTGGTTAGACAAATAATAGCTCACTCCAGAATTTTAGTGACTTTTGAAGAACGTGAATAATCACCATTTTGATAAATTTAGAGCCCTTTGTCTAATTAAAATTTTTTTTATGGGTGGATAAATGATAAATATTTTTAAAAAAGCATAAATATACATACAGGATCCTTCGTCAACATTATTGCTAAGCATTAATGGATCCGAAAACTAAAATGTGGTAAAATTAAACTTGCGTGACTGAGTCTGGCACCACCGTCACGGCTGCCTCATCTCAGCCGTGACCGCAGCGGTGCTGATGTACATAACTTCCAACAAGTACTTTGAATTTAATGTGTCTATCTATTCATAATTTCTTATATCTATGCGTGTAACTCAAAGTTATATATTGATTTTTTTTAATATTCTAAAGCAACAAAATATGTACATCAAAATATTAAAAAATGGATTTACTATCAAAATTTTACAATTACCTTCGCAAAAAAAAAATCCTTGAATTAAAAAGATTACCTCTTGGGGTGTACCGAAGTGCCCGTATTGTTTCGTTTAAAGAACCATTCCCTCAATTTTATCTCTCAATATGGTATTAATTCAAATTTAAAATAATTGAAATTATTATAATATAACGGTGCAAATTACTTATTTCACTATTTAACGATAGATTTAACTTGAGAGAATGATACTCTAAAAGGATTGTAAAATCTCCTATATTTTTATATTTTTAAATACATTAAAACACTTCCTTTAGATTGGACTGTTTTCACAAATAAATTATTCAACTATAATATTACAGTAAAATACTCCAAAAACAATCCCAAAAGCACCTAATGTATACATACATTCTCAAATACAATTAGAAAATTAAAAATAAAATATTTGCTACCACTATCTCCTGCCACACAATACCACCATCACGCACTACCATCAACCACCACTATCACCACTTCCCTCCTCCTCTCTCTTTCTCCTCCTTGATAAGTGACTAATTTATATAATAATTGAATGACATTTTATGTTATTTTTAGTCACTTTGGTTATATTATTGGAAGAAAATGAATCATTTTGACTATAATTGGTAAAAAATGTTCTTAAGTGATTGAATGAGGTTTTTCTCACTTTTTACTTGTATTTTGTGCATTTTGACAGTTTTGACACATTTTCGTATTTCAGCTATAACTTGAGGTATAGTAATCGGATTGAGATGATTCTTGAACCAATTTGAAGATAAGAGATATACCTACAACTTTGGTGAAGACGTCAAAATCCAGTTCTAAGGTTTTCCAGGTCAAAAAGCTAAATTACAGTAGCCAATTTCTATTGGTCGAAGCTAAAACAGGGCATTGAGCAGTCAAAGGTATTTCAGTCATTTCTCAGCCTACACAAATCCAAATGAGTTGATTCTTGATGCATTGGAAAGCTAACTCAAAGAGCTACAAGGTTTATGTTTTGGTCAAGAGTTAATTCACCTTCGATCATCAAGAAACGTTCAATTGAAGTTGAGGCAAAATCGGAGCAGTAGTGAAGTTTGAACAGAAATTGCACAAAAAGGTCACTGTAGCAATCCGGCTGGAACTTGGCCGGATTTATGGCTGGATTTCTGATCGGATTGTGGTCAGGAAAGGCTGCTCTTTACACGGACAACTTGATTTCACCTCCAATAAGTCACATGTAATGCTAGACATGTGACAAACACTTTGCAGCTGTAAAAGGGAGGTGCAAGCCTCATTCCTTGACCACCTTTTACCTTTATATAGTCAAAAACTTGCAAGATTCAAGGACAAACATACGAGAGAAAGCTTGGAGAGTGCAAAAATGTAGTTCTTCCATTGTCTTAGTGTAGGTTAGTTTTGTATAGAGTAGTATAGGTCATCCACTCTTGCATATTAGCTAGATTAGGATGAAGATTGGGATGAAGAAGGAGGAGTTAAACCTCATGTGACATGGGTTATCTCTTCGCCAACTCTTTATCTTTTATACTTGATTCTAAGTTTAGTTAATATACAAGTTCTGGATTTTATGTTTATTATGTGTTTCTAAAGTTTATGTCTTGGGTTTGGTTGGACTTTCTATGATTGTTAGTGTTTATTATTTGGCTATTTGATTGCTATTATTTGAGCAAGTTATTTAGTACTTTAGCTCTTTCAATCATAATTAATCTGGTACCATTGATTGTGATTATCTAAGGTGTTGTTTCTGCAATGAAAATTGAGATTTAACACTGGTTCAAGAAGTGCTAAACATAGGGAGTACACTCACGACGGTAGAGGTGCACTTATGTGGTTTTAGTGATTCATTTCATGTAATTTCATTGAAGACATGAACTTGTAGCTAATTTCATAACCACGAGAATAGGTATGGATTAATTATAAGTATAGTTGATTCACTACGAAAGTAGATTTTATATGCATAAGGAAATTATACCGTAACTAACCTAGTTAGTAGTACTCAATGATCCAAATATAGCACTTGCATGAGTAGTTAGGGATACCATAACTTAAGGAGCTTTCATTTGTTATTTTACATAAGTTCAGTAGGGTTTCATTTCTTATAATTCATTGATAGTCTAAATAATAGAGACGCTTTAGTAACACCGGTAATTGTTCAATCTTTCTCGTGGGATCGACCCGATACATGTCCTAAACTACTAATTTGACCTGTATACTTGCAGTCAAACGGATATAAATCAGATTTTAACTTGTACGTATAGCAAAAGCCCGTCACTTCTCCTTTCTCTTTTCTCCTTCTTTCTCTTTCTCTTCTTCCCTCCCCTCCTTCCTCCTTCCTCCTTCCTCCTCCTTTCTCCGGTTCCCCTCTATTTCCTTCCCCCTAGACGCTTCCCCTTCCGATGAAGAGAAGCTTCGACTGTGACCAAGAGGGAGGAGGGAAGAGGAGTAGGAGGATGGTGACGGTGGTCGGTGCTGACAATGGGTGATTTTTTTTTTTTAGATTTTAAAAAAATAGCAATTCACTAAATTACTACAATAACAATTTTTTTCATACAAGTCACTGCAGTAAAATTTATGAAAAAGAGCCCCAAAAGCACTTCATCCATACGGAATGTGTGTATAAAATAAATGAAATAATTTTCTGACTTTTATGTTGGCCACAAGGTGCTGAAGAGACGAAGTCAAATTAAGGAGTGGAACCACGAACCGAATGTCTTCTTGTTTTCCGTATTTTAAGTGGAGTACGCCAAGAAGTACAGAGTACACACAATTTACTAGAAAAGAAAACATAGCAGTAACTGGTAACAACAAATTAAATTTTTTTTGCAATCAAAATTCTATAGATATTTTGACTTTTAAGAGTTGCACTGCATTTAAGTAACACTTTAGGCAGCACGATTAACTGTGGAAGACGGAATAATTTTAGAATTATAGTGTGAAGCACAGCACAAATCTCAATAAGTGATAAAATTTGTTGTAGTACTTTTACATGTTACATTGATCATTTTAGTGTATACATCTATTGCAGGAGTGCATATATATATATATTGAAATAATTGTAAGTAGCTAGTGCTAACGCCCCTGAACGGGGAAGGAGAATCAATGAGATCAAACAACTAACGCTCAAGCAGTAAGCATAGCAATTTGCTATATGTCAACCATTAGATATGATATTTTCTTTTCTGTGGTTCGAATGAATTATATGATTAAAATCCTTAAATATCAATATTTGCCATCCTAATCAAAAGCTTCTAAGTATAATTGATTATAGGTCCCCAACTGTACAACGTGACATTTGAATAATTTTGTCCCCAGTTTTTGAATTTTAGCTCCATCGATCAAATTTGCAAATACCAATGGGAGTTTTAACTTACTGTGAAGTGTGGACCTAAAATATGATGTTTGACAATATCTTGAGAGAACATATTTATGATGCTTGACAATATCTTGAAAGATCATATTTGTGGCCCTCTGCTTTTCAGGGCAATGCACTGAGTCAGGTACTTACTAGTACTTAGTTGCATGTGTACATGGAGGTCGATTTTGCAATTTTACCTAAAGAAGAAAGGCAAACTAATCCTCTCATTCGTATTGGCGTTGTTCTCGGTTGTTTTAGATTTTATAAAATTTAATTATAAAAATTGATTATAGAAAATAATCAGAATCAGTAAAAGTTACTTTTCAAATGATTATAGATTTTAATTTTTTTTGTCATTAAAAAAATCTATAATTAGAATACAAAAACAATTGAAAACATCACAAAATTTAATTATCTAAAATCAAAATCTATAATCAGTTTAACTGAGAACGAGCTAATTGTCCTTAGAAGTGTCAAAATGGATGGTTTGGATGGGTCATAATTGAACAATTGGTATAATTGGGTCAACCCATTTATATCCATTTAAATAAATGGGCACCCATTATCAGTCACTTAAAATTCTACTTTTTTTTTTTGAATTTCTTTGCATATTGTTTGACAAGAAATAACGGTATATAATTGTTGTTCGATTAATAAGAAATTCAAATTTATTTGCTCAACACTCACTAAAAGTTGACTTTAAATATATAATTATTTTTAAATGGGTATAAATTGGTGAGTTGAGCCAACTTACTATCTATTAATTAAATAGATTAAATTGGGTACCCATTTAGACCCATTCAAAAATAATGGGTGGGTTTGGACGGATTATTGGTGGGCGGATTTGAGTCAACATGATTAAATTGTGATTGACAACTCTAATTGTCTCATGAACTAAGACAAGCTAATCTTGTCTTTCATCCTCATTAAGACATATTAGTATGGGCAAATAAGTTGCCACATTCCTAAACATTGGCCAATATACCCGTATTGAAAAAAGAAGAAGAAGAAGATTTATATGGATAGATCCAAAGATGCCAAAGATTTGTTAGGATGGCCACAACTTTCTGCTGTCATTTGCAATGAGAAAACTAAGGGAAGTTGGACGTCCAATAATTATCCAAAAAACAAGACATCCAATGTAGAGATCGGATGGTCGATGGATAAAATTAGGAAAAAGAAGAAGAAACCACCGAGCATTAAATGATGTAGACCTCACCCTTCGGCATTTAGGGCAACACAACCAACTTCACGTCATTTTCATCAGCTTATGTCTGCATCCAACAAATGTATGTCCAACCCTCGACTTCTCAACTGCATTCTACAATATTCATCACTCCGCAACCTCTAATTGTTGGCATTTTCAAATCTTTATCTCATGATTTCCGATATCTCGGCTTCATTTCGTCTGCTTGCTTGCTGCATTATTATACATGTGAAAAAGACCAAGACGTTGTCTGGCTTGACTTACTCGTTTTTAGTAGTATTTAGAAGCAAAATGGCAATCCCCAGCTTCTCCAAAAACAAACGCAATTACAATAATGACTAAGGGCATGTGTTTATCTCCAAAAAAATGTGTTGTCACATAAAATAAATAAGTACATGCTGTCTAATTTAAGATTATGCCACGAAAATGCTCGACCATATATATAAAGATCTGCTGAGTGTTACTCTTGATGAAAATTATAGAGAGTAATTCACTCGAGTCGAAAAATTCAACCGACTTATTGTTATTTTGTTTTTTATAGTCCGTGAAAAATTATTTGAGTAGAATTAATAGCTGTGAGAAATTCATTTACGGCTTTGTTTGGAAAAAGAATTTGACAAAGGATTTGAAATGCGCCCAATCATTATAGTTGTTTGAATTGTTTAAGAAGCATTTAAAATTATAATTTACTAATAATTTAAATACATTTTAAACATTAGAATAATTACTAGTAATATATAAATCCAAATGCTTCTAAATAAATAAGCAACCAAAGAAATTTGAAAAGATTTCAAATCGTTACTCAAATCCCTCAATTCAAATGCAGTCCTGAATAATTTTTGGATTTGGTCTCAAATTAAGAGGCGATCATCAGTTGCAAGCCAGCATTAATCACTATGAGGTAACCAAGAGTCAAATTCTCCCAACACTCGTCCCCAAAATCTCAAGAGAAGCGGCTGACAATTCTTTCCTGCTGCCAGTGTCTGGTTGTTGAATCACCATAATATCACTAGTAGTATTATATTTCTGTGTCATCAGCTTCGCAGTATATTTACCTCCTCTCTCTCTCTTCCCTCCTTAAAAACCCATCAACTTTGTTGGTTCGTCTTCTCTAAAGGACTCTTCCTCAGCATTGAGGCCAGGCCATGAGTTTTACCCCTCGAAACCTCACTTTTAACTACCCTTTTTCACAGACAAAGAAAACTCTTCTTTGGCTTCCCACGTCTTGCTTTTCACACATATAAAGTCCAAAACTTGACACATACAGCCCTTTTCTTGAAATTTGTTTTTGTGAGCCAAAAAATGAGTAATGAGCAGCAAGGTTCATTTTCCGGCAATGAGGATTCCAAAGAAGAGATGAAGAACGAGGAACAAGAAAGGAAGAAACCCCGGAAAATTCCGCTGATCAAACTGTTTAAGTTTGCCGATGCTTACGACTATTTTTTGATGTTCGTGGGAGCAATTGGTGCTTGTGTACATGGGGCTTCGGTGCCCGTTTTCTTTATTTTCTTTGGAAAAATGATAGATATCATTGGTTTGGCTTATCTTTTTCCTGCTGAAGCATCTCATAAAGTTGGCAAGGTATGAAAGGTTCACAAAATTTCTACTTGCACACTTGGAATTAAAGTTGGCATTTTCCAAAAAACAAAAAAAAAAAAATCTTTTTTTTTGGACAAGTTTTTTTAATTTCCTATCCAAGAATAGTGGTTCCCGAAACCCCAGTTGCAGTTTTTACTATATTTTGGGAGTAAATTTATGTTAGACGGTTTTGAGCGCCATTTTTGCTTAATGTAATTCTGGTATACCTGCATCTCCTTATTAATTCAAAGCCAGAACTTTTTGGAGCCCTCTTTTTTTATTTATTTATGGAAATAACAATTAAAAAACAAATTACAACCATGTGAAGAAGGGAATTGACATGATTTTTTAAACTTTTTTTTAATGTATGTTTTCTCGTAAATTTATTAATTAAGATTGGTTTCAACTTGTTCTGCAGTATTCCTTGGATTTTGTATACCTTAGTGTGGTTATACTATTTTCATCATGGACAGGTACATTTTTATTTACCACTAGTACTTTTACTGCAATAGGCTTGATAAATTTTGCCTTGGAAATTATACAGTTTAAAAAAAGATGCTAAAAACCTAAAATCATTTCTCTTTTGATATTCAGAGGTGGCTTGTTGGATGCATACTGGAGAAAGACAAGCAGCAAAAATGAGAATGGCATATTTAAGGGCTATGCTGAATCAAGACATTAGTCTTTTTGACACTGAAGCTTCAACTGGTGAAGTTATTTCAGCAATTACTAGTGACATTATTGTTGTTCAAGATGCTATTTCTGAGAAGGTGAGAATTAAATTTTTTTTTTCTTCTCAATCAAATTAAATACCAATTCAATAAAGTTTGCCACTGCTCACCACATTTATTTTTAAAGGAAATGTCAATGCTGCCCTGCACTGTAATTGTATTTTCTGATATATTCTGAAAAGGGATGTTTAATTTTATATTATTTTTATGCTACCAGCTGGTCAACTAAAATGGTGGCTGGCATGAAAGAGAATTCATGAGAGAAAATTTATTGCAACTGTTTTGACATTTATTTGGTTCTAAACACAAGTTTGATTAGCCTTTTTAATTTATGTTGATTCCCTTTTTGAGGTTTGGCATTGGTTTTTTTTTTTTTTTTTTTTAACACAATTGGAAGGGATTCAAGCCAAATGTCTTTGTTATGCAGATTCATTTTTTTTTCCAAATCAAAATAGAAGGCTTTTTTTTTATAAAAAAAAAAAAAACTTTCCTTTGTTGCCATTGGACTCATCACCCTTCTATTTGGAGTTTGTACATTTTAATTTAGGCAATTTGAAACCGTTCCATTAGGATCCTCCATGTTCCTCAATTCTTGAATATGCTTCAAGTGTAACCTAAAATGATTAAGAGATCTAATTACCAATTAGTACGAGTTATGGCATTCAACTTTTCATTTCGGGTTAATTATGTTTACTGTCCCTAAAATTTGTGATAATTACAAATATCTCTCTCTAAGTTTTAGAAAAATTTTAATTACATCATTCTATTGTAAAAATTTTCAATTATCATGCCTTATCCTCTAAACAGTGATCGCACAAGTATTGATGATAAACAAAATATAAACTATACTTAATGTTTGTTTTGTTTCTTTAGTATATATTTTAACCCCCTCTTCTAAGGCACAATGCCAAATTTGGTTTCAAAGAAAAAAGGATGAATTTGCTAAATTTATACCACATATTCAAACAGTTATTCGAAGAAATCGGATTGAGTAATTTTATTTTTTTTTTAAAAAATTAAAGATCAAATAAGTTGACATTTCATTTCAAATCAATTTGAGGCCAGGTAAAAAGATCACCCTGGCCCATGGTTCTTAAGTTGGGCCGTTAAGTACACTGAGCTATGAGGGCCCACAATCAATGTCCCTGAATAAATTAATGGTGTTCTTCCAATTTCATTATTCTATTGGGTTGGGCAGCTGAAGTTTAAGTACATGTCAAGGAATGCACATGGTCATCATCAATTCCATTCCCAAAAGAATTTATGAGAAAAAAATGGGTAGCCCAAAGAATGGGGTAGTTTAGCCTTTAACATGAAACCCACAGTGGTCCAACTGTGTGCACTTCTTTAGGAAGTGTGTACAATTCATTGAATAAAATTTACTCCTATTATGCCATTATCCAAAAATAGTTGCAGTATTTGTGTTTGTTTTCTACTTTTTGATATGGGCTTTAATTGTGGATGTAGTGGTTCGATTTTGAATATATCGCCTTTAATTTGTTTAAAAAACTGAGTCTATACGATCTTTTTTTTAAGAGAAAAATAAAGTTGAAGTAGAAAATTTACAAGAAAATAAAGTTGAAGTGACAAATTTTAATTAATTTTAAATCTATACATTTACGAGAAAATAAAGTTCGATTTGAAGTCCATACATTTTTTTAATTAGTTTTAATTTTTAAAAAAATTTAACACCTGAACTACTTTTCTTTTTAATGAGTGGCCACTCATTAGACCCTTACACTAAAAACCATTATTTGTCATTTTTGCTTTCCTCTTGCATTAAAAGAAAACCCGCATGAATTAGATAAAAATAGGCTAAAAATACTTTTTTTTGAATCATTTTTGCTCCTGCATTAATGATTAACCCATCATTAGCTTGCCTGAAATTGAAAGATTACTTGTACCTGAACTTTGAAACCCTAACGGCTACTTTTGGCGGGTTTGTTCAAATGGATGGTGTTGCAGGTAGGAAACTTCATGCATTATATAAGCCGTTTCTTCGCGGGATTTGCAATTGGGTTCATCAGGGTATGGCAGATCAGTCTTGTGACGCTCTCCATTGTTCCATTGATTGCTCTTGCTGGCGGTGTCTATGCCTATGTGGCAACTGGGCTTATTGCCAGGGTGCGCAAATCCTACGTTAAAGCTGGTGAAATCGCCGAGGAGGTCGTTTTTTTCTCCTAACCTATAGCTATTCCTGTGCATGAATTTACTTTTTGATACTAAAATTAGGACCCAAATGAGCTTTAAAGCAAATACTGGAAGTTTCTGGTGGAAATCGGAGAAGATGATAAGATCCCATTTCAGGTAGAGAAAAAAAAAACTGTTAGTGGAGTTGAAAGAAAAGTCAGGATCAAACATTTCATATGATATTGAAATATATAAGACCGATCACGTACTGCAAGTGGTTACCAAAGTTTTAATGGCTTAGTGCTATTGGTATTGGGATACCACTCAGTCTACCTGATGGTTAGCCTAAATTGTCGAGAATGATCAGTAGATGTTTAACAAAATTCCTGAATAATAATGGATTGATGACGTTTTTTTATTTGCTTTTATCTTTGGTTGGAAAATTGTACCTTACCTCCTATAAGGAAGTGGTGACTGATTGATCTGTTGTATCTATGGTTGCAGGTGATTGCAAATGTGAGGACTGTTCAAGCGTTTGCAGGAGAAGATAAAGCAGTGAAATCTTATAGAGGAGCACTGTTGAACACTTACACTTATGGACGGAAAGCTGGACTAGCCAAGGGCTTGGGACTGGGCACTTTGCACTGTGTGCTTTTCCTGTCATGGTCGTTGTTAGTTTGGTTCACTAGCATTGTAGTTCACAAGAATATTGCTAATGGAGGAGACTCTTTCACCACTATGCTCAATGTGGTTATTGCTGGCCTGTAAGTTCTCTCTCTCTCTCTCTGTGAATAAATAAATTGAAGCCACACAATTAAGTATAATATAATTCTTTAAATGACATGATGCTGTGGGTACTTTTGTCTTAGTCTCCAACGTAGACAGATAATAAGGCATTGGAGCGCATAAAATTGATCACATACCACATTGGGTGAAGGCTGGGATCTTTTCATTCTTTATTTGTTTTTCCTCTCTTACACTTCATGATAAGTCAAAAATATTTTTATCATAATAAAAAAATAACTTGTAGTGTATACTAGTAGAAATTCCTTCTTTCTAATTTTCTTGCCAAATGTCTATATGAGACTTTAGCACAGTTTACTGTTGATTTAACTTGTAAAGTAAAGACACTGCTAACTTGCCAAAGAATTTGAATTCTTGTGGTGCTACCCTGTTCTGGTAACAGAAAGAATGCATATGAATTTCCTTTTTCTGGACCTCCATAAGTTTTCATTATTCTGTTGCATTATCAGTGTACTAAAATCAAGTTGCTCCGATGCTTGAAGAGTTATAGAATCCATTTCTGGTTCTCATATCAAGTGTTGCAGAGGCATGAAATCATAATCTGCTAAGAGAGATTTCTTTTAACTTCTTGGTGGCTTATGACAGTTTTTAATATTTTATTGCTACTCTAGACAACTATGCTGTAGAAAATTTAATGTAATGGTAATTGTCTTGTCTGGTATAGTTTATCTAACCTAAATGTCTTGCTGCAATTTGCTTAAATAGTTCTGGTAATCCTACATTACTGGATGGTAACCAGCATAAGAAAGTACCATTATTTAGCTTTTGGTTCAACTCAGGTCACTGGGGCAAGCAGCACCAGATATTACAGCATTTATCCGGGCTAAGTCAGCTGCATATCCCATTTTTGAGATGATTGAAAGAAACACTGTCACCAATACCAGCTCCAAGAATGGAAGGAAACTGGACAAAGTAGATGGACACATCCAATTCAAGGATGTGTCTTTTAGTTATCCATCTCGTCCAGATGTTCTGATCTTTGACAAGCTCTGTCTCGATATTCCTTCTGGAAAGATTGTAGCACTTGTTGGAGGCAGTGGATCAGGGAAGAGCACAGTTGTATCATTAATTGAACGCTTCTATGATCCCCTCTCTGGACAAATACTATTAGATGGATCTGATATCAAGGATCTAGATCTGAAGTGGCTTAGGAAGCAAATTGGGTTGGTAAATCAAGAGCCTGCCCTCTTTGCTACAACAATCAGGGAAAACATTCTCTATGGCAAAGGTGATGCTACCCTTGAGGAAATAACGCGTGCTGTAAAACTTTCAGAGGCAATGACCTTCATCAATAACCTTCCTGATAGACTTGAAACTCAGGTACTACAGTTGAATTGTTTTGGAAGCTAATGTTGCATACAAAAACACAAATTTCTGTAATACAAGACATGTTTAGATGCATCTTCTACTGGTCAAAGAGCTAATTTATGTAGTGGATGCCTTTTAACAGGCTTTCCATGAACAGAACTATTGACTATCTTTACGATAGCAGGACATAACTGAGCCCAAAAGATGACTAGTGAAGTTTTTAGGCCCTTATGATTTGTCTTGCATTCTTTCCGTGGCAGAAGGCATAGTTTTTGTCTTCTAACAGGCACTTCAAATATGACAATCTCCTCAAGAGAAATTGCATGTGTAAGTAAAGAAAGATAGTTTGAAAGAAGATTCATAAATCATGAAAGCTCCACGTATGAAGCACAACCATATATTGGTTGCCGTTTTCAGAAGCAGTAACTTCATACTTGCTAACAGGTAGGTGAGAGAGGAGTACAATTATCTGGTGGGCAGAAACAAAGGATTGCAATTTCACGTGCAATAGTGAAGAACCCTTCAGTACTTTTATTGGATGAAGCTACTAGCGCACTTGATGCCGAATCAGAGAAGAGTGTGCAGGAGGCTCTTGACCGTGTGATGGTCGGACGAACAACTGTGGTAGTGGCTCATCGTCTTTCTACCATAAGAAATGCTGATATTATAGCTGTTGTTCAAAATAGCAGAATAGTAGAAACTGGAAGCCATGAAGAGCTTATTTCAAAACCAAATGGGGCATATGCATCTCTTGTTCAACTCCAGGAAGCATCTTCCTTGCTTCGCCTACCTTCACATGGAGCTCACCTGGGGCGACCTCTGAGGTAACAGTATTTCATGCTATGCTGTTTCTGGTTCTCCAAGTAAATTTTTAACCATTAGCCTAGCTGTGGTGCGGATTTTCCTCTTATCGTTACATGCATTTCTATTTACCAAGTGTTAAGTAAATTAGTTGGATCATGCTATTATCTTGTCCTGGTAGTTAAGAATAGTTGTTTTTGTGTTACTTCTTCAGACAGTTTCAATGAAATGAGTCTCTGTTTTAATTAATTAACTCTTTATAAATCAAATGCCCCAAATAGGATATGAACCTTGAACTAGTCGCCCTACCACTTTGCTACTGAGCTTCTACAACACCATCACATGTTTTTGTTGCATGCAAATGCTTTGCTATCACTCTTCCTAGACCAAAAACTAAGATATATATATATGTTTGAGTTCTTTTGCTTGGCAAATTGGCTTCCTGGAATTTCCTTTGGTTTAGAACTACTCAACTATAGATTGAGTTTCTTCATTTGATCAATGCCTTTGATATTCCTGATAGATAACACATCATGCTGATCTCTGTACTGACCTTGTCTCTGTAATCTTTTCTTTATTTTTTTATTACAGCATTAGGTACTCACGTGAAGGTAGCATTAGGTATTCACGCGAATTATCCCGCACAACAACAAGAAGTCTTGGGGCAAGTTTTCGTTCTGATAAATCTATAAGCTGCATCGGTGCTGATGTACCAGATATTGTTGAATCACGTCATATTTCTTCAGGAAGACTATATTCCATGGTTAAACCTGACTGGATTTATGGATTTGTTGGCACTGTTTGTGCATTTATTTGCGGGGCTCAGATGCCTCTTTTTGCCCTTGGAGTAACTCAGGCTCTTGTATCTTACTATATGGATTGGGACACAACACGCCATGAAGTTAAGAAGATTGCTTTCCTCTTCTGTGGCGGTGCTGTAATAACTGTCATTTTTCATTCCATTACACATCTTTGTTTTGGAATCATGGGAGAGCGTTTGACTCTAAGAGTGCGAGAAAAAATGTTCTCTGGTAAGCATGAGACTCTGTATATTATCAGATGCAATTTTTTCTTCTTCTATTTATATTATGCTTTATCAGACTTGGATAATTTCATTAATGTTTAACTTAAATGTTCCATTTGACAGTTTATTGTTCAAGAAACATTTTTCTTAAAAAAAAAAGGGAAAACCAACTAGCTTCTAATGAAAGGATGACAAAGATAATGGTGATGCCATGACTCTGAATTTTGTGTTATTGCAAATCTGATTTGGTCCATAATGGGATAGTGTTAACTAGAATTCTTTTCAAAATTTCATTTTGGATATTGAAAGTGGTTGCTTCTGTTGTAATGACCAATTTGAGAAAAAATTCACCTTTTAGTGAATCAGTATAGGACATAGCAGCTATAACACGTTCACTCCTTGTGTTTTTCCTTTAGAGAGGAGAGAGATTGAGTCATTTGTCTGTCTGCTTACAGCTATTTTGAGAAATGAGATTGGATGGTTTGATGACATGGACAATACAAGTTCTATGCTAGCTTCACGGTTGGAGAGTGATGCAACTTTGCTACGAACTGTGGTGGTTGATCGCTCCACAATTCTCTTACAGAATGTAGGTTTGGCTGTCACGGCATTCATCATTGCTTTCATCTTGAACTGGAGGCTTACTCTTGTCGTCATGGCAACATATCCATTGATTGTTAGCGGCCACATCAGCGAGGTTGATGCTCCTTCCTCATTTTAGTACTAGTTATAGAAAATCCTATTATATCATTTCACGGGTTACTTTTCCTTTATTCCAGAAACTATTTATGAAAGGCTATGGTGGTGATTTGAACAAAGCCTACCTCAAAGCCAACATGCTTGCAGGCGAGGCAGTTAGCAACATCCGAACTGTTGCAGCATTCTGCTCTGAGGAGAAGGTGATTGATCTTTATGGTCATGAGTTGGTTGAACCTTCAAGGCGTTCATTTAGGCGTGGTCAGATTGCTGGGATTCTTTATGGAGTCTCTCAGTTTTTCATCTTTTCCTCCTATGCCCTTGCTTTATGGTATGTTGCTTGGTTAAATTTGCTAAAAGCTTCTCGGAATTTGATAAAAACAATCCTTCAACCAATAATAGATGCTAATATAGGAGATATAAGTATCTTTTAAATTTATACTTTTTGGGCACTAAATAAGAATGCTTTTGTTGTAAAATATACATTCTTAACACTTAGGGGTGCTTAGTCTTTCCAAATAATGTGCAGGTATGGTTCTGAATTGATGGGCAAGGGACTTGCAAGCTTTAAATCAGTAATGAAGTCATTTATGGTTTTGATTGTCACGGCCTTGGCCATGGGTGAGATTCTTGCTATGGCACCAGACCTACTTAAGGGAAATCAAATGGTGGCATCAGTAATTGAAGTTCTGGATCGGAGGACTGAGATTTTAGGTGATGTTGGAGAAGATGTAACAAAGATAGAGGGTATGATTGAGCTAAAGAATATCGATTTTAGTTATCCTTCAAGGCCAGATGTGTTAATTTTCAAGGATTTCAATCTGAGAGTATCCCCAGGCAGAAGTATGGCCTTAGTTGGGCAAAGTGGTTCTGGTAAAAGCTCTGTTCTTGCGCTCACACTGCGATTTTATGATCCTACATCTGGAAAAGTGATGATTGATGGTGAGTTCATTTTATGAAAAGTTTTATAACAGTCATTCTGGAAATATATGACTTCTAGTCCAACATGATATCCCAGTGGAAAAATATAAAGCTTAATGCTATACTGAGAAACAAGCTGTGGTTTTGCATTTTGAAGCCTAGAAAAGAACAGATGTTTTGTTCCAAAAAGTTTCTTTTTATTTCTTTATTAATTGCACAAGATCATACCATCTTATCTAGGAGAACTCAAAAATTTTTTGAATCAAAACAAGTCGAGAAGCAGCTATTCACATTTTGGGTTGCCATTCTCAATGAACTTTTCAGGCAAAGATGTCAAGAAAATAAGATTAAAGTCTCTCAGAAAGCACATTGGCCTGGTCCAACAAGAACCTGCTCTCTTTGCTACATCTATATATGAAAACATTGTATATGGTAAAGAGGGAGCCCCAGAAAGTGAAGTGATTGAAGCAGCAAAATTTGCCAATGCACATAGCTTTATCAGCGCACTTCCTGAAGGCTACTCAACCAAGGTTGGAGAGAGAGGGGTTCAGCTATCTGGAGGCCAGAAGCAAAGAGTGGCAATTGCTCGAGCTGTTCTGAAAAACCCTTCAATCCTTCTGTTGGATGAAGCCACCAGTGCCCTCGATGTCGAGTCAGAGAGGGTGGTACAAGCAGCTTTAGACAGGTTGATGAAGAATAGGACCACAGTAATGGTTGCTCATCGACTATCGACAATCAAGAATGCAGATCAAATCTCTGTTATACAAGATGGGAAAATAATAGAGCAAGGGACTCATTCTTCCCTCCTAGAGAACAAGGATGGACCATATTACAAGTTAATTAACTTACAGCGACACCAGCAGCAACAGCAATAGGAACTGATCATTACATGGTTTAGTTTCAAAGTTTTATGACCATTTTGATACTTTTCCTTTGCATCATATACTGTGACGGTATTGTATTTGATTATTTCTGTAAAAAAAAATGTAACCACCATTCACATAGTGGAAATGCATTCCCGCATAAAGTTGTGATCTGCATCCAATTTCTCTCTCTTTTTTAATTGTTTCCTTGTGGCAAGTATTCTTTCCATTTTTTTACAGGAATTTGATAAGAAAAGCAGCAAAAAGAGAGAGAAAAAAAAGAGATATATTTGACTGCATTCTTCAATATAATGCTGTCTCTAGAACAAATCCAGAATATTTGTCGCATGCAAAGAGCAATTGAACATAAATTTCCATAATAAACAAAAAAATTCCTTGATCTCATATTATTGACAATAACTCAAATTCAAATGCCAAGC
This sequence comes from Coffea eugenioides, assembly GCF_003713205.1. NCBI lineage: Eukaryota > Viridiplantae > Streptophyta > Magnoliopsida > Gentianales > Rubiaceae > Coffea > Coffea eugenioides. The sequence goes on from NC_040042.1 coordinate 4,415,444, forward strand.
GATTAGAAGATTACTCCAAAGGTTCCTTAAAACCGTGTGTGCGTCTGTCGATGTTGATGATAGACAGACTATCCATCTTGCTTTCGACGTCTTCCTAATAGCTGGTACTAGATATCAGTTTCAGTTGACAAGAGGAAATTCACGGAAAACTGCCAAGTCATTAAAAAAAAAATTTTGAAAAAAAAAAGAATGAAAGAGAGAAACAAGAAGAAGAAGCAAAGATTCAAGTCCTTGAACTTCTTCAAACCATTCAAATGTGTCCACAACCAATTTTAATTAGGATAATTTTATCAAACAGTATCTTTGTAACATCATTTTGAGAATTCGAAAAGGAGAGAATAAATATTTTAGATTTGAATCCCGAGGTGAAAGTTGTTAAAAGAACAAGCAGAAGACTGAACACATAAGATTTTATAGGCTAGTGTTACATGTATAACCTGCAGTATAGAATTTTTGCCTCGGTATAACGTTCCTTTGCTAGATATTATAAGATCAGTTAAATTGCACAGAAATAACTGTGGCTTAAGCTTTGATTTGTCTCCAAGAACTTTGTTATAGTAGATTGTAATCTTTATGTTTTATCTATCCATCCACAGAACTTTAAAATCTGTCATTCTGATCCAATTTCATTGCTAAAACCTCGATCAATCTTTTTCGAAAAAATTCACAACACTTGCATTACTTCTGCAGAAATACAAGGTCACCCCAAATCAAATTAATTGTTAGAATATGTAATCATGTTTACTAAAAGGAGCTGGTACAAATCACCTCTGAACTAATGTGGAATTACATTAACTCTATCTTCCATGTGCAAAATACAAAGATCTTTCTACTATTTGAAAGGGTAAAGAAATTACTAGTGGTTTACACATGCCATTTCACCGTCTTTCAATTTAAGTACATAGCATATTTCATAAGGGATCGGGGTTCTAAAGAAAAAAATTGTTTACATCAACATTTTGATAGGAAGATCATAATTAAAATATCATGAATTCGGCACTCCAAGAAAAGTTGTTTGACATCATGTAATTACTAGAAAATTTCTTCGTTATTCAAAATGTTTTCCCAATCTCAGATACTTTGAAACCCGACCCTGATTTCCTAATCAATTCGCACAACAAACAAATTAGAGAACACAAATCTTGAACTTGAATTGTAAAGGACTCATATGCAAATTTTGAGAGGAAATTTATCAAATTGCAAATTTTGTAATGGCACGTTCCTTGGCACAAGCTTTAACTTCCACCTGATTCGGAAAATCCCATGTATTTTTCCTTTTTGTCAACATAGAAATCTTAAAAATTCTTTTGGTTGGATTCAAGCAAAATGACAAAGAAAAGATGGACAAAAGTGCCTTTTACTGTTCAGTCGCAGCCGCTACGGGCTAGACCAGCCCATCATCTATCGGAGATTTCAGCCAAGAGAAAGCAACGATAAACATATGTGGTCGTATGGTTTTCAGCTTTGAGAGGTCAACAGCCACTGCATTATTCTTCGCTTGTTCCACTAAGAATTTTACCACAAGTTATTGTATTCATTTTCTTAGTATTATAAAAGATTAGTTATTTTAAGGCAATGATGTAAGAAAAGGTAAATTTTTAGTTGCAACATGTTCCTTTTCTCAACTACCAAAATCTGAATATTAGGGAAAATGAATCTAACCAAGAAACAAGAATGATATCGACTGGTTCTTGATCGTTCCCTGAAATGTCACATTCATACCAATTTCTTGTTTTTTTAACAGTCATATCAATTGTCCAAAAATCTGAATTGGAGTCTCTAATATTTTATGGAACATATATATATAACCACTAGCCCAGCCATCTATTTAATCTTAACAAGTCCTTTTTCTCTCAACCCTCAAAATCCTGAGTCCACCTCTTTTTGCCTTCAAATAAACATAGAATTTTTGCAGAAGACCATGCCATATGCCTCGTCTCCTCAAAATGAAATCAGGACATAGCTTTGACCATGCAAGAATAAGCCTCCTGCATGCATGGTCTTAATAATTAAATCTGATTACTCAAATGTTGACATTCGCTTAAATGTAACATAGATAGACCAATTCGCTGGATCTTTGAACTTTCTTTTTCAAAGGGTTTCCCTTTTCAGTCTTACTTTCCTAAATAATCAGAGCAGATTACAAGGAAATTGTTCTTCACATTCAATAGATGCATGTATCTATGTCACACATTTGATTTTTGTGCTTTAACTTGCAGGCTTTCGGTACCAAATTTGGCTGCCAGTTTGTGTAAATGGAGTAATGGACAAGCTTGCCTTAGACCTTACCATCAGATCGACTATTCTCTTGTTGACCGTGAAACATTATTAAATATCTCACTATCAACGTTGTTTGAAAACAAATACAACATTATTTTGTTTTTATCTACATAAGCAGCCAATGTTTAAGTTTGAAACATTTTAGCACATTTTCAATGCATTGCGTGGGAGTAATACAGACAGACTGATGAATGAAGCTTAGCGATCTATTGTGGTAATAGCCGGGAACTAAGCCAATCTTTTAAGGAAAGACTAGTAATACCTCACGTGCTTTGCACGCGATCGTCTTAATTCAAAATATGACACTTTTATGATACTAAAAATCTTTGTAAAATTTTTGTTGTTGGCTTTAGAATAGAATACTTCTTATATGAATTTTTAAATTTTGAACTCTTATATGAGAATTTTTTTTTTTACTTTTTTAGACAAATCATGACCCAAACTCTGATACACAAGTATTGATTCTTTGCAAGAAATGTACATGCATATGTCGAGTGGGGAGTAACAAATAAAATTGATAAACACTAGTAAAGTAAAGATTTAACCTGTAAAAATAATTTGGGAAAATCGTTCAAAACGTCCCTCACATTGTGTAAAATGACTTTTTTCGTCCCTCACTTTTAAAAGTGTAATTTTACATCCCTTACAAATTCATATTGGTCAAATTTGGTCCCTACATAGGTTTCCGACTAATTTTTGGTCGGAATTCATCACGTGCCTTGCATGTGATTATTTTTGAGGGGTAAAATTGTCAAATCAAAAATTACATAATCCATCTATAATCCCTTACATTTCACAAAATAAATTTTTCATCCCTCACATTTCACAAAATGAATTTTTTCATCTCTCATTGACCATGTACACAAATAATTTTTTTTTAAATTCATGTATATATATATTTGATTTCACCTGAACAATATGAATAGTATGTAATATATCTCTATTTTATTTCACTTAAACAGACTAATTGTAGTTGTGCATATGCTATTCAATAGATATATACATTAGTTTAAATCTAATAATTTTTTTTAAACCCATATATTTATATTTGATTTCATCATGTAAATTTATTTAATATTTGTAACCTTTTCTATTTTGGTAATAATTCATTTATTAAGTTGCATAATAAGACCATCTAATTAATCAATGTTAATTCGAATTTTATAGCCATGCTAACAAATTGCAATTTAAATCTGAAATTTTTACTCGCTACCTTTATGACTAATAGTTGAATTTCTTACTTTATGATTATCTTAAAATTTAAAAATGTCAATCACTTACTTCATTTGGTCATACTTTTTTTTGTTTATTTTTTCTATCCAAATTTAATTCGGTATAAATGCTTGATAATGTTTAGAATTAAATATCTTCTTTGTTTTCAATTTTTGAGTAAAAGGAATGAACATTAGTAAAAAACTAACAAATTTTTTTAAACCACTGTATATATCTATTTTAATTTCACTTGAACAGTATGTTCAGATGAAATGTTTAGGTGAAATTAAATAGAGAATACTATTTATATTGTTCAGGTGAAATTAAATAGATATATATTAATTTTAAAAAAAAGTTATTTGTACATATGATCAATAAGGGATGAAAAAATTTATTTTTTAAAATATGAGGGACGAAGTAATTCATTTTGTGAAATGTAAGGGACTATGGATCGGATTATGTAAACTTTGATTTGACAATTTTGCCCTTAAAAAATGATTACAAGCAAGGCACATGGTGGATTTCGATTAAAAACTAGTCGGAAACCTAGATAGGGATCAAATTTAACCAATGTGAATTTGTAAGGGATGTAAAAATATACTTTTAAAAGTGAGGGACGCAAAAAGTCATTTTGTAAAATGTGAGGGATGTTTTGAACGATTTTCTCAAATAATTTTTAAAGAGTATATAACTGGAAACGTGATAATGATCCGCCACATCTAATTATTTCTAGCTAACTGTTTCTCTTTTTCTTTTTAACGAAGGAATTCTTTCTTTCTTTTTCCATTAGATGCTGTCATTTTTTGTCCATTATTACTTGCATTAATTAGAAGGCTGCATCAATGTATAACAATCTTTTTGCCTCGTTATAAACTCCCCTTGCTGGATCTTGTACAAGATTGGTTAAGTTGCATGGGAATAACTTTGACTTACATTTGATTTACCTCTAAGAACTTTGTTTTATTCTCACCTTAGATGGTAATCTTTACATTATATCTGTCAATTCAATCCATAGAACTCTTGAGATGTCACTCTTACATAACCTTTTAGCTGGAAGTCAAGCAAATGACGAAAGAAATGGACAAAACTGCCTTTACTGTTCAAAAGCAGCCGCTACCAGCTAAACCGGCCCATTTCAACTTTCCTATGGTTGAAAACAGCAACCGACCAGCGTTCCGATTGTTTTCAACTTTCGGATGTTAATTTCTGCTGCATTATATCTTGATTTGGTCCACTAAGAATTCCACAAGAAATTTTTTTAGTCCATTTCTTAGTATTCTTAAAAACTAGCTATGTTATTTTAAGTCAAAGATGGTAGAAAAGGTAAACTTTTGGTTGCAACAATTTATCTTCCTCAACTACCAAAATGTTAATATTAGGGGAAATGTAACTAAACAAGAAAGGTATTATCTGGTTCTTCGGCTTACTCGAGTTCGACTCGACTCAATTTTCTAAACAAGAAAGGCATTATCTGGTTCTTCGGCTTACTCGAGTTCGAGTTCGACTCAAATTTGATTGAGTCGAGTCGAGCTCAAGCTCGAACTTTAAAAAATAAAAATAATTATTTTATTTGTTTAAAAAATGAACAAAATAATAATTGTTATTTAATAAATAATAATAAATTAGGGATATATATGTAATTTTACTATTAAAATAAAAATAAGATAAATATATATTTAAAATCGAGTCGTATCGCGAGTTAACGAGTTGAGTATTTTTAAACTCTGAGTTCAAGTTCGAGTTACTCGAATTCGATGTTGACCGAATTCAAGTTGAGTTTTGACTTGAGCTACTCTCAATCGATTCGCAAATAGCTCGACTCGTGTGCACGCCACAATGGCATCACCTGAAATATCACATTTGCACCAACTACTCGCCGTCATTATGCGGCGAATGATAGTTGAAATTAGTGCCATGCATGGACATGCATATCCAATACTTTTCAATAGGACCACAGCTAGCCATAAATGATAACACAGCCTTAATTAAGCCTTAAAAGCTAAGGGTTTGGATTATGTATTGTAAATCAGGACATCTTATAAAAAGGAAATCTTCTTCCAGAAAAAAATAGGAATACAACACATGTGGCTTTGACCATGAACTTTCTGGATCAATTGCTGGATCTCTGAACTTTCTTTTTAAGAGGAAACAAAGTTTCCCTCTTCAGTCTTACGTACTTACCTTAATAATTAGGGCAGATTATGAGGAAATTGTTTATCACATTTAACATATGCACTTAAACTTGTAAGCCAGATTGATGAATGAAACTTAGCAATCCAGAGGGGGAGTACTGAGTAGCCACCACCTAAGCCACTATTTTAAATAGAGCTACAATAACAATGAAAGTTGTAGCCAAAAGTTTTAGAAGGACTTTGTATTAAGTACTTTTCAAGGCCGACTTGATCTTACTAGGATCAATATTGTCAGCAATTTTAGATAGCAGTTGGACAAGTTTAGGTAGAAGAAAGAAATAAATGCCTAGACAATGATGATCCGAGTCCATCAATGTATTACAATCTTTTTTGTCCAAATGATTTGTGTTGCTTGAATTGATCATTAGAAGAGCTCAACCGAGTGAGTACATAATGACAATAATATGATTTTAGCACCTTAATTGTACTCAATTGGCTTCCTCAACTCTCCAATTGCTCCCATCAAAAAGGAATTGCACCAAATTGTCTTGCTTAAATTAAAGTGCATTGGTTAGAGTTGCACATTCTTTACAATTTTGAGGTGCTCTATTTCCTCAAATTTGGAATTGAAGGAATGCAAAGTTTTAGGGTAGTAAAATGGATCCAAAAGCGTACAAAAGCATGAACTTGTTGGGATTGAAAATGAAGAGAAAGGGAGAGTTTGAACAAAGTGCAAAGTAGGCAGTTGGGATTTGCAGATGAAGAGAAAGGAAGTTGTTTAGGTTGGTGTGGGATATATATATAATTAAAGAGCTACCGTTGGTGAAGGCAAGATGAACCGTGCCATTCAAAGCAGCAGTTAGAGACTTCTTCTGTTGAAGAAGCCATATTAGAAAAATGGTGTTAGAGGATGTGAAAAATAGCTCCTAACTTTCCCAAAAAAAAAAAAAAAGGAAAGAGAAAATGACGAGAGCATTGCTGACGATTTCAGTGACATTTTATTATGACCAGAAAAAAATTATTTAAGAAGAGGAGCAGCCTGGATAATTATTAACTAATTGCACTTCACTTACCCTGGCTCCAAAAAAAAAAAAAAAAAAAAGGAGTATTGCAACTAGTAGATCAGTTCAAGTACTAACGTAATACGTACATAGCCCAACGTTCATCTACATTCACAAATTACAAAAACCAATTAGCTCCCAGCAAGCAGAGTCAGAGCTAGGACTCTATAATTAAGGGGGACAATAATCAACTCAATCAATAGTATATGGCTTTTAAAATATTAATTTTACATCTCTTACAAATTCAAATTAATAAAATTTAGTTCTTACCTAAGTTTTTTACTACTTTTTAGCCTAAAATTACCATGTAACCCACATGCAGTTCTTTTTTTATAGTCAAAAATATTTCTCGATTTTAGTGGCAAAAATGAATATAAATTAGGTCAGATCCCATTTTCTTAGAAGAAAAAGTAAATATGATTGAGGTCAGATCCTACATTTTTAGAGACAAAAATGAATATGGATCAGGTCATTTGTTTAATTACAATAAGATCTAACCTTTTTGCTTTTAAAAAAATGACAATGTGTCAGTCACGTAATGCATTTAAGGTAAAAAATAGTCGGGATCAAATTTTATTGACTTGATTTTGTAAGGGATGTAAATTTATTATTTTAAAAGTGAAGGATGAAAAAATTTATTTGACGAAATATGAGGTACGTTTTGAATGATTTTTTCTTAAAAAATTGTGAAAATTTTTAAACTTAATGTCTAAGTTTTGAAAGTAGAAGGGATTAAAATAATCCTAATAGCTTTTTTTTCCTTTTTTATTTTTGGTAATATTAGAATTCTAATTTGTTACTACACGTTAAGACTGTAGAGTACCAAACAGTGCTAAGCAACTTCCACTGTAGAGTACCAAACAGTGCTAAGCAACTTCCAAGAACTCGACTCCGGTAAACTTCAAAGCTATTTATGAAACTTGAGTATCTGTGGAGTTTGATTTAATATGTCAACCTTTTGCAATTCAAATGTTGATGAGATCACATTCTCCTTTCGTGCAGAGAATTGGCTTACAGTCAACTTCTACTTTTGTTAAGTAGTTGGAGAAAATCTATTTGTAACAAATAAATATTGATTGGGAAGATATTGATTTGACCTGGACTTGTATGTTGTACATATGTCCCTCTGCACATATATACACCCCATTGGGTTCAACTTTCAACAAAACGATTCAAGCTCTAAGTTATCGATCTCCTAACATTTTAGCTGCAGAAAATGGTTAGATCTCCATGCTGCGAAACCAATCATGGCTTGAAAAGAGGGCCATGGACAGATGAAGAAGATGACAAATTGATCAATTACGTGCAAAACTACGGCCATGGAACCTGGAAAAGTTTACCTAAGAAAGCTGGACTGAACAGGTGTGGAAAGAGCTGCAGATTGAGGTGGAATAATTACCTCAGGCCTGATATTAAGAGAGGAATGTTTTCGGACCAAGAAGATCGCCTCATTGTTGAACTCCATTCCATTCTTGGAAATAAGTATGTAAAATACGACAACATTTTCATCTTATGACATCTTAAATCGCATTGAAATTATGATGATGAATTATGATTTATTGCTAATCAAATGAACATTTTTCTGCAGGTGGTCGAAAATAGCTGCACATCTTCCGGGGAGGACTGATAATGAAATCAAGAATCATTGGAATACAAAGCTGAGGAGAAAGCTTCTCCAGCTTGGGATTGATCCACAAAGTCACAAGCCAGTAGTGCCTGATATTAACCAATTTGTTGATTTTTCTCGGTTCTTATCAGCATTTAATCCTGCTAGCAATTTGATGAATGTCTGGACAAATGTTCTACTGTCACAAGTTGATGCAACTCAACTGGCGAAATTCCAACTACTGCAAAAGCTACTGAAGCCAGTTAATCCAGGTCCAGCACAAAATAATCTTGTTTCATCAACCAGATTCATCAATGCAGATGGTGCTCAAGTTAATACAGATTTTATCCTACCAACCCTGCAATCTTCGAATTTTGACCCCACTTTTCCAGATAATAATTATGGACTTTCAAATGCAGTAACGTTCTCTGCTCAAAATGATAAAACAAATAGCTTGAGCAGTACAACTTCCACCAGCAGTCAAAAGAATAACTATCTTCCTTCAGTTCTTGAAGCAACGACAGCTCATGTATCTTCTTCTGTTGACCAAGTTAATCCACCTCAAGATCCATTAATGACTTCGTCCATCATTGATACATTTGATTCTTGGGAAGAACTCATGGATAATGAACCATTTTGGGAAGATATTCTGGTCTAACTTGCAGGTCCATTCACCGTGCAGAACTCTTTTTTTTTTTTTTTTTTGTAATTCTGATGTCTTTTACAGGACCTTTGATATTCTTTCTAGACTACGTTGGAAAAATTCAGTCATTGTTTTGGTTCTTTATCAATATTATCTTCTTTTATAATTGATATACCTCCCTAGTTCATTTTCTCTTTCCTTTCTCTAGCTGCTTTGGAATGTATTTTGCAGAACAAGGTAACTGGCCTTTTATGGGCTAAAATCCCACAGCTGTTTTTATAGCACATCTCCCGTCTTTCTGCCATTCAATATCTAACTTTGGAACACTCGTCAGAAGAAAATAAACAAAGAGGCAATGTATGGCTAAAGGAAAAAGAATGAAGAAGAAAAAGAGTAACTGCCATATCCTTGTCCGAATTTGACAAAAAAAAAAAGAAAAAGAAAAAATATCCTTGTCTGAAAGCTTAATTAGTCTTCAATTAGGAGCCAGCCGGTATTTTTCTTCATCAAACTGGGATCAATCTTAGTCACCCGCAAATTAGATAATCTTACACCAAATTTGTTCAGATACTCTACCACAAGTGCTATACCTACTCCTATAAAATTTCTCGTGAAACACAATTTTTTCACTTGCCTGGAACTGAAAATATTATTATACCTATTGTTGTGTCTACCATCTGTTGGGCCATATCACAACTTTGGATATTCGCTGTCAATCTTCTTTTTTCCTCATGGGAGTACGACTACAAATACATGAATTGTGCACAATCAGATATCAATAGTTGAATGTTAGAAACTCTGATGACGGAAAGAAGAGAAACCCAGATTTTAAGTAACAGATTCGACATTCTTGGCTTTGACATCTACTATTGTTCTATTTCTGGATTCTATTTGACGTTTCGAATCAAGTACAAATTGGAGGAAAGCTCTGTTCTCTGACTCAATTAGGCTACAACCAACCTCTTTCTTCACTCCACTGTCATCCATCAACTTCCTCACCTTTTCCGCACCATCCCACTCACCTTTCAATGCATATATGTGTGACAGCAGCACATAGTCACCGCTCTCATCATGATCCAATTTGAGCAGTGCCTCATTTGCTCGCCTCCCCAGCTGAACATTACCATGAATTTTACAAGCTCCAAGCAGAGTCCTCCAAATGATACCATTTGGCTTAATCTCCATGGTGTCTATGAACTCAAAAGCTTCCTCCAATAGACCAGCACGCCCAAACATGTCCACCATACAACCAAGATGCCGTATGTTTGGCAAAATCTTATACTGATTTTTCATTAGATTGAAGTATCTGCGCCCTGCATCAACTTTTCCAGCATGACTACAAGCTACCAGTACCCCGGTAAATGTAATCTCATTGGGTGCAAACTTTGTTCTTCTCATTTTTTCAAAAAGATTAATGCATTCCTCTGGATCACCATGGAAAGCTAAGCCACCTAGAATGGAATTCCATGATGTGACATCTTTCTCTTTCATGCCATGGAATACTTGAAAAGCCTTCTCGATGCTTCCACACTTAGCGTACATATCGATGAGCGCATTGCCAAGCATAATGCTTATCTCCCCCTCATCCATATCCAAAATAGACGAATGCAGCTTCTCTCCCACATCCAAAGCTCCCGATTCAGCACAAGCAGATAGGAGGCTCAACATGGTAACCTCATCTGGGTACTCTCCAGCACTCCTCATCTCGCGCTGAAGCTCAAAGGCCTGCTGATACTCAGCGCGAAGAACATATCCGGAAATCATTGCATTCCAAGTAACAACATCCCTCTTTGGCACCATATCAAACAACTCCCTCGCACTCTCCATCTCTCCTTGCTTAACGTACCCCGTGATCATCACATTCCAAGAAACCAAATCTTTTTCTGGCATCTCATCAAAAAGCCTCCTTGCCATGCTCAACTCCCCTCTCCTTGCATATCCAGCAGTCATAGCAGACCAGGCAACAACATCCCTCTTCGCCATATCGTCAAAAAGTGCCCTGGCAATCCTTATCTCCCCACAATTCGCATGAAAATATATAAGGGTATTCCTTGTAAACTTATTCCATTCAAACCCATGTTTCACAATTTTCCCATGCACAACCTTCCCAGAATTTACCCAAGAAAGCCTAGTACATGCCTTGAGCACAAATTGAAACGTATAACAATCAGGCCTTACGTAATGTCTTTCCATCTGGGCATAGAGCGGCATAGTAACGGATGGCTTGGAACTCTGAGCAGAGCCTCGAAGCAAGGTGTTCCACATGAAGATATCTGGTTCGGAGATTTCAGCGAAAAGTTGGTGGGCATAATGGATGGCAGATGGCAACGCAATTGCAGAGGCGTAGATGAGTTCTCTGAGAGCATGGGAGTTGGAGTTAAAGCCATTGACTACCATCAAGGCGTGGATTTGCTTCAGGGTTCGGAAGTTCGTGCAATTTCGCCATAGATTTGAGCGTTGGTGGCGTTTGCAGCTCTTGTTTGCTGTGGCTTTTCTGATCATCTAATTTGCATCTTTACTGGAACACACGCTATCCAAGTATACTACATGAAATGAAAAAAATGCGCACTTTTCACTACTAAACTACATGAAATAATGAGAATATGAATTCGAAAAAACACTTCTGTATTAAGAGCTGAAAAAGTTTGTTCCAAAAAAAAAAAAAAAGAGCTGGAAAAGGAAGAAAGAATGAAATATGAAGTAGCCGATGTTGATATCCGTACTGGGCTTTCTATTGTTACGCGGTTGTGATTGATTCGGATTCATTGAGAGGAGAAGTGGAAAACGGGCCTCATTTGCCCGGAAAACTATTGCGAGCAATGGCCCTGCAGTTGACCCAAAAAATAGCAATCCAATCTGCCATTCTTAGTTCTTCTTAGACCATGTCTTGTCCTTTGAATTGAAAATACTCTCTAGAGTGCATTTGGGTTGAGTCCACCTCGAGTGTCATTATGCTCTAACTTGGACTCAATGACTTCTCGAGCTAAACATGTGCTTGAATAAGCATGAGAGTCGAAATTTGAACTCGACTCAAAGGTTCCTATTTGAACTTGAACTCGATTCGAAAAGGATCGAAATAGTTGTCAAACCTAATCAATTTTGAGCACTCTCGAGTTTAGTTAGTGGTTATAAGTTTTTTAGTAAATTTCACAAAAAACTTACCTAAAAGGGTAATTTTGTAATATTTAATAATTTTATAAAAAAAGGCTACTACTTGAATTAGCTCATCGAGCCTTTTCGAGTACTGGAATTTGGAGCTCAAACTCGACTCCTAAGTTCGAATGAGTAGCTCGAGCTCGACCCAACATTTTGAACTCGATCCAACATTGATCAAGGTCGAGCTCGAGTCGAACTGTTGACCGATTTACTTGCGAGTTCAAAACGAATAGCTTGAATCTTCTACACCCCTACTCCAAACTCCTCCTACTTAAATAATTTACACACTATGAATCTTAGGGATGTTCATGGACTCGATAATTAGTTTATTTGCAATTTTTCTAATCATAATTACATATACTGGTTGGGTAGAATTGTATTTCATACTCTAATTCTATGAATAGGTTAACCTACGAAATATGGTCAAGCATAGAGAATAACGTAACCTTCTTGTAGTTGATGAGAAAAAACTAGATTAATAGAGAAAATAATAAAATACTTATCTAAAGTAAATAAGGGCACTTAATCTTGCAACTCTGGAAAGTCTACTAACAATTAACCCAAAAAAATAATACATAAATTAAAACACTGAATATTCTGAGCATTAGTTCTGATATTCTCTATTTCTTGAAAACCATCAAATCATTTTTGAATAGGAATAACAGATTGCTCCACAACCAAACATGAAAGCATTAAAATTCAAAAAACAAAAATAGTTGAATTAAGTGCATAGATTTTATGAGTAAAGAAAAGAAATTTTGGAAGAGACAAAGAAATGGACTGGTTCACTGAATTGAGTTAGGGGCGGCGAATATAGGAATAAGGAAGGCTAATAAACCGGAGTTAATGTTAACTAATTAAGTTTATAAGTCGTGAAAACATAACTAGTATGCATTGAGCCTCCTAACATTTTTTTTCCCGATCAAATGCAAGTTTCATCAACGAATTATCAGATTTGTCTAGTTTCTCTCAATGAGAGAGCCGGAGGAGGTTTTGATAGCAGGACTTTGTTAGCATGGAATTATGTATTCCTTATATTTCAATTAACTAATACCATAAATGCAGATGTTTCTAACTAACTAGTTCAAATATAGTTTCGTATGTATCATTTTTCGATTCTATAAGCCCTATGTAACTATTTATTTAATCACTCTACACGTATATAACTATCAAACAACGTCGGAAATTAGTATATATATACACAAGGCCCTTCTAAAACTCACTTCTAGTACCCTACCATGACGATCTCTAATTTTGAGCATGATCTGTGGATAAATTTGATTACTACATTATGTAGAAACACGAAACTGTGTTTTTTTTTTTGATAAGCGGAAGATATTGAATCCAAAATTTTCTACTTACAATTCATTCTATCTTACTGTCCAATTTAATTCTCTTCCAAACACAAAACATTGTTTTTCTTTATATTTGCATTTTGACATACATTGGATATGTGCCACGCGTTTGAAAGTTTAGGTCATAGCAACGTTTTAGACTTGGACCAATGACTTAAAATTTTTTAGCTTATCGACCTCGTGCATTCATCGTCCATCCTTAGCAAGTTGCCTGAACAAATACAACAATATCAAATGCCAAATGGATTACCAAACCTGTTTTTTCAACTTGTTTTTTCTATCAATTTTCGATGGTTGGAGATGGTTCTTAATCTTGATTTTTAACCAAACTATCAATTCAAGATTGTTGAACTTAATCTAGTCCATTCTTGTAAATAATTAATTAAACTTCTAGATTATTAAAGATGCTTATGAACTTGCCGTTCAAGCAAATTACGTAATGGAGTGGGATGAATACTCAGCATATTTTACCGTCTTCTTAGCTATTCCAACCCCAACACACCCCTCCCCCCCAAAAAAAAACCCTAAAAAAAACCTTCCTCCTATTGGAAAAATGGTGTCTCGTAAAGTTATTGGCTGCATGGGAGCGGGTATTGACGCTGAATAGGGACGTAGAATAGTAAGAAGATCGCGTTCAACTGCACGAAACTGAGAAACCGTGGGGGGAAGATTTTAGTATTTTACTTTTTACGGCTTTGATTTTTGAAAATTGAATTCGACATCTAATTTGACTTCAACTGCTCAGAGAACTAATTACATGTAGTTTATTAGCTCATTTGCCACGACGAGGTCCCTTATGAACATGATCTTGATTATGAATGTATTGTATTAAGAACATCAACAACTACTTTAAATAATGTTTTTTCTAAACTACATTATACTTTGCTAGTTGGCTTGTCTGTAAATAATGTAGGAATCGAGATGACTAGTTAGGGCCAATATTTTTTTCTCAACTTCTGGACAAATTGGGAGAGTGATGAGGAATTCAGTTCCACTTTGTAATAGATAACATCAACTTCAGGCAATTCTAGAGAGGGGCGGAGCCAACACTCTATGCATGGTAAATGGGGTCAAATTTTAATACAGTAAAACTTGTTTTTTTGGTTGTACATTAAAACTTTGACAAAGCAAAAGTTAGAATATAAAAATAGAAAAGGCATAAATTACTAACATTACATACAAATTATAATTGTACCATGCGAGCACTCATCTTCTGAAAAAGTTGCAAAATCAATTCATGAAGCTCTTGATTAAACACATCTTTTTCAATGTAAGTAACTGAAACTCTTGATTTTTTTTAAAAAAATATTTTGCAAATACTGTCAACTTGATCTTCTACAAGGTTATTTTAAGAAATTTGTCTATAACTTGTCATAAATAAAAATCATAATAACTTAATTTTGTATTATAAATAAAAAATTTAGCATCCACTTGAAAAATTCTTGTTTTTGGAAACTTTGAATTTGAAAGAATTTATTCATGAAATAACTCCATAAATAATTTGACATAAATTCAAAATTTTTGTGATGGTAACAATTATGAATTTTCAATTGTTTGGGGATCAACGTATATGGAAAAGAGAATTTGTTAAAATTTAGTGAGGTCAAATAAAATGCAACATTAAAATTTTCTGAATTTTCTAAGTCTAAAAACGAAATTTTCAGAAGTTAAGTGGGATCAATTCACCCCACTTGCTTACGTATGGCTTCGCCACTGATTCTAGATCTTCCTTCAGCCAAATATGTTGGACTTATAAATTTTGTACTTGGAGAAAAGCATTCTGAAAATTTTCAATTTAAACAATTTCTTCTGGATTAATTCCACTCTTATCTTTAATATTCTTAAGATTCATATATCATTTTTTAAAATTGTCAAAATGTCTCAACTAACCATGCTGACATGAATGAAACTACACATGCAGATATATATATAGAGACACACACATTGGAAAGTAATAGAGGCTAGGTGCTAGGTGTATATACAGATTTTGGTTGTAAGTTTTCATTAATCTTGTTCTAAATTACAGTGATTTGCCAAGCATTGATCATTTTCTGATGCGAAGCATTCGAAATGAAAACATTAAGATGCTATGTGAACCTAAGTGTGGAAAGTGTCCATAAATAAAGTGAAAATCACCGAAAGCAGTAAGGTTCAAAGTGGAACTAGCCTATTGGTAAACTTTTAGATCATTCCGAAGACTCCAACCCCCACCCTCCATATGAACTTGAAATATTGACCTCATAAATCTTAATCTCCTTTGCCCTTAAAATTCTTCTCACTTAAGTACAAGTTTTCATCAATTCTCCATATGAACTTGAACTTGATTTAAGGAAGCTGTTCTTTCCTTCTTCCTTCCTTCTTCTTTTTTTCTTTTTTAAGTTTTTGCAAACCTTGATTTCAAGGAAGTTGCTTTGAGGTGAAATGGCAAGGATATATGTACAGCTCAGTACTTCCCATACCAAACCACACTCAGGCCTAATTTAAGTTAGATCAGTAAAACTCCAACCACACATATCTTTCCTTCACTAGAATTAATTGGCCCTTCATCTTGATTGATTCAACATTATCATCCTTGTTCGAATTTTAATTTTTAATCCTACAATGAAGATTTGTAAGCATAGCAATAGAGGTCAGCAAGAAGAAATAATTTGCTCTTATAAGCCATTTTCTCAACAACTATTGACTACCAGGTAAGTGACGTCCTGTGTTTTTTTTTTTTTTTTTTTTTGGTCACCTTATTATCTTATTAAGGAGAGACTTGCCAGGGAAAGTGGCTCTCAGTTTAGTCTTCGTTTAAGTTTCTGAGATCTTTCAGATGAAGAACGTGTATAATGATAATAAAAAACTTAATCCAATGGCTGCTAATTTCCACTAAAACGTTGGTCTCAGATACAAACCATGCATGCATTTTCTTTCCCCTTGCACTTTCTTTATCCAGGGAATTGGAGACAAAATAGCCTATAGAGTACTGACTGGTCGGATAACTGGAGACAGAATAACTATTAGACTTGTTCAAAATACGCAAGCTGTAAAATCAAAGGGCACGTGAATCTATCAGCATTCATTATATAATTACAAAGAAGAAGGATCTAAAGCAGCCAAATCTGCATCTCTTTTATTTTCTTTTAACATTGACTTTTCCAATTGCGTATAGTCCAACAAATTGACTAACATAATTCAGGCATCCCAGCAATTTTTTTTTCAGTACAAGCGGAGGGTTTGAATCTATGATATCTTACTTACACTCTTTTCGAATCATCTAATTCGTTCTTTTCGAACCATCTTTGTACGGTTATTATATTGGTTTAATGTCTATGTGGAGTTGTTATTATTGGTTTTTTTTTTTAAGTTGATCCTTTCTCTATGATGGGAATGTATTGCGCAATGCAGATCTTAAACTTGGGAAGAAGATGGAAGCTGCAAAAAAAGTTGGCTATCCAAAAATGCATTATTGTTTTGATGCATGTACTGATTTTCTATCACACATGCACAAAACTAGCTTTTCACTCCGCGTAGTACTTCGATATAGAAAAGGACCAAAAAATATGTTTGAAAATGAAGAAAGGAGAAACCCATAACATTGTACACTATTATTATTAAAGAGCATTGCTGGTGGAGAGAAGATAAGCTGTGTAGTTATTTGGGATCAATTCATGTGTAAAACCAACAGAACCAAAGGCAAAAATATTGACAAAATAATGACCATTTTTCGTTGACGTCAGTTGATAAGATCAAAGATGACAAAGGAACCAAAGAAAATACGAGCAGCCAAGCTAATCGGTTGATTAATGACGGTCGATGATCTGTTATTTTAGTTGTGGCTATGATGAATTCCATCCGTATCAGAAATTTTTATCTTTGATGGTTATAAATAGAATGGATTTAAATGAGTTTTAGGAGACGTTAAAACAATAAAGATTTTAAAAAGCACCAAACTTAAAGAAATTTTTAGCAGGCTATTTGAAATTTTGGATTATTAGATGTTTTATATTGTCTTTGTACTCGTTCTTCATAGTGAAATTCTAATTTTTCTCTATTCATAGACAACAGACTAGTTCAATCCAAACATGTAAAATCTGGTATCTTTTTCTTTTATTATTTGTTGATTTGTTATCGTCTTTTGGGATTGATAAAAGCCCTTTCCTTTCATCAATTTCTTGGAACTTACCCTAATTTGTTGAACTGTCAAAGAACAACAATGCATGTAGAGGAATCAAGAAAAATATCTGATTATATACATGTTTGAATCTAAGGATGGAATTACAATTGATCAAAAAAGTTTCTTTTAGAAAGACGTTCTAACCTTTCACATGTAACAGTTAGAAACAGCAGGCATAAAAGTGACATATAAATATGTTAAATATGTTGATAACCATGATCCTTTTTTAAAAAAAAATTTTGTTAAATATGTTCAATCAATTTTACCCTTCTTAGTAAGGAAACAAAATGTGACATATAAATATTTAAAGTAATCACCGTGTATTAAAACTAAAAGTAGACTCACGGTTTATATATTGTATGTTGTATATCGTATAAATGCGTATTGCACAAATGACAAATTTTATCTTTCAAAATGGGTGAAAAAAGGGTTAAAAAGAAGCAGAGAAGCAAAAGTCATGGTAGAGGCCTGGCATTAAGAAGGTTCTCCATTGCATTTTAATATTTCACATTTTTTACCGTCGTTGTTTTTATGAATTCTACATGATGTCTTGAATTCAGGGAGGGACTATGGTTTGGTAAAAACAAAAGATTAAACAAAGACCTCAGGAAATGTTCGATGATTTTGCTTGAACCCGCAGTGAATATTGAAAGGAAAAAACCCCAAAAAAAAAAAGAGAGAGAGAGAGAAGATTCGACAAGCGTGCACGTTCCAACATATGATTTGTTGAATGATCTTTTTGTGGTATTATTTGTATCTACTGACGAAGTATTAATGATAATTATCAGTAAAAACAGACAGACTAGTACCTTATGGCGTCGCGTAAGCAGGTGGAAAATCTTCTTATTAAGCAGTAGTAGCAGTAAAATTTTTCACTCCAGTTGAAGGGCATAGGAACGTGGTGGTGTAGAGAAATTCTGGTCTTACTTAGGCTGGAATCTTTACCTTGGGCTCCAAGCACCGCGAATTCTAAAAAGCAGGCATAAAAGAAGGAGGTTCCTAGATAACTTTCTTGTGTTTTTAACTTCATGCTGGAAGCAAGACTAAAAATAATTGAGAAAAGAGTTTGACCTTCTAATAAGAAAAATGTCTTCCCTGATAGTATAAAAAAATAATGACATGTCTCGCTATAGCCACAATATAAATGCCTGTGATTTGTCTCAATTTAAAGATACAGACAAGCAAAATCTCACATTTGTTTTTATTTTGTCCATCTATCCTTCTGGATTGCATGGCTACTTCTCCAGAGAACGGTGTAAAGAAAGGGGCATGGTCTAAAGAAGAGGACCAGATTTTGATTCATTATATGGGAAATCATGACCTGGAAACTTGGAAGACAGTCTCAGAGCAAGCAGGCTTAAACAGGTGTGGAAAGAGTTGCAGGCTAAGATGGACTAATTATCTGAAGCCTGGCATTAAGAGAGGAGAATTCTCAGCTGATGAAGAAGCAACAATAATTTCTCTCCAGAGAGAACATGGAAATAAGTATGTATCTTTCTGATTTTCAAGGTTTAATTATGACTAGTTATGTGGATTAGATTGTACTGCATTTGTGTTAAGATGTTAATGTACTGAAAAACCTGGGATAATAATTGAGCTTAACTCCCGTTTTTTTTTTTTTTTGGTTTAAGGTGGTCAAGAATTGCAGCTCATCTTCCTGGACGAACTGACAATGATATCAAGAATTTTTGGAACACACGCTTGAAGAAGAAACTTCTCAGGAGGGTCATCAACCCGACAACTCACAAGCCAATTCCTGATTTTAATCTCCTCAACTTTGCTGATCAGGCTCAGCTCTTATCGGTCTCAGACAACCCTAATCTGGAAGCTGCACTGGCTAATAATGCAAATGAACTCATCAAAAACCAAGTCAAAGCCCTTCAAAACATGTTGCAGATTATAAATCCAAATCCACTTCAATATTTTCAGGGAAATCTTGACTTGTATGAGCTTATTCAACTTAACGGGTTTTTTGACAGGACAACCACTGACTTAGCTCTTAATCCCTTGCAACCTCAGTCCATGATTGCAGGTTTCAGCAATGAATCTCCGGTACTACTAAACCAACAGCAGCCTTACACTTCAAATTCTTTGCCATGCTTTGATGGTGAAACTATCCCAGGTCCGGTTCTTGATGACAACATTATTCACTCGGATAACATCTGCAATTCAGAATATTCTCTTCCGTCATTAGTTTCAGCAGCCCCTGAAAGTTTGACTGTCAAACAAATGGAAAGCTTTTATGTATCTGCAGAAGCACCTGAGCAGTACAATGTCTTTGATGCTTGGGAAAATCCTGTGGATATTGATGAAGCCAGCGGTTCTTTTTGGAAAGACAATTTCCGTTTCCCAGCAGACGGTTGAGTATATAAGCAAACCATGCTATATTTATGTACGTTAATCAAAATTTTGTCCTGACTGGGAGCAAATATTATCAGCCAAGTTCAATAACAAGTCGGTAGGTGCAGCAAAAAGCCCTCCAAAACTAACCTTCGGCTCAGGGAGCCAAATCCTGTGTCCGATGTTCCACTATTTATGGGATAGTCTCTCCAAACAGTTGCAGTATCATTTGATTCATTTCATGTACATTCATGTGGGATAGTTATTGTTTTTAAGGCACCTTGGGGTAAGGGCACCATTTGTACAAATATGTCTTATAACTTCATCATGTAAGTTCAGTGTTGGCTATATATACATATTGGTTTATCGAGGAACTCTCGGTCTTGTTACTTATAGTACTTGTATGGTTAGTAAACTGTCGATGAACATTCATGAATCATGATGCTCATTTGTGGATAGTTAGGCCATTCAAGTACCTAAATCACCTTTGAACAAATAGAGAGAAAAAAAATCTATTAGCCCGATCATATACCTTTATGGTTAAATAGATCAAACTATTTATTACCAAAATGATCTGAACTAAGTCTTGTTGAAAATGCCACTCGCTGTCCTCAAGAACGAATTTTGTTTAGCGGCACTCAGATTGCATAATCCATTGACAGCTGCATGGATGACTAGAATTATACATCAAGAAAACATCGAGCAATCTAAGCTCAAACCGTTACTTGAAGATTAAATTGATCCATATTAAGTAAAGAATTAATTTTATATATACTGTCAGTGCAGAGATTTTTTACGCTAACAGATATATATATATATATATGACACATGGATAAAAAGTGAATTTAAAATTTAAGCAGTAATGATTCGTCATTCATCTAAACCTGCTTGTATAATCTTTACACTGACAGTTATAAAAATTAATCCCGTGAGTAAAACTAGTTTCATTCTATTTGAGATGGTGCGAATGTTTGCGAGTATTGGACTCCATCACCGGTAGTTGATTAGGCCGCATTGATGGGCCTAATGTGTAAGTAATACCAAAACGTCCTGTTGTTAGCCAATCTAGGGCTACTGACCCTACCTACAATTGACCCAAGAGATTACACCCAAATCCAATTTTACTTTCAGCACAAATATTTTACGTCACGGAGGTCCCATGGAGAGAAACTCTTTGGGCCGCCCACTCCATGGCTAAGATAGACTAGCTGAAAAGCCCCACATGTGATCCGTTATGAAATATTAATAAACGAATAAACAAAATATAAACAACTTCAACTTCAAACGGTAGGATAGAAAGAACTCAAAAAATTCAAGCATGATGTCATTTTCTTGGACATAAACTATTCAAGCATAATGTTATCTTCTTGAATACAAACCACTGTTTTTCATGTTCATTCGAGCAATTGGTTTTGTTTGCGAATCAGAAACTGTTAGTGTATATAAAATTTACTTTTATTCAATTGTTTAAACAACTAATTCAAAAACCGAAATTGTTCTTATCCTCAAATAACTAGTCTAATTAGCAGTCTACATCATTAAAAGTATCTAATAAAGGTAGACATTTAATGGTGTACACCTAATCCTTACGAAATTCGCTTCACAGCATCCTACCATTCAAATCTCTGACTTTAAAGCACTATATATCCATGAAATGTTAAATATGATCATTTAACCAAATTATATTTGAGAAAAAAAAATACATATTGTCTCACATAGGCTTTGCTTCTATATAGAATTTGTAATTCTTCATCAAGTTCCTTAACAAATTTGATGCCAAGAACCACCCTTAGCTAGATAAATTTGTCCATCTTTCATTCCCTGCAAGTATGATAACAATTCTACTATATTTTTATGTCTACATGTCCTACTTACAAAGTTCATTTAGATAGTATCTTCCCTTGTCAATCTCTGATACCGGGATGTATATTAGTAAAGGCCTGTACCGATTCTGAGTTATGAGTTAGGAAGCTATGAGAAAAGAGTCCTTATTGATCTTACAGTAACTCAAGGCAATTCGCTAAAAGTTGCTCTTAGTTCCCCTTTAGTGAGTGATCCTTGGGTAGCTACATCAACTACTAGCTCAGGCTCCCTTAGAAAATAATAGCGTCAATAGATGCTTCTTTTGGCATTGCTTTCTAACTCTTCAAATATGTCCCTTCCCCTTACTGAGCAGATTAATGATTCTCCGCTTTCTGCTGGGAGGGAGGGTTTCATTCTGCTAGTCTCACCTCCTAGTATGGCTTGAAAACTCTTTTTTTTTAAATTAGAATTCAAGCGAAGAGAAGGATTGCTCGGGGAGGCATCCGATTTGCTTTGTCTCACCACTTGGAGAGGTTTATTTCACCGAAATTTCTAAGTAAAGCAAATAAGACATTAGTAGAAGCTCTGAGTTCCCTCATGTTCTCTCTAAAATCCCTCTATATACCCTATAAAATAGGGACTCAACCAAAGGCTCAGCCGAAAGA
This sequence comes from Coffea eugenioides, assembly GCF_003713205.1. NCBI lineage: Eukaryota > Viridiplantae > Streptophyta > Magnoliopsida > Gentianales > Rubiaceae > Coffea > Coffea eugenioides. The sequence continues at coordinate 4,437,856 of NC_040042.1, forward strand.
GAAACTTTTTCAGTCGAAGGGTCAATGTAATTGAGTCAAATCTCACTTTTAGACGGTTGTTAATTTGCTAAAAGTAGCTCTAAATTCCCCTTTAGTGAGTGATTCTTGGGTAAGGAGCACGAACGAGTAAAGCGAGTAGGTCTTTAGTAGAGCGACTGCGGACTAATTCCTAATTATATATATATATATATATATATATATATATGTCTTCTTTTCAGAATTTCTTACTTTTAACAAGTCCGATACAAATTCGCTACCAACCAATGAACCACCCTTAGCAACGTGAATTTCTTAATATTTCGTTCTTAATTATCTTTTGTTTGGGGGCTGGCGTGATCGGTTGTTCCTCAATCTAGATCCTTTTACCAAACTTTTAACCCAAAAGTGTCGAACCAGATTTAATTAATCTGGTTCATTCTCATACACTAATTAATTTCACTTCTACATTAATGATGATTATGGATTTACCATGATTCAAGCAAATGAGGTAAGGAACTCGGATGATTTCCTGCGTATCTCACCCATTTCCTAACCACCCCCGCTCGTACTATTGACAAAATAGGATTAGTGATGTCAAAATTGTTGATTAGGGGGCATAAATAACCTTAACATAACTTTAATCAATGGAGAGGTCAAGCACGATGCAAATTCAGCAGAATTCCTACTTCTGCTTTAACTAATTAATAATTAATAATCAGGTAATAATATTATTTTTGTGTCGTAAAGTTATTGGTTGCATGGAAGCTAGTTGGATAATACGTACGTAAATTGCTTTCAACTACAAGAAACTGACTAGGCAGTGAGACATTACCAGCTCAGGTGAAAAGCCTCGTGATTTTACTTGTTGCTGAATTAATGTTTGAATTCCATAATTAAATTTAACTTTTACCGACTCCATAACGCGGCCTTGATATTTGACTCATATTTGCAGTTAAATTGGTATACTCCATCTGCTGTGACGTTATTTCTTGAAAATTTTAGTCTGATTTGGGAGTGTGTATATGTGTGTGTGTGTGTTTGTGTGTGTATATATATATATATAGATAGATACACACAGGTATGGTCTTTTTAGCTATCCTTTTCTTTGTTCCCCAGAAATAAAACTACCCTATTCTCACAATGGAAATAAACCGGCAAAACTACCACAATTTCCTCGGATGACGACAGATATAATAATTTATTGGTCATAGGGGCATTTATTTTATGATTATATGATTGTCTGCTAACTGAAAGCTGTTTCTATTTCTCTTTGGGTGGTTAGAAAATCAGTTGATACCATTTGACCAATCGTTTCTTAACTTTAAATTATTGGACACAGTTATTTATTGCTTTTTTTTAAAAAAAAAAAAATTATTATTATATTAGAAGAAAACAGAGAAATACAAGCAGGTGAGGTATAACAATTAGGGCGTGGCACCTGTAACCCTAAACCGGCGAAAGGAAGGAAAGCCTAGCCTATCCAATCGGTATGCACCCCTAGCCAATTTGGGTAAATCCTTAATACCCTCATAGACATAAACCACATGCTGATGAGACACAGTTATTTATTGCTGATGAGGAAGAATATTGAACATTCTTAGGTAATTTTGTTAATCTTTTTTTCCTCTATTGACAATTTCTCAAATTAAACACAAGTTTCTCGTGTTTTCTCTTTTTCAAACGAGAGTTCACAAGAGTTAAATTCACCAATATTAATTCTCAATTCCCATCTTAAATTTACTAAAAACTTATATTAGTAAGCAAAACTACTTGTAAACAAATTGAATTGAGTATATGTAGGAGGCTAGTTGATTTTTTCTCCCAAGAAAGAAAAATTTCATACGGAAAGGACATCGATGTACGGAAAATTAGAAGCTAAATTGAATAAGTTTATTAATCACTGAATTCATTATAATCATGAGACTTCGACTCTGGTTATGAATTTCTTAACTTGTAGTAAATGTTAATTGGATTTACTTTCTTGAATCCCCAATTCATAATGAGCACTAGACTATTATAGTTCGTATATTATTGAGAAAAATGCCTACTACCAAGTCGTGTTATTTTCTTTCTATTAATTATATTTTTTCTCTTTTTGTGGAAAAGTTCAATAGTACCCAAGCTTGAATTTTCAAAACACGATGAGCATTACGTGTGTATTTTGAATGATCAAAATGCCAACTACCCGATTTTGTAATTTTTGTGTCATCAATTACCTCCCCGGTTTAATTTCTTTTAATGAGCGAAATTGTGTTACTAATTACTTTTTTTTTCCGTTTAGCAAAACCTGATAATAAACTTTGTTTTGTTTTCTAGGATAATGCTAATTTTTAATTACTTAATGGATGAAAATGAAATCCTACCAGTTTTAATTCTAATTAATTTGTTTCACTTACACAGGTGACTTGGAAAGATAGAAGAGCGTGGTAATTTATTTTCTCACATTCATTTAACCTAGAATTTCAATATGTTAGTAAGATTTTTATTTACTTTTTGACCTTTGCCAGGCAGGATCCAAGTGCTGTTAGATTTTGTTTCCTAACCCCAGAAGTAATTATAGACAACAAAGTCTTTAATGCCGACAGGCTAAACAAATCAATGTTCAAAAGAGCAGTTGGTCATAAGCAACATGACGAAGGCATTGATAGATACCAAATAATTCAAAGTACTTGGAAGTTAAGGAAGTTGACACATTTACAGGAAGGAAAATGTTATTTGCTCTCTCATTTTTGTTAATCACATTTTTACTATCATTTTAATTATATAATTTTCATTTATTAGACTATATGATAAAACAAATGATAGAGCATAAACAACAAAAAATAGAATGCAAATAACATTTCTGTTTAAAGAATTCTGCACAGAGACACTAGGGTGCAATGCACCAGTCGAAGTAAATGAACCATGAAACAAAGCTAGACGTTCCAATACTGCAATCACAATACAGTCCAATATGAGTTGAAGAGTATTGAGAAAGAACTTTTTTAATGAAGACTCATTAATTCACTTTATTTGTACTTAATTTACTATTTGAATGCACAAATTAGACAATGTTTTGTTTCGGTAAAGATTCGGTTAATAACATAAATTTCATTTCATTTCATTTCATTTTTGTTCGGACACCCGGGGAAGATAATTGTCATATATGGTAAAGTCTATCACAAATGTCAAACCTCAAAATTTTGTAGTAGTATATACATACCAAAAGCCATATAAAATAAAGATTAAAATTGATATGACAAATGATGATGGTCTGCTTAATTCTTTTTTTTTTTTTTTCCTTTGAGGTAAAGGGTTCACTTCATAATTAGAGAAGGAAGCAATGATTTTTGTAGTTTATTATCACCCAACATATGTTATACTTTATGATGAAATATTCGAACACATTAGGAGTTACGTTAATATAATGCACCTCATCAAATTTCACAAACTAATACTACGAAAGAAAATTTTGAAATTAAATAAAATCATATCATAAATTTTTATATTGTTCTTAGATAAGGTCATATGTTTTCTCACCTTTTGGACAAATTGGGAGAGATAATAGTTATAGTTTGACCTAGAAATAGTATTAACAAAGTCATACTCACAAAGATAAATTTGAGAGAGCAGTTGGATAATTAACGTTAGATTTGAAGTAAGACTTTCATTTCAGGCAATTTCCCCTCCGTAGACTTTTACAAAGGTACTTCACATCATCCCCAACTCCCTCAAGCCATGCACCCCTCCCTCCAGGGATTAAAAGATAAAAAAAATAAAAAATCATTTTCATTTTTAACCACAGCACATACATGAATTTGCACTTTCAACTTCAAAATCAATTCACCAATAACTGTTTTATTTGAATTATAAAAATATTAGAAACTTAGGCACTTTTGTAGCAAACAGTCAATCTACTAGTGGCACATTGTTGAATAAAACAACATTATTCATCTGCTAGTTTGCATAATCCATACTTGATTTAAGGAATCTTTTTCCATAAAATGTAATTTATTTGAAGGTAATGCTTTCAGGATTAGTATCTCCAATGCTTAATCAAATTTGGAAATATATTTGACTACACAAATTCAACAAATGCATCTCCCTTCTCTAGTTGTTTGGACGCCATCTTCAACTCTTAATCCTTTCATCTCCATCGTGGCTCACAATTTTTAGTTTTCAATTCTGCAGTGAAGACTTGTGAATGCAGCCAAAGTGGTCAGATGGCAAAAGATTATTTTTGTCTTGCAAGCCATTTTCTCAACGCTGATTGATCACTAGGTTAAGTGACGTCCTATTTCTCTCATAATTATTCTTGATTCTAATTTTTAGTTTGAAAATGTCTGCTGTTGTTAAGGAGCACAAGTAACCTATATTAAGTCTTAAACACTTCCAAACCACGACATTATATGCCTTAAATACGGATTATGTCTTCAAAGTTGGGCGAGAAGAATATTAAAGTATATGAGATGATTTCTTTAGAGAAAAGATAAATAAAAACAAATATATATCTACTTGGCTGATTCCCATTATTCTAATAATGACAATCAACTTAACATATCTAATATTAGCCTCTTTTCACAACTAAATGATATATAGTACATTGGCCAATGCATGTTTTTAACCGAACTTTCTAAAGCTATAGAGTTACTACTTTGTGAGGTGAATAAAAACTCGAGATTGAAACTTTGACCTCAACATACGAGGAAAAGTCGAACGAAATACAAAGAAGATGCAAGAATTTGGTGGATTTGTTCAAAGTGCTTGCAATTTTGTAAAGTTTCAAGATTAGTGGGCAAGGTTTTTCTCTAAATGGGATTCACTAACAATCACAAGTTTATCTGCAAAAGCAAGCCAACGTTGCAATGCAGATTCGGATATGAAATATAAAAGACGTCCCCTGACCATCACGTTGCATGGTAATGCTTTTGCTTTGCTCCTTTACTATTTAAAAAATTGGAGACATTTTTTTTATGGGAAAATTAGAGACAAATTGGTCAAACTACGCAACTCTTTAATCAAATATAAAGAAATCGTCAAATGGGAAGATCTATATTCGACATATAGATGATTCGTCTATTTAATTATTTTACCAGAAAATGGTGTAATTCGGGTAGCACAGCATTTTTTATTTGAAGTATCATTGTCCCGCGGCCACAGTTTTCTAATTCTTTGGATATGCTAATTGGTTGTCTCCCTTTCATGAGAATCCATTACGTATTGCAGATCTTATGAAGGGGAAAAAGATACGGGAATTATAAATAAAGTTGGTTATCCACCAATTACAAAGACATCCAACGCGCATTTCATACAAGGCGAATTTGGCACATTTGTAGTCACATAAATGATTTGAGAGTACATATCTATCTAGGTGTGTCTGTCACTATATATATATATATATATATATATATAAAACTTAAGTAGCCTAAAATAATTTATACATCACACTAGAGCAATTAGTGAGGTAATATTTCATATGATATGCATTAACGCTGTGACCTGCTTGTGTACGAGTAATTAGCATGAATGTGATTTCTTTTTTTCTTCCTGGCAAAAAAAAAAAAAAAAAGGAAAGAGAAAATGATTAAAAGGAATAAAAGAAGAAAAACATATAGTTGTGCATAGCTGGAGAAATATAGAGAGGGAGAAAAGAAATTGGAATCTGAGCTTGAGTTGGCTATTTGTTGAATCTATTTCTGTTTAGCTCTATGCTGTTTTGTTTTTGCTTGTATTTAGGGTCTGTTTGTTTCGACTGAAAAGATTTTCCAGAAAAATATTTTTTGTGATTTCCGCTGTTTGGCACAATTTAGAGCTAAGAAAATGATTTCTCTTGTAAAATCTTGTCCATAAGTGGGTGTAAAATAATTTCACTTATAAACTTGCTGAAGTTATTTTCCACCCTCTAATCCTGTCCCTTTTGTCCATAGTTACATTCATCAACATAAGAAGTAAAAGGCCATAGGAAACAGTTCCTGTGGGATTGTCCGACATCTTTTGGCAAAACATCGATCCTGTCATCCCCCTCTATTCATTCCATGTTATTCCTCCTCTCACACAAATGCAATCCAACCTATCACACATCCCATTGCATCTGAAACAATTAAGATCTATGGAAATAGGGAGGATCTAGAGAGACAAAACAAGGAGATTGGCAGCATAAAGAAAGAAGGGATCTCAAAGGAACTTTTACAGAAGGAAGAAAGTCTTTTAAGATTGGCCACGGAGGAGAGAGATGAACTAATTCTATATATCACTAAAAATGTCCAATTTTTGCGTTGGAAATTTCAATCTGAGATCTTCTAGATCTTTGAAAGAATTTTAGCGGTAAAAATATTCTTGTGAAAATTGGTTTTATTTCATTGTCATCTTCAATGTCTTATGACTGATTATGGTTGACTTGGAAAATTGATATTGATCATTCATGTGTCTATTGCCTTAATCTCATTTCAGTCAGAGAATGATGGCAAGAATTCATGAGGAATTGAATTAATTACTCATGAGGACAAATGTTTTCCAAAAGTAACCAAACAGATGAAAATTAGAAAGAAAACAAAACTTTTTCAAGAAGAAGACTTCCAATGAAATTATTTTTCCAAAGAAAATATTTTACAGCCTACCAAACAGACCCTTAGTGTAGTTTTTGTTCCTTCAGAGCTGTGCTATGTTTGAGGGTTTATCCTTTGTGCAAATTTTTCTTGAGTTTGGCAATAAAATTGAGCTTAAAAAACCATTTTTTTTAAGTATAAATAGGAAGTTTTGAATTCCCGATCTCTCACTCACATTTCTTTCTTTCGTACCATTCAAACCAAAAGAACGTATAATTTGAGATAGTAGCTTAGTTGGTGGAGGGAAGATAAACTATGCAACAGTCACATTCAAAATAAGCAGTTAGAACTAGAGACATTTGATTTGTACATAAATGAATCAAGACTGAATGGAATAATATGTGAATGTAGTCGTAAAATGACAAAATTGATGACATTTTGGTAGATGTGATTGTGAGGATTAAAGATGCATGATTTTGGAATAAAATAAAAATACGAGCAGCAGCCAAGCTAATCATTTGAGTATTGACGCTGAATGTAGCATATTAGCTGCCATATTTTTTTTTTTTTAAAAAAAAAACGAACGAAATGATCATTCATATCAAAGGACTACAAAACGAATTAGTTGCATTTGTATTGGAATCTCAGAAAAGAATTACTATTCAGTAGCATTGATGACCGAAGATAGAAACCTTGGAGATTTAAGGTTAAACCGTAACAACTCCTGCAAATGAAATCTTATGTCTTCAGTCGACTTAACTAGATGTGCTAATGTGCAAAGCAATGACAGAAATCTGTAGTATTGTTTTGTTGCTTAATTTCTATAAGTCATAAACAAGGGTTTGATACTATTTCTTGCACTAGGCATGGAATAATTATCTATAACAAAAAATTAAAGAAAGAAAAGCAACTTATTATGTAAGCCAAAATACAAAAGAAGGGGAATCCCAGTGAAATTTACCTCTAAATTAATAAGAGTTTAGATATGGTGGAGCAAAGATGAATACGTGTGATGAAAATGTTGAACCCGACAAACAAATAGTAAAAAGGTTACATATCTGAACCCCTCTCAGCATTCAAAACTGCTTTCTGTTTATACCATCTTATGTTTGTAGAAACTTTATGTGCTTCTCTCCTGACAAACATTTGGGACGTTACTCTATTCATTAGTCTCAAAAGGAATGTTTTACTTGTTGATCTAGTTCTTCTAAACCTACTTTCTTGTTTTCCATTATACCAAAACTTTCAATTGCAAAGTCTTCTTTCTTTCTAGATGCTTGATAAACTGAAGAAAAAAATAAAAGAAAAAAAAATAACACATTTATGGCCACTTCTCTAAAATTTAATCAATACCAACATGGTGAGCTACAAACTATACCAACTTTTTGAGCTATGATACATGTGCTTAGCTTAGACAAAACCTAGAATTGATTTGGCAAAAAGGCACTCGAAAATAATCTCAAAAACCAAAAGCCCATTTAGATGGTAAGTTTTCTAAAATTTTTTTTAAAAAAATATACTATAATATCGTGATGTATACAAGGTAAAAAGATGATTGAAAAATATATTGAGAAATTTTTCTTTTTTTTTTTACAAAAACTCGCAATCCAAGAAGGGCCCAAGATTTTTAAGGTGGCACTAAGGTAAAAGCAACAATACATGTTCGCTAAAACGTATTAAGCAAGTAACTTAGGTGTAATAACCAGATAATAATTCTAGTGTTGCCTTGGAAGTCAGCACTAGGCAAGTACAATTGAAAAGCACACAAGACAAATGGCCCTCTAGGCAAAAGGCAAAGTCTTATTTCTTCTCTTGTGGTCTAGACAAATTTCCAATCTTCTTTTCTTTGGTCGTCTAAATCGATAGAACCGATGTAAAAGTAGTACGCAACTTCCGTGCACCGAAGACTTGTTACTTTTTTTTTCTCGAAGACGAAATAAGACACACACACCCAACTAATTAAATTTGACTGAGGGTTAAAGCTAAGAAGACCTAAGAGGTAACCTAAGGGGGACCACAAAGCTTACCTATCCAGCCAATTGGTGACAGGAAGGCAAACCTGTGGACCTTAAGCCCAGGTTAAGTAATTCACATCCTAGCGATGTGGGAAGGATGCCCCTTTCCCCTCCCCCCAGGAGAACGCACCACCTGAATGGTTGTTTCTTTCTCGAAAACGAAATAAGACACACACACCCAACTAATTAAATTTGACTGAGGGTTAAAGTTAAGAAGACCTAAGAGGTAACCTAAGGGGGGCACCGAAGACTTGTTACAAGAATGTGTCTTTGGATTGTAAGTTTTCAAAGAAAATTTGTTACGTTTTCCGCGGACACATTTTTCAATCACGTTTTTATCTCATATATATCAAATCACTACAGTAATTTTTCTACAAAAAATTCAGAAAAATACAATCCAAACAATGCCTCACTGGAGCATGTATAAGCTGGAAAATTATCTAAAGGGTAATTTTATGGATTTTTTTTTCTGAAGGGTAATTTTTTTTTATGTATAATGCATGCACGGATTCTTCAGAAAACTATCTAGAATCGAAATGAATATATACATGCATAAACTCTCTACTATCTGAAATGAAAATGAGATTATTTTCAGTATGACAAATTTGTGGAGGATACATTAATAAAGCAATCAATGAAAAGGTTAATTGAACCACGGTCATCAAACTATTTCAAATATTTTGGTAATTTCATTCATTTAACTTCTAAATGTCTATTGATTTTTATTTTTGAAAAATAAACCAAGATACCCTTGGAGTGGTAAGATTGGACATGACATTAACTGAAGCAAATTAACAAAAGTGGCCCAAGTAAAAAATAAAAAGAAAGAGGTTCCATTTAGCATAAGTGAAATTTTGCAGTAGTTCACAATTACTGGATCACTTTGCTTGACCGAACATATAACAACAAACAAGAAGCAATTAGAAGGAAAGTACTATTTACTCAAATAATTTCACTATTGACTTGCTATTTCTTGGTCGTACTAACAAGAATTGTCCATCAAACTTGGTGGAAAAGGTAGAAAAAGGTAGAAGTAAAAGTCCTGATGGACAGCTTTCAACATACATACGTGTTCGAATGAACTGTTGAGAAAGTTCTGTCCACACAATGAAAGCGATACTGTCATTACCTAAACCTTATTTTAATTTCTATATGCAATTGGTTACGAGAAGCCTAGCTCTTCCTTCTGTAGAGGACTTCAAAAACAAACAAGAAACAAGAGGGTTGCTAGACGACTTTTTCTGGTTTTTCCTTCAGTTTGGAAGCAACACTTAAAATAACTGAGAAAAAGATTTTGACCTTCTCAATGAGAATTCCATCATAAAAGATTATGTTATCGCTCTTTACATCATATATATATACCTGTGATCTGTCCCAGTTTACCAATACATTGGATCAATATATCTCCTGTTTTTTGTATTGTTCGTGTCCTTCATCCTTGCAGGATGGCGAGGTCCCCAGAAAATGGTGTAAAGAAGGGGCCATGGTCGATTGAGGAAGACAAAAAATTGATTGAATATATTGAAAAGCATGGCCAGGGAAACTGGCAGACTCTTCCCAAGCAAGCAGGCTTAAATAGGTGCGGCAAGAGTTGCAGGCTAAGATGGACCAATTACCTGAGGCCTGGTATCAAGAGAGGAGGCTTCTCAGCTGAAGAGGAAGCGACCATCACAGCCCTCCATAAACAACTGGGAAACAAGTAAATATCTTCTTTTACCTTTTGTCATTTTATTTTTATCAACGATGAAAAACTTTGACAGTCAAATTTCGTGTTCCTTGTGGAACAATTAGGAATATTGGGCTTAACCTTGATATTTAACATGTGGTTTAGGTGGTCAAGAATTGCAGCTCACCTTCCTAGACGAACTGACAATGAAATCAAGAATTTTTGGAACACGCATTTGAAGAAGAAGCTGCTAAGGAAGGGCATTGACCCGACAACTCACAAGCCAATTCCTGATTTTAATCTCCTTAATCTTTCTCAGACTCAGCTCTCATCAGTTTCGAATCTGTACAATGTCATCAGTCCTTTGGATACTGCTCTTAACTTTCAAGCAAGTGCTAATGACTTGATCAAGTTCCAACTCCTCCAAAACATGATGCAAGCTATAAATCCAAATCCTCTTCCATATGTTCAGGGAAACACCAACTTGGCAGATCTTATCCAACTTAACTGGATTTTCAATGGGGCAAACACCGACTTCACTGTTGATCCCTTACAAGCACAGTCCATGACTGCAAATTTCTGCAATATTTCTCCACTACTGAATCAACAACAGACTTCCACTTCACATTCTTTGCAATGCTCAGATGGTGAAATGATTCCAGGTCCCATTCGTGATGACAACGTTAAAGTCCCCAGCAACGTGTATAAGTCAGAATATTCTCTTCCATCATTATTTTCAGTAACCCCTGAAAGCTCCGTTGTGAACCCACTTGAAAGCTTCATGCACACTTCCATACCCGCAGAAGCACCTGAACAGTCCAATGTCTTCGATGCTTTGGAAAGTCTCGTGGATGATGAAGCCAGCAGTTCGTTCTGGAAAGACATTTTGGGATGAGTTTTCTTCCCCGTCTTGCAACTGAAGGTTTCAGAGTAAATAAACATACCACCAAGTGGTAATACAAATTATGCATGTTAGATAAAGTCTTCTCCTGCTTCCGTTTGGCTGTTGGGAACTTGGTCGGGAGCAGAACCACCAGGCAGGGTGGTCGAGAATTATTCCCCTATTAACTTTGGCTCAGAGGAGCCAAAATCTCGTGAAAATCCTACTTATTTATGGAGTCATCTCCAAATTTGTTGCAGCATCATGCCACCATGGATGATAATGCTCTTCTATGGCACCATGAGGTGTGTCTGCCTATGTAAAAATACACCTGACTACTACGTGTATATCATTGTTCGTGAATATAGATTCGGTTCCTTATAGAAAGTGATTACTGCAGAGTTGTTCTTCATTCAGGACAGTCTTAAACTTCGTGAATATTTAAGCCTGAATGCATCTATAGTTGGTAATAAGATAAATTTTCCTTTATGTATTGGTTGAGGATAGAAAAATCTTCGCTTCATTGACTTCGTTAATAACAAAATCTTCGTTATAGATAAGATTTGTTAAAACGATATCTATGTGAGAAAGACAGTAACTCAAGTTTAAGCATTAACTATCTAGGTGCTGCCTGTAAAATTCCCTCTTGTTCATCATATTCTGGGCCATGTAACTTGAGTGTCGGATTGCCTTTTCCATTATGCACTTAACAATATTTGTCCATTTCACCTGTACTACCACACAAGTGGTAGAATTTCTTATAATTACTGATAGAATTTCTTAATTCACACATTAGGATTATTGTATTTGCTCATTTAGGCTGCACAAAAATATTATAACATTCTCTTATTTGGACAAATAACCACATAAATCGTGATAATATAGAATATATAACAGAGTAGAATGGCCACAATAATTATCATGAGGCAGCTGTCCATCTTAGCAAGAAGCTTCTATTCCATATACTTTATTCGGTCGGCCTTTTTCTGTTTTTCACCAAGTATTGTAATTATCCTATATAGTTGGTCTTTTTTTTTTTTTTTCCGAGACGCTAGAAGACTTGCATTGATCTAAAAGGTAACTTTACAATTCGAGCAACTGCTTGTTGACCCATATAACTTGTGTTCAAGAACACAGAGAAAAAGAAGCTTCCTCATCCAACCAAATGCCAAAGGCATATGAGCTAACATTAGCATTAGTAATACTATTATCATTCCTATCTAAGCAAAAAAAGCACATTCGAAACAATGACTTTAAGCAAAATATATCGTCTAGGATCATTGTCAATCTACCATCAAATGCTGTGCCGTGCTTACTATATAGTTGGTCATATATCAATTTTGATATCCATATTTCATTTCATGTATCAGAATCTCAACAAGTTAATGTAAACAATCCTAATAAGGAAGAAATAGACAGTAACTATTATATCTATTTGATCGTCGGAATATTAGTCCTGTACGATGTCTTGCGATACCATACAAGAGCAAACATGATGCACTATTTTACACTTGCTCATTCAATTATTTAATCAATGATAGTAAAACTCCATGGAACAAACTAATATGTTTCCAAAATTTTTTTGGTGCTAATGCATTCATCAATAGATATGCTTAAACGTACACCTTAAGATTTATGTATTATTCATAGAGTAATGTAGCAGTTAATTCACCTTGATGTGCTTAAATCCATCAAAACTCTTTTCGTTCTATAATAGAAAACAATAGTGAAAAACCTCAATAAAACATAAACAACTCAATTAATCACAAATAGTTAGAAACATTATAGCAAATATGAAATTAGCTAATGAGTTCCTTATTAGTGAAATGAACATGAAGATAACTCTGCCGGCATCCTTAAATTATAAGATCAAGAATCATACATAACGTAAAGGTGATATATCCTCAATAACTATATCAATTTACTTAATTGAACGCTCACTTTTTTCTTTTTTCTTTTTGCATTGTTTAGTACTAAGACCAAGAAAAATGCATAGGCATTTTTTGGTTTTTTCCTCTCCATGTATCTATTATATTTGTGTGAGTGATGGGTAAATGTTGGGCTACAAATGAATCCAATGACTTGCAAGTGTTCACGAGCCGACCCGGCCAAAAGTCAACTTGAATTCAATTAACATTGAGATCGAATCAAGTTCAAACCAATTAAGTTGAGCTATCAAACTCAAGCTGAGCATAGAGAAACTCGATTCATTAGCTTGCAAGTATATATACATGTGTGTTTGTGTATATATAAATATAAATAAATAACAAAAAAGCCCCCTGTGGTATAGCTATCATACAAAAAATTCCCTCTGGTTTCATATCATACACGTCGATACCCCATGCTTTGAATTATTGTGAAAATTCGACGGAAATCGTCAAATGTATCACGTTTGACTTAAACGCACTGGAAATGCGCGTGTTTCTTGCGGACAAGAGATTTCTACCACAAACTTTCAGCTGATATGCCTTCGTTACCCTTCAGTGACTTTAATAAAAAGTGGGAGACATCAAAATTGAAGGCTCGACCTTCATTGACTTTAATTCTTTCAGCTGATATGCTCGGCTTCAGCCAAAATTGAACGATTTCCATACATCGAGAGTAATCAGTCAAGCAGAGGTTGCAAGCCAGCAAAGGAATTGCAGGAAAGTGGAGAATCGACGTCTTCCTCAAGCTCTCGAACAACCAGCGGCGGAAACGGAGCTAGAGGTCTGCGATACCAGTATAAGATATGTATTTGTGGAAGGAATGTGAAGCTAAAGATTGTTGAGTCGGAAAAGCCATCGAAAGGAATGTTGTATTTTGTGTGTGAAAAAGATGAATATCGGTTCTTTTCATGGTATAGTCCAATCTACAGAGACGAGCCAGATCGAGATGCACCTGTCCCCGTAGTGAGCCAGCATGTTCAAGAAAATTCATATTTGGGTGGCGTGCTCTCAAAACTGGAAAATTTGGACAATGAAATGAAGAACTTGAAATTGCTAGTTGGAGGTTGTGTTATGGTAGCTATTTTTTCTATTTTATTGTTGTTGATGTCTACCAGATAAGATAATGGTAGGCTATTGTTGATGATGTAGTTCTTCATCTATCGAATTGCTAGTTGGTAGGCTGCTGTTGATGTTTTGGCATTTTGTTGCAGTGAAAAGGAATGAAATTGGTAATCTGTATATTGGAGTTTTGTTCTGGCAATTTGCATTTTGAAAACCCCCAAAAATGAACGAAATAAGCAATTTGGAGTTTTGTTTGGTAATCTGCATTTGAGCAAGTGTCTTGAAAATGAACAGAATTGCAGCAAGTACTAGTTGGAGTTTTGCGTTTTGTGTTATGTTATCTTTCCCTGTGGTGTTTTGTTTGATGTCTACCAACCGAATAATGGTCAGTGTTAGACCAAAAGTTCAATTCAAAGTTCTAACTACAAATCATCTTACCAATTTTACCGCTTCCCAATTGAAAAACTACACAATTCTTGAAATTTGCAAAGAAATATCGGCTCGTAGAATTGTGGGATGCTATCATCTTACCAATTTCCAGATTCATTCAGCAACTACAACTTACATAGTTGACAGAAAAAGAAGCAAAAAATAAATGTAGTTGCCATTTCACATAGCAGACACCAAAATCTGTTCACAGAAGAGATGTACAACAAATGTTTCCAGATTCATTCAGCAACTATAACTTATATAGTTGACCGAAAAAGAAGACAAAAAATGAATGTAACTGCCATTTCACATAACAGACACCAAAATCTGTTCACAGAATCTGTTCCCAGAAGAGATATACAACAAATGTTATAGATTCATTCAGCAACTACAACATCACATCACCCATATCACATAACATTAATCTGGTGGTTGCCAAGAACTTCAACCCAAAATCTATTCCCAGAACATAGATTCACCAAATGTTCAGTTTCATTCAGCAACTACAAATATTCCAAAAGCTATTCTAACTACGACTAGGCCACTATTCTGGCAGGTAATTAAGCCTTCTTTGGCTTTTGATCTCTTTGGCCTTAACTTCCGCAGGACATCAGTAACAGTTGGAGCTCTGGCTCTTTTTACTGTTGCAGTGGTGCCATCAGCCCTGTTACCTCCATTCTTTGTAGTACTTCGAGTACCATTAGCTCCTTCACTAATTGGCTGTTGTTGAGTGGACGACTCAGCAATTGGTTGTGATTGAATGAATTCAGCTGCGCTTGCTTCAGGTGCCTATAAATGCCATTTAACATTGTTAAAACATACAGATGCTATAACAATGACATTTAAGCGTATAAGGAAAATTACCTTATAAAATTTGGAGTTAGGGTGAATGGAATTCTTGCACGTCCGTGAGTTATGCCGTGGCTGAAAACATCTCTTGCAATGTACCACAAGACCCTTTCTAGTTGATACTTGACCCTTCTTAGGCTCATCTTGCGCTCTTCGGCGTAGTTTCTTCGGTCTACCAGGCATTCTCCTAACCACATGGGGGTTTATGGCCTCTTCTTCGCAAGTTATCAAATAAATATCACTTGGAACAGGTGTGATAGTATGTGCATATGTTTTCAGATATTCAGCTCTAGTGTAGCAAGTATGCACATAATTTTTTATAGGTAATCTACACACTTTTATCGCAGTACATGCATGGGCACAAGGATAACCTGTTAATTGAAAATACCCACAGGTACATGTCTAGTTTTTCAAGTCTACTACTACACATTTTCTCACACCACAGTCAACCTCATACTTGTGACCCCCGTCCCAGGTCGCAACAAATGTCCTACTCAACCTCTGATTCTTGTCAATCTTTTCTGCTATATTAGGACAGATTTCTCCTTGAAACTTTTGCATTCCAGATCTCTTTGTTCGAATTCTCTGCATCAATCTTCTCCTTATCCATTCAAGCATCCCAATGGTAGGTAACTCTCTTGCTTCTAATATGTAGTTGTTGAATGACTCATTTAGATTGTTTACCAGAATGTCACATTTACTACATCCTGTAAAATGTGATCTACTCCAAAGAGTTGGTGGAATTCTGCTCAACCAGTCAGCAGCTTCTTTGTTTGCCTTTTCTAGTTCAATCCTTGCCACTTTCCATTCCTTTTCATTGCCAACACTTGCAGCAGCCCAAAACATGTCTTTCATTTCTTTTCCTTTGAACCTTTGGTTAAAATTCTGGTACATATGCCTCAAACAAAATCTATGTTCTGAATCTGGAAACACTTCATTGACGGCATGCACAAGCCCTTTCTGTTTATCTGAGATAAAGGTCTAAGGAATGTTATCTCTTCCCATGCCCAAATCAGCCATTAGCAACTCCAAAAACCATTTCCAGGAGTCATACCGCTCTACCTCTACCACTGCAATTGCTATTGGCACCATGTTATCGTTGCCATCTCTGCCAAGTGCTGACAATAATTGCCCACCAAATGCTGTCTTAAGAAAACAGCCATCTAGACCAATTATTGGTCTACAACCATCAAGGAAACCCTGCTTGCAGGCATGCAAGCAATAATATAACCTTTGAAATATACCTGTTGAACCATCAGGTGTTTGTCAATCTGAATTTTTATAGTACTTCCAGCATTTGTGTCTCGGACGGTGGCGGCATAACTCCAGAGTTTTTGATACTGCTCCATGTCCGTGCCAAGCATCATATCCTTTGCCTTACGCTTAGCTCTACCAACCTTAGCAATTGACACATTGATCATTAAATCTCTTCTGATGTCATTCTTCAACCCCATCAACTCAATTTTTGGATTATCCCTGATCTTATCTTGATATTTGCTGCTCAGATATGTGGCTGTTGCATGCTTATTTTGATATTCTCGAGCACACACATGCTCACCCTTCAGTGACTTTATTTGGAAGGTTGATTCATCTTGAATTGGTGTTGCCTGAATCCTCCAACTACAACCTTTTGCACAGTTGGCAATAATTTTCTTGGAGTAGTTTTTCACCCAAGTAACTTCATAACCCTCTCTTACTAGCCATTCACACAACACAGATCTAAACACTCTAAAATTAGTAAACTTTTGCCCCACTTTCAGCTCAAAGTGTGGCTTCCTAAACTCAACTTCAGGATTAAAGTCAAGGCAGTCATCTTCTTCTCCACTACCAGATCTAAATTTGTCTAGCAACTCTTCATCCGGAACCACAGGTTCTTGCCAATCCTCTTCAGTCACCTCAGCATTCCCTACCCTTTCGTCTTCTTCTCTCAAATCTGATTCTCTAAATGTTGCAGGTGGTTTTTCAATGTTTATAGCTTCATCTTTTGATAGCTTCTGAGATGAAACAGGTCCCTTTTCAATGCTTACATCTTCAACTTCTGATGGTCTTTGCTCTGAAACAGGTGGTGTAATTTGCTGAATCACATCAGACCCTCTATATTGTGAATTTTTACTGGCCCTTTTCTTTCTCACAGAACCCCTTTTAGGAGAACTTTTTTCATCTGACTTTCCAGCAAATGAGAATACATGCACTGGCAATTTTGAAGAAGCACTAGTGCCATCACCTTTTTTTATGTCTCCATCTGCCCCTGCCCCACCTTTTTTGTTGTAGTTGCTGTCTCCAACAGCATCTTTCTTTGGGCTAAAGATGTCTTCATCTTCTATTGTTTCCAACCCATCTTTTAACCATTCTGGCTCTTCATCATCTTCACATGCACCTGTCCCCGTAGTGTTAGTGACCCCACCATCTTCACATGCACCCGTATCATGGCCTTCATTTTTTATTCCATCACTGACCCCACCATCTTCTGGCTCCTTTTCAAATGGCTCATCCCCACTGCAAGCATAAATTAGCCTTTCCTTAGGCAAGTTCCAGTAGCACTGGTTCATTAATTCAATATCATTATTGTCTCTAATTGGGTGTAGACCACCTTCTAAATCCACATCTGGGACACAACCAAAGAGTTACTCTAGTTGCTCCTTCATCTACCTTTTTAAACATTCTACACAGACTCACTATCGATAACTGATTTTCGATTCTATCTTTGAAAATAGCCATATGGGTTCCTGTGTAGTGGAGCCTTGGCTTTTCTCTAAATCTTCCACCAAAATACATGTGTATGTCAACTTTGCCCTCGGATTTCTCCTCTGCTGCAGTATGATAAGCAATAAATGACATCAGATATTAGTAATTTGTCTTTGACAACTACACAAAAAACTAACATAACACAACCAGAACAAACAATTCATTGTAGGTGGGATTGGGGACCACATTGAACCACAACATGTCTCCATATAAGCCATATTAAGATAATTACAGATTACAGAAGCTGTCGTGCTTGACTAGTCATGGCATTTAACAGTAGTAATTGATCAATAGAAGTAATACTACACATTGATAGTATAAATTTAAGCCAAAAACACGGACTGTCAGACTCAAGAATTGAGTCTGACCAAAAAGAAGGGGTGACCAGATTAGGACATGAAACGCGTAGCCTTATCTTTGCCAAACAATTGAGGAATTGGAACCAAAGCTAGTAAACGAGGGACCTCTTCTATAAAGTTATCCCTTTTTAAGCTTTCAATAATTATCAAAACTTTAGCAATTTGAAAGGGACGCTTAAACTGTCTATCTATGCAGCTAGGTTTGCTGGGCATACATGAACAATCTTCATCTTCATTATGTAAATACATCAAAAATATTATCTTTGTTAAATAATGGCCTCCCAATTTAATCTGAAATCAGTAAATAACATTTTCGCTTCCACATCATACCCTAAAACCCGAATGGAAATAGATGAGAGATGATATACTAACCCATTTTTCTTCGATTTTTCACCGCAAATCTTCACTTCCTCCTATTTTCCGTCGATCTTGATATTTGATTGAAATAAGAATCAAATTTTTTGCTGAAAATTGGCTACAGAAGGGGCTGCAATTGGCTACAAAAGGGCTGCTTTTTCTTCGATTTTTCACCGCAGATCTTCACTTCCTCGTATTATCTGTCGATCTTGATATTTGATTGAAATAACAATCGAAATTTTTGCTGAAATTTGGCTACAAAAGAGGCTGCTCCATCTTCTCTCTAGGGTTTTTTATTTCTTTCTCTCTCTCTTCGTTGGTTTTGACAGAATGAAGAGCAAAATTACTTCTGCAATTGTCGCTTATATCAAAAGGGTATTTTCATCTTTTCACTCAGCTCCGTCTGTTTTAACGATTTCCGTCGAATTTTCACAATAATTCAAACCATGGGGTATCGACGTGTATGATATGAAACCAGAGGGGGTTTTTTTGTATGATAGCTATACCACAGGGAGCTTTTTTGTTGTTTACCCTAAATATAAATATATATGTATGCATGCATATATATTATTTTAATAGTAAAATTACAAATATATTCCTAATATTTTTATTATTTATTAAGGAAAATAAATATTTTATTCATTTTTAAAAAATAAAATAATTATTTTTAAGCTCAAGTTCAAGTACGACTAGGCTCGAATTTGAGATCGAACTTGAGCTCCAATTTTATATTAAAAGCTCTTGAGCTTGATTTCAAGTTCTAAGTTCTAACTTGATAAAATTGAGTCAAGACTCAACTCAATTTGACCAAAACTCGACTCGCCTCATTTAAAACCCTAGATAGACATACAAACGTAGATTAGATGAAAGAACGGAGAAGCAAGAGTCCGTACATATTACTATATTAGAGTTCAAACCCCTTCTGGAGTTTAGAGTTATAGATAAATTCAAACTCTATAAGACTATTATTACAAATAGAACTGAAATAGGTGTCATAATTTCCTCTAATTATTTATCTATTTTTGAAGTCTGTAGTTGCTTTTTCTTTTCTTTCATTTTTAATTGCTTATTCATAGGTATCTACATAACTATTTATACTTTTAATAACTGAAAAAATATATTCACTTATACATTAAGAATGCTGTACCGTGGTAATGTAGGCCACACAAAAATATTCTAACATTACTTACAAATCAGAAACTATTTAGGTCTTCAATTGTTTAAACAACTGATTCAAAATTCAAATATGTACTTACCCTCAATTAATTATTCTAAGTATTAGTCTAGATCACTATAACTATTGAATAAAATCGACATTGTATTGTACACTTGATCTTTAAAAATTCACTTCATATTACCCTACCCTTTAAACCTCTAATTTAAAGCATGGATAAACATGATCATCATTTAAAACCATGGAACTAAATTATGTTTGAGTAAAAATATATGTTTTCTTACATAGTATTTTCTACTGTATAGAATATCTTTCTTTATTGTTGGGATATCAAGTGTGAATCAATATCCCACATCGGAAAGGGAGATTGTTGGGATATCAAGTGTGAATCAATATCCCACATCGGAAAGAGATGAGTAGAATGAGGAACATATAAGTGGGAATGATCCATAGACCCAATGCCTTAAGGTTTTGGGTTGGATGTGGTGTCAAACCCATGGTTGTGGTTCCCATTATAACTCATGGTTAAATTCTTCCCGAGTTTGGCTCTCCCAGAGCCCAACATTTATTTATTCCCTTAACAAATTTGAAGAGCCACCATTAGCTAGATAAATTTCTTCTTCTTTCATTCTTAATTTACTTTGGTTAGGGGATGGCTATTGGGTGTTCCCAACCTAGATCTTTTCATCAAACTTTTAACCAAGAAGTGTTAGACCAGGTTTGATTAATCTAATCCATTCTCTTAAGCTAATTACTTTCACTTATAGGTTAATGATGGTTGTGGACTTACCATTTTCAAGCAAATCAGGTAAGGAACTCGGATGAACTTCAGCAAATCTCACCAATCTTCCTAACCACTGCCTTCGATCTATTGACAAAATGGGAGCGCTGATGTCAAGAGTGTTGATTAGAGCGGCATAAAGAACCTTGAGATAACTTTAGCGGAGGTCAAGCACTACGGAAATTCGGTGAAATTCTGCTTCTACTGTAAATTATTACTAATCAGGTAAATAGAATATTTTTGTGCCATAAAGCTATTGGTTGCATGGGAGTTGGTAGGATAATACGTAAATTGCATCCAAATACAAGGAACTGACGAGGCTGGAAGATGGTACCAGCTCGGGAGAAAAGGGTCAAGAAAAAAATTTGGGACTGGCATTCCTATCCATATTTGAAATTTGTCATTAAAAAAAAAGTGTCATGATTTCTCGAATTTGGGACAGGAACGGCTGCTTCTGCAATCATACCTGAACATTTCACTGTCTTAATTGGTCAAGAAAAAATTGTATGATTTAGATTACGAGCTGTACATCGATTTTAACATTGTACGTAAGACTCATAAAAGATGAATTAAATTTACATTATTTTCAAATTAATTTACATCCTAAACATATGCATTTACATTTTATCCAAATACATGAAACTGTCTGGACGGTTTTCACAGGTGACAGTTCCAACCTTTGATCTTGATTTCTCTCGTCACTGAGTTAGTGTTCGAATTCCATACGTAAATTTAACTTTGCCCACTCAACAACATGGCCAAGATTTTGACTCATATTGCCATTCAATTGGCATATGTGCTATCCAGGAGGCGACATTATTTGCACATCATTATCCATCCCTTTCTTTAACAATCAATCTTGTGATTTGAATTCTTCTCGACTTGTTCCTGATTGGCAAATAGGAGCATCTTGCTCACCCAATAACTATGTTCTTTCACCTAATTATTATTTTGTTCCAAAACCGAGTATATTGATAAGAATTCAATTGTTTTCTGAAAATCAAAGCACTCTGTGTTTCCTTTTTTTATTAATTGGAAAGTCAATGATAACTATATGACCTTCTCCATGTCGACCAGGATCCTATATATGTTTATGGTCGCTTTAACTATAATTTTTATAGTAGGGCAAAATAAAATTACCCTTTTTTGTTTGCACAAAAAAAAAAATTCACATACAGTGAAAATAATTTCTAGCATATAAAAATATGCAGAAAGATGAGAAGAATAATCACACAAAAAATATTTAACAATTTTGTTAACTCGAATTTCAACAATAAAACTCATAAATAATAATTTTAGAGACTTTCCTCTGTTCTCACAATTCAACTCTTCAAGTAATGTTCCAACACAACTAGTATGTATAGATTAATCAACCAAAACCAAGACTAATTAAGTTGGACAACTAACTCAAACATCACCACCGACTTTGTTTAAGCCTACGACTCTTGGAAACCTTCCTCTGGGCTTAAGTTAATGAACTTGAAACTCGAGATCAACTAGAGCTATTGACTAAGATGCAAACATAAAAACTAGCAAAATCTAAGAAAGACTCAAATAGTGCTATATTCCTATGTGGCACCAATTTATAAATAATGTAAAACTTACACAAAAAAAAATAGTTAAGACTACAAAGTTATAACTTATATAATTTATTAAAATTGGTTTGAAAAATGCTTCTAACATTTTCTCATTGTGGATTAAGCTGGCAAAGCTACACACAATTTCCTTGGATGATGACAGTTTTAAGATTTTAAGTGTCACAGGGGCCGGCCATCAATTCTATGATTATATGAATGTCTGCTAAATGAAAGCTGCTTCTATTTCTCTTTGGGTGGTTAGGAAATCAGTTGATACTATTTGACCAACCATTTCCAACTTTGATTGTCAAACTATTATTTATTTCTGATGGGGCAGAATCTTGACCATCCATAGGGAATGTGATGGGGTTTTCCCCTATGCACATTTTGTCATATTAAACTGAAATATCTTGTGCTTTTTCATTTTTATTTCATGGTACAATAATATCCGTTCATATTTCGAATGGCTAAAGCTAAAATAATTTTACCACAAAATGACAACTACCCACTCTGATAATAATTACTTCCTTTAATTTTTTGTTAATTTTTTGGGTCAGTTTTCTCCAAAGCATGCTTCACAGCTACTCATTCGTCTTAACCAAATAGTAGAATCTCTCTCTTTTATTGGCTAAACTTGACAATAAACGTTTTCTTATTAAGGAGGACGCCAATCCCCAATTGCTTAGTGCTAAGAATTTGTTCAAAACCTTCCCCGAGTTTATAACAATAAATTTGTTTCATTTACGCAGGTGATTAACTTGAAAAGAAAGAAGAACGAGCTATTTTGTATTCAGCTCAAGTGTTAAAAAAAAAAATTTTTTTAAAGCTCAAAAAAAGAAAAAAGAACTTAGTAGTTCAATGTGTTAGTAAGATTTTTTTTCTTTACTTTTTGACCTTTGTGAGAGAGGATCTAAGTGCTGTTAGATTTGTTTCCCTAAAGAAAACCCAATAGTGAGATTATATACATTTAAGTCTTAATCCCGGTAGACAATACAAATCAATATTCAAAGAGCAGTTGGTGATATGTTTAAAGAATTCTGCTGAGAAATAATAAAGGTGCAATGCATCATCCGGAGTAATTAATGAAGCAATTAAACTAACCAAGGCATTCGAACATGTTACCAAATAAAGCCATAGTAGTCGAAATGAAACATTTCTTTTTGGTATGATGCAATCACCGGATTAATATGAACTGAAAATGTTTAACTGCGAAAGAATTTTTTTAAACTGCCAAACCAAATGAAGATCAAATTGATATAGCGATTGTCTACTTCATTCTCTTTTGGTTTTATGGAGGCAAAAGGTTTTCGCTTCATTGGAGAAGGAACCGCATGGATTTTGTAGCTGATGGCATATGTTATAGCGTAGGATGAAACATTGAACCTATGCAAATTAGCAGATAAGTAATGCACCTTTATCAAATTTCAAAAATAATAAGAAGAGAAATTACGACTAAATGTGGGGCTAATAGACAGGGAGTTTAATTCCTGCACGGCAGACCAGGAATCGACCCTGACTGCCAGGTTTGGGGTAGGGAAGGACTAGGGGAAGGGTTAAAAAGAAAAAGAAAAAAAAAAGAGTCATACTTAAAAATAGTGAAAAAAAAGTAATGCTTTTAAGTGTTTGAAGTAACAGTAATTAAGCTTAAACTATGACTATCATTATATAACCTGCTGTTCTATCTTCTTTCAGATAAATAGTTGGGTTAAGAAATCTTCTTCCTACTTGAGAGAGTAGTTGGATATTTGACCTTAAGTTGGAAGCAAGACTTTCAATTCAGAAGTACTATTCCTCCTTTGTAAACTTTTACAGAAGTACTATCATCCTCAATTCCCTCAAACCACCCCACTTTCTCCAAAATAAAGTAAATAAATAAACCTTAGGTATTTTCAGCTTCATACTAAACCTGTTTCAGGGCAAATTTTTTCCATTCTACACCAACATTTTATCAGTAACTTTTTCTGAATTTCATAGAAACTGAGGCACTCTCGCACCAAACTATTAATGTACTATTTGGCA
Organism: Coffea eugenioides; assembly: GCF_003713205.1. Lineage (NCBI taxonomy): Eukaryota > Viridiplantae > Streptophyta > Magnoliopsida > Gentianales > Rubiaceae > Coffea > Coffea eugenioides. The sequence goes on from NC_040042.1 coordinate 4,462,200, forward strand.
TATTGTTGAACAAAACAACATTAGTAATCTCCTGGCTAGCTTGCCATATCCATACGTGACTAAAAGGAAGAATTATTTTTAAAGTGTGATTTACTTGAAGTTGCTTCAAGGTAAAATGGTAAATTCTCGATATTAGTAGTTTCAATACCTAATCCAATTTGGAAAATCGATCGATTCAATTACTGAAATCCAATATAGGCACCTTTTGCTTCTCTAGCTTTGTGGACATAATTTTGAATTCCGGATCCTTCTTTTTTTTTTTTTTTTTGTCGTGGACTGAATCTTTTATTTTTAAAATCTTTAGAAGCAGAATCATAAATGTAGCAAAAAGCTCAGCAAGCAAAAAATTATTTTCTTAGAACTCTCCTTGTTGTCAGGCTCAGAAGGATTCGAATCTTAGATCTGACGGTCGGTGGTGGAAAGGGAATGGGAAAGGATAGGGATGGGAAGTAAAAAAAAAAGCAAGAAATTATTTTGCTCTTGCAAGCCATTTTCTTAACGCTCATTGACCACCAGGATAAGTGACGTCCTATTTCTCTTGTCATTTTGCTTAACTTTAATTTTTAGTTAGAAGATGTCCGATGAAATTGAGGAGCACAAGTAACCCCACCTTATAATCTTTATAAACTTCTAAACCAAGACACTGTGCCTTAAATGTGGATTATGTCTTCAAGTTTGGAACAGAAGCATAATAAATATCAACTAAGTAGTATTTAAGATGATTTGTTGGCTGATTCTAACTTAATTTAATAAACATGTACTGGGCTGATTCTCACTACTTTAATAATGACACAAAATGTACCCGGATTCACACTAGATCTATCCATAGTTTAATTACTAACGATAATCAACTTAATTAATCTATTATTAGCCTCTTGTCACAACTAAATGATACTACACTGCCCAATAAATTTTGTGAATGAACTTTTTAAAGTTTGACGTGCGCGGGGTATACATATAACATTTAGCTCATCCACAATCAAGTTTTACATTTATAATTCCTAAATACCTCACACGCGATTTATCGCAAGTATACGAATCGTGAGCGAGTATAGGGTATTAAGGGTCGATCCCACAAGGAAGATTGCAATTACCGGTGTTTTTCGAATTCCTTTATTATTTAGACTATAAGCATGAAGTAAAAGTAATAAAATTAACACTAGAAAGCTCCTAGAGGTATGGAATTCCTTACTACTCTTGCAAATGAGATTACTGATTAAGTGAATGCTATTATCTTGACTGGTTATGGCGTAATTTCCTAATGTATGTGAAACCTACTCTTGTAGTGAATCAACTATACTTGTAGCTAAACCATACCTACTCTCGTGGTTATGATATTAATTACAAGCTCATTTATTCTATGAAATTACATGAAACAAGTCACTAAAGCCACATAGGTGCACCTCTACTCTCGTAAGTGTACTCCCTAGGCTTATCACTTCTTTGAACTAATGTTAAATTTCAATTTTCATTGCAAACTTAACACCTTAAGATTATCATAATTAATGGCCAGTTAATCATGATTAGATAACCAAAAGTGATAAATAACTTGCTCAAAATAATATCACCAAGTAGTCAAGTAAACATCACAAACAAAATATAGCAAGTTTAACCATAACTCTAGGCATAAACTTTAACTAAACATAATAAAAACACAAAGCCAACTTGTATTATAATTAAACATGAAATCCAATACAAGAGAGAAAGTAGTAGAAGAGATATCACCCTTGTCACATGAGATCAACCTCTTCATCTTTGCTCCTCAATCTTCATCCAAATCTAACTACAAATACAAGATGAATAAACTACACTAACTGCTCTATGCTAATGAACTAAGAAAAACTAGTGAAGACTACATTTTTGTGGAGTTTCTCTAGCCTACCAAAGTTATCAAAATGGTTCTCCAAGGCAGCTATTTATAGAGAAATTTCTTGCAAGAAACAAGGTGTTAAATCGTGTCTTGAGCCCATAAACAAGCTAGAATGAGTTGTAAAGCTTCTTTTGCAGCTGTCTTGGGCTATTTCCATCGATATTCTTGTAGGAAAAATGGACCAAAAAGTTTGTGTGAGTAAAACACAATTTTCTGAGCAAGTTGCAGCTGCAATTGAGGAATACGCGACTTGAGAAAACGCGGATTCATGCAACGTTTTCACTGAGCCACGTTTTCACTTCTGTGCATTTGATATTACTTCAACTGCTATTTGCTCGATAATGGAGGCCGAACTAGCTCTTGTGTAAAACATAGAAGTTGTAGCCCTTTGAGTTAGCTTTCCAATGCCTTAAGAATCATCCCATTTGGTGCTCTTTAGACCGAGATATGACCAAAATACTAAAGACTGGTCAGAGCTCTATTTTCAACTTTGGACAGCTGAGTTGAATTTCGGTATTTCAACTTTTGGACTATGAAAACGGCTGAATTGGACTTTGATGTCTTCATACCAAATGTAGATACATCTCTTAGTTTCAAAATGGTATAAAAATCATTTCAATCCAACATATGTAGCCCAAGATATAGCCAAAATACCAACAGATGCCAAAGCTGACTTTTGTTTGATTCTTTTGTCCTCAAATTGCATTTTTCCTTTTACACTTCATATTTTATTTTCATCACTCTAAATCATCATCAATCATCCAAATATCTTCTCAATGGTCTCCATTTGATGATTGAATCATTAAACCTGTAAAATATGAAATTTTTACCATAAAAATCCATAGAAATGCAATTTTCACACTTTAACCACAAAATGCATATTTTCACTAGAATCTTAGTTAATTATTTATAAAACTAAATAAAACACACCAAAACTAACCAATAAAGCACACTAAAAATACGTAAAATATACTCTTATCAAAGTTGATATACAGCTAATATGTGGCATACATAAAAACTCGAGCTAAAAACTTTCCCTTAGATAATGGGGCGAAAACGAACGAAATACAAAAAAAAAAAAAAAAAAAAGCTGCAAGAATTAGGTGGATTTGTTCAAAATACTGCTTGCAATTTTGTAAAATATTTTTTGCCATAATGGGAGTTATTTAGATATTCAACAGTTTAATTATATGGAGAAGCAAACCGACGTTGATATCCGAAAACCATCACGTTGCATGGTAATACCTGAGCTTTGCCCCTGCAGCATTAAAAAATTAGAGCCAAAACTAGATTACAGACAAATTGGTCAAACTACGTAACTCTTAATCAAATAAACAGTAGTCATTGTTAAAATTAATTTTTAATTTCAAGAGCTTCTGTTACAGTAGTCAAATCTGCAGATATATTGTTTCAAGTATCATTGTCGGGCCACAAGTTTTTCTAATTGTTTGAATATGCTAATTGGTCCTCCCCCTTTCATGAGAATCCATTACGTATTGCAGATCTTATATTGGGGAATCCATTACGTATTGCAGATCATTTTTCCTTATTTAACCTAAAATTACTGCATACATCAGTAACATCACACCTTAGAGCAATCAGTGAGGTATTGTTTTCATACGGTATGGATCAACTGTGGGATATATATTTCGTAGAGGTGGCAATTTGTCCCAAGTCCCAATGGGTTACCCATGCCCATTGAGACTTTGGGCGGGATGGGTATTGGAATTTGATATTGGGTTTAAAATGGGACAAATCCCAATTGTACCCATTAATTGATGGGAAATTTTGGAAAATACTTGGGTACCCATTGGGCTCAAATAGCAAGGGCTCCGTTTGGATTAACTATTTTTGGGGGTTGTTTTTGAAATATTTTATTGTAGTAGTGTATATGAAAAATTTGTACTATAAAATTTTTTTGAAATATTTGATATACTAATATGGATGGGATGTTTTTTGAGTTATTGTATATCACTGTAACATTGTATTTGAAAAACTTATTTTTTGAAAAAATAGCCAATCCAAACGGAGTCTTAGATTCAAAAATTATTTTTAACAATTTTTATAGTCATGATTGTATATCTATCTTTTCCTTTATTTGTTAATCCAATTTTTGGTGATAATCCTGAGTATAAAGCACTTGCATGTTTATTTAATAAAACTAAAAGAAATTTAATAAATCAAAATATTAAAATTATATTAAAAAAATAAAAAATAAATTAAAGGAAAAAAATATGTAGAAAATAGATTTGGGTATTGGGCGGGATCAATCTAAACCCATCCCAAAGTGATCCCGCCCAAGTTAGTCCCAAAACATATATGGGTAAGGTTGGGCCCAAACCCATATGACTCGGTTCCATCTTAAACCCAAGCAAATCCCGCCTATCCCGCCCATTTTGCCACCTCTAATATTTCGGTTCTAATGGTATAAATGTGTGTGAAAGCAAAAAGATTGCTTTTCTCTTTTCTTGAAAAAAAAAGAGAAAAAATTCTGAAATTAGAAAAGCAGGAAAACATTTATTTTAGTGCTCATTGTAAACTGAAAGCTTGGTTGGTGAGGGAGTATAAACAATACACAGCAGTCAATTCAAGTAAGCAGTTAGAAACATTTCATTTCCAAATGAATTAATCAAGACAAAATGCAAGAAGACGTGAATCTATTAGGAGATGACGAAACTGATGACATTTTCCATGATGTGACTTTAAGGATTAAAGATGATTGTGGAATAAAATAAACGGTTTGTCTAACGGGTGCACTCTCGTTAAAATGTATTTCATGTGTTATATTTTTAAAAATATAAAATTAATTAGAGAAAAAATAAATAAATATAAGAGAGGGTAAGCAAGATTAAATAGAGAAAATATATAAATATAAGAGAAAATAATAATTGTTAGTATACATATACATATGATTGGTTAGATGAATATTAGGTGTGTTAACGAATGCCCTATAAGCATCCGTTAGAAAAACTCTAAAATAAAATACGAGCAGTCAAGCTAGTCATTCGATTATTGACCTGAATGTAGTATATTAGCCACAGTTACTAAATCCAACTCCGCAAGAAACCTAGCAAAAGGTTCGGATGGATGGGTCACTAGTTTTGTCAATGATTTAATGATTGAATCAGTCGACTTATATCCAAAGCACAGCAACAATAGATTAGCTGATTTGCAAGGAAAAGATATCCATCTATAACTCTGTTTGTTGTTTTCTATAAATACTAGCAACGATTTGATACAGTATTACAGTATATTGCACTAGACATGTAAAAATTGCACAGAGAAAAACCAAAAAATGAACAAAAAAATATCCATACCTAAATCACTCCATTTACTTTTCTTTCTCTGGTTGGCACTGGTATGAGTTGGAGATTGAGATCATGACACCAATTGAGTTCGAAGAGATTGATATCATTTGGAATAGGTTGGAGATTTATTTACAATTTTCGCAGATCTGGTGTATATGTAAATCTTTCAAATTTGTTGTTTTTATGATATTCGACGATTATTTTTCTATCATTAGTGCAGATTTATGAATGAAATGATATTTTTTATTCAAAGAAAAGAAAAAGAAAAAGATTAATGATGATTATAGGACTTACCATTATTCAAGCGACTCAGGTAAGGAACCCGGATGACCTCCCAGCAAATCTGACCCAACTTCCTAACCACCCATTTCGATCTATTGACAAAATCGTAGTAGTGATGTCAACTGTGTTGATTAAGGGGCATAAAGAACCTTTTATGGAAGTCAAGGATAAGGACTACGGAAATTCAGTGAAATTCTGCTTCAACTGTAAATTATTTTTTTTTTTGTGGTAAAAGTTTTCGGCTGCATGGAAACTGGTAGGGTAATACGTAAATTGCATTCAACCACAAGAAACTGACGAGGCAGTGAGAAACATTACCAACAACTCAGGTGACAAGGGTCATGATTTTGACTCGTATTGCCTTTGAATTGGCATATGTGCTTTGCTAGGAGGTAACATATTATTTGCACATCATTTTTATCCTTTTTTTTTGACAATTTTTTTTTATGGTTTGAGTTCTTCACTCAATATCTATTCTTTCCATTTTTTGATTAATTAGAAGGTCAATGTTAATTATATATGGTGGTCGTTTTAACTATACTTTTTTTTTTGTACCCCCCAAAAATAAAAACTACCCTTTTCTCATAGTGGAAATATAACAAATAAGCGGGCAAAAGTTGGCACAATCTCTCTGAATGGCGGCTGATTTAATGTTACAAGGGTCATTATATGACTGCCTGCTTAACTTGTAGCTGTTTCTTTTCTCTTTGGGTGGTTAGGAAATCAGTTGATACTATTTGACCAATCATTTGATACTTTTCAAACTACTTTCTGTAGCTGATGTGGCAGAATATTTACCATTTATAGGGAATGTGATGATTTCCAATTTAATAGTTTAATTTCTCGATTTAAGTGGATACAATAATTAATAATTTACCTTAACTTTGTTGGGTCACCCGTGGAAAATAGTTCTTGGACATGGTAACTTAATTTAGTAAGTACGCACCAAAAGGCGAACCATATAAGATGATTTCCAGGCTGATTCTCATTACTTTAATAATGACATACACACGAATTCACGCTAGATCTCTACTTAATTCAAGTACAAACGACAATCAACTTAATATATCTCTATTATTAGCCCCCTGTCACAACTAAATGGTACTACATTGCCCAATAGAGTTTATAATGAACTTTTAAAGTTAAGGCAAATTACACTTTACCCCCTGTGATTTAGTATTTTATTACATAATCTCCCTATAATTTCAAAAGCTATACATAACCCCCTTATGGTTTGAATTAAAGCGTCAAAGTGATGGAATTTACAATCTATAACGGAGTCAACTAAAATGTCAAAAATACCCTTATGTAAAGTTAAAAATTATTTATTAACCATAGGGCGGTTATGTATATATATTGAAAATCATAAGGAGATTATATGGTAAAGAACTAAATCATAAGAGGGTAATATGGTAAAATATAGAACCACACAAAATTAGAGTGTCATGCATATTACGTTTATATATTTTGGTCACTTAAGCCATTTTACTTTTTAAACAAGGGTAGTTTTGACATTTTTAAAGGTTCCATTACGGATGATCATTTTCATCACTTTAACACTTTAATCCAAACTATGAGAGGGTTATATATAGCTTTTAAAACTAGATGGAGGTTATATAAAAATTAGTTATATCACAGGGGAATAAAGTGTAATTTGCCCTTAAAGTTAATATATAGTTACTTTATATCACTGCTTTGGGATCGAAACTTGAGATTTTAATTTTAACATTTGAACATGGTATAATAGAGTTTCTTAAATCTTAGCGGGCAAAGTCTATTTGTTAGAAGGCTATCAAAAAATTTTCTAATTTTTCAAAGAGGTATTTAAGAATTTTTAGAGTCTAGGTTGGGTGGCTACCCCATTTGGTACCCCTACCACCTGCATCCACCAGTGTTATATATGTCATGCATAAAATCTTGGCGGGTGTGCTTTGAATTTTTGGATGGCTCCGTTGTAGAGGGACCAAATCTGTAAAAAAAAATTTGAAAGGATATTTGTTCGCAATTTTGTAAAGTTCCAAGATAAGAGGGCAAAATATTTCGCATAATTGAAGTCATTTCTAATAGTTAAATGGACACTCACCAATTTAATTACAAAAACAAGCGAACTTGGCCATGCAGATACATGCATATGAAAGATGCTAGATATCCCAGAACCATCACGTTGCATGGTAATGCTTTTGCTTTGTCCTTACACTATTGGAAAAAAATCAGAGACAATACTAGATCCCAGAAGAATTGGTCATATTACGCAAATCTTCAAAAGAAGTCTTGGTAAAAATAATTTTAAAAAAAAAAAAATTGCAAGAGGTTCTGATCTGTTATAGCAGTCAAAGCAGCAGATCTATACTGTACATATAATTAATGTTTTGTTCACTTAAATAGTCTACCAGAGAATGGTTAAATTAAAATTCATTATTTCAAGCATCACTGTCAAGACACAGTTTTCTAAATATGCTTTGAATATGCTAATTGCTCGTTTCCCGTTCATGAGAATCCAATACGTATTTGCAGATCTCATGCTGGGGGATAAAGATAATGAAAATTACAAATTGAGTTGGTTATCCACCAATTACAAAGACACCCTACATCTATTTCATACCACAAAGGCAAGTTTGGTATGGTCTCATGGTCTCAATTTTATAGTGGCATAAATAATTTGAGAAATACATATACCTATCCAGGTGTGTCCATGCATACTAGACGTGAGATAGAGCAATAGAATGTGGTAATATTTTCATCCAATTTTGTAGATTAAAAGTGTTTTTTTTTTCCTCTTTCAAAGAAAGAAAAGGATTAAAAGGGAGAAAAAAGAAAAGAAAAACATTTATTTTAGTGTTCATTGTAAACCAAAAGAGCTTTGTTGGGGAGAGAAGTTCAACAATTCATCGCAGCTAGCCACATTCAAATAGGCAGTTAGAAACCTGTCATTTTGCAATGAAATTAATCAAGCCTGAATGCGTGAAGATGTGAAACTGGTAATGAAATGACAAATTGATAACATTTTCGATGATGTGATAGTGAGGATTAAAGATGCATGATTTTGGAAAAAAATAAAAATACGAGCAGCAGCCAAGCTAATCATTTGATTATTGATGTTGAATGTAGTATATTAGCTGTCATAACTCAAAACAAGAAGAGAGAAGCTAATAAATGGAAATAATCAATTTGTATAAGAGGACTGACATTATTTCCATTTTATTTACACGCACTGACTTGCTTGCATCATCAACACATTTTTGAATCTGTTTTTTATCTCACATGCATTATATCGAAAAAGTGCTACAGTATTTTTTTTACAAAATTATCTCAAATAATTTACTATCCAAACACACTCAATATTATTAATGTTAACGTTTTCAGAAAAAAAAAAAAACAAAGACTAGTTGCATTATTGTTGGAATCTCATAAAAGAATTACTATTCAAGAATATTTATGACCGAAGATATAAAACCTTGTAGATTTGAGGTCAATAAAAATGTGTGAACTCATTAAAATGAAGTCTTTGCTATGTTAGCTAAACCGTATGGAGCAAGTAATTGGCAAAGTCCTTTTCCTTTGGATTGAGAAATTTAATGAAGAATTTGAAAAATCCATCAACATCACTCTAGTTGTTTGGATTGAATAAGAAATATATGGACTTGTAATTTACCCAATTATATATCTAAATGTATTTTAAAAACTAAATCAATTAGTGAGTCACATCACATATTCAAATATTTCCTAAATAATCTACACAATTAGAGAAATTGAAAAGAATTTCAAACACAGCCTAAATTGCCAAAGTCGTTTAGATAATTGGTAAGGTCGTCGTGCTATTTCTTATTTTCCATTTATTCTCTTCGGTCGTCGAAATCGATAAAACCCATGTAAAAGTAGCATGCAACTTCCGCGCACCGCAGACTCATTTATTATCTCTAGTCATTGTAACATTTTCCACCCCGCGTAAAAGCTGGAAAATTATATCAATGGTGATTACTGTGAAATTTCAAGTAGTAGTAAAACTTGTACTAAAAAATAGGGATTTTTCAGGAAACTATCTAGAATAGAAGTAGATATATATGCTTGAACTCTCGACTTTTTAAAATGAGATTATCTTCAATATGGCAAATTTGCAGAGTAAACAATGAGCAATTAATGAAAGAGTGTGCTGATTAATAAAATTAGGGGCTGGCATCCCCACCCTGTGCATAGGGTTGCCGTTAAAAAAAAAAATTAATGAAAGAGTGAAGTGCACCAATGGTCAACAAACCAATTCAAAAATTTGGTTAAATGAAGCAGATTAAACGAACTAGAAATAATGCAAGGGCAGATTGACCCCCAAAAAAAAAAGGGTTGAGAAAAGTGATATTTTGCAATATTTTAGTAATTTTGCCTTGATGAAAATATTATACTATCAGATATCAATCCTACTATAACGCAAATACTACTATGTACTCAAATAATCTCAGTAGTGGCTCATTATTTCTTTTGGTCATCCATGCTAAGAAGTTTCATCCTTCAAACTTTGTGGAAAAAGTTAAAAAAGTAGTCATGATGGATACCTTTCAACATACGTGTTCTGAGGAACAGTCACAGTGCAAGTTCTACCCCTACCCCCCACAATGCAAGCAACAGTCACCACCTAAACCTTATTTTAATTTCTGCATCCAATTGGTGGTGAGGAGCCTAGCTCTTCCTTTACAAAGAAAAAAGGGTTGCTAGAAGACTTGTTTCTGTTTTTAACTTCAGTTTGGAAGCAACATTTAAAATAATCGAGTAAAGATTTTGACCTTCTCATGAGAAAAATGTCTTCCACTTAATCATTAAAAAAAAAAAATCATGTTCTCTCTCTTTAAATCTTCATATGTACAACTATGAGCTGTCCCGGTTTACCTATACATTCAGTCAATATATCTCCTATTCTTCTTTGCTTTTGTCTCTGTCTTTCATCCTCGCAGCATGGTGAGGCCTCCAGAAAAAGGTGTAAAGAAAGGGCCATGGTCGATTGAGGAAGACCAAAGGTTGGTTGAATATATTGAAAAGCATGGCCAGGGGAACTGGCAGGCTCTTCCCAAGCAAGCAGGCTTGAATAGGTGCGGCAAGAGTTGCAGGCTAAGATGGACAAATTATCTGAGGCCTGGTATTAAGAGAGGAGGCTTCTCGGCTGAAGAAGAAGCAGCTATCATAGCCCTCCATAAGCAACTGGGAAACAAGTAATTTATCTTCTTTCACTTTCTGTCATTTTATTTTTATCAATGATGAAAAACTTCTGCACTCAACCTTCGTCTTATTTAACATGTGGTTTTAGGTGGTCAAGAATTGCAGCTCACCTTCCTAGACGAACTGACAACGAAATCAAGAATTTTTGGAACACGCATTTGAAGAAGAAGCTGCTAAGGAGGGGCATTGACCCGACAACTCACAAGCCAATTCCTGATTTTAGTCTTCTTAATCTTTCTCAGGCTCAGCTCTTATCAGTTTCTGATCTGTACAATTTCATCAATCCTTTGGATGCTGCTCTTAACTTACAGGCAAATGCTAATGACTTGATCAAGTTCCAACTCCTCAAAAACATGATGCAAGCTATAAATCCAAATCCTCTTCCATATATTCAGGGAAACACCAACTTGGCAGATCTTATCCAACTTAACCGGCTTTTCGACGGCACAAACACCGACTTCACCGTTGACCCCTTACAAGCACAGTCCATGAATACAAGTTTCTGCAATATTTCTCCACTACTGAATCAACAACAGACTTCCACTTCACATTCTTTGCCATGCTTAGATGGTCAAATCACTCCAGGTCCAATTCTTGGTGACGGCTTTAATGTCTCCAGCAACATGTATAACTCGGAATATTCTCTCCCGTCATTAGTTTCAGCGACACCTGAGAGTTCCATCATCAACCCGTTTGAAAGCTTCAAACACAGTTCTATACCCGCAGAAGCACCTGAGCAGTCCAATGTCTTCGATGATTGGAATAGTCTCGTGAACGATGAAGCCAGCAGTTCGTTCTGGAAAGACGTTTTAGGATGAGATTTCTACCCACTTCTCAAACTGAAGGTTTCAGTATATAAACATTCCACTAGGTAGTAGTAGAAATTATGCATGTCAGATAAAGTTTTCTCCTGTTTCCATTTTGCTGTTGGAAACTCTGTCGGGAGCAGAACCACCGGGCAGGGTGGCCGAGAATCATTCCACTTTTTACTTTAGCTCAGAGGAACCAAAATCTTGTCAAAATCCTACATATTTATGGAGTCATCTCCAAATTGAAGCAGTATCATGCCACCAGGCATCGTCTTTGGCACCTTTAGGTGGGTCTGCCATGTACAAATATAGCTGACTACTTCGTGTATATCATTGTTCATTAATAATATAAATTGGTCTATCGAAATCTTGTTCCTTATAGAAAGTGTTTAATACACTCTTCATCTTCTTTCAGGGCAGTCTTGAAACTTCATGAATATTTAAGCATGAAAGCATCTGCAGTCACTAATTATAAGATAAATTTTCCTTATGTATTGATTTTGAGGGTAGGAAAAATCTTCATCACTTCATTGACTTCCTTAAGAAACAAAATCTTAGTCATAGATAAGATTTGTTAAAACGTTATCTACGTGAGACAAGACAGGCATCCAAGTTTAAGCGTTAATCATCTTTCTTTTTTTTTTCCCTCAAGTTGTAGTGGGGCTGTTTGTAGAATTTCTTCTTGTTAATTATATACTGGGCCATGCCTCTTTTTGAGTGTCCAAGTGCCATTTCTGTTTTGGTGCAGTTCTACTTAGCATTGTTTGCCCAATTTTCTTGGAAAAAACACACAAGTGGAGTAGTGCAGGTCTGGTGCAGCATCATATAATAATAATCAACCAAACTAGATGGAGGAAAGCTAAACAACTCTGCCAGAAAGAGACTCTTAAAATTATCAAAGAGATGCAGGGAGACATCGACTACTTCATATCAGTCTTCTTAACTCATCTTCTGGCGCCTAGTAAACTCACTAGCTGTGATGTTGTTGTATACCTTTGTAGATAGCAATAAGATGAAACTCAGGTTGGAAAAAAGAATGAGGATGACAATTAGGTGTTATTACCATGTAATATATCCAGGCATTTATGACCATTCTCTAGAATTCTAGGGCCTAAGACGTCCTCATTCCTACTCATTTGTGAGCTGCTCTGGCACAATTCACTTTGTCCTCCTGGCAAATAAGAAGAATTCGTAAAGGAGAAAAAGAAAATTAATCAAAAGAAGAAACTTTCCCGTGGACATATTTTTTATATTCAAATAAAGTTCTCAATTACAAAATTTCATAATGTATTTAGGAATCATTAAATAGTGATGAATATGAATCAATAGAATTAAAAAAAGAAACAAATCTAGAATATGACATTCTGAAAACATTATTTACTTTTTCTCAATAGATTTCAAGTTACACGCAAGGGCCTTTGTATATCAGAAAATTAAAGGAACTGTAATGATCGTAAGGGAGTTTAAATGCACTATGATTCAAGTCAGATGTTTGTTACCTATTAGGTAAGTTTACTTTCGTGCAATTTAAGCCACTAACTACACAAGGCCACATATTTTAACAGCAAAGGCTCGAATCATTATGTGGTCTGTATATGACTTACCTAACTAACGCTAAATTTAGGCCTCCGAGTAACTCATATGACTAGTACTGCTAACTGTTAAGCCTTAATTAAATCCCTAGGGTCCAAGCCTCTAGCAGTCTCTGCTTTAGTATACAGTATAAACCTATTCTAACCCCTAAGGCTACATACTGACCAAATTGCAGCCTGGTCCTATCATACATTATTGAATATTGATCTCTATCTATTAAGCAAAGGTTGGCAAGTATACTTACCTAGTGATCGACTTAGCAACAGAGCACTTGGCATATCCCTAGAAGAAAAAATCAGTGCAGCAGCTTAAAAGGTCAAACAAAATGTACAATTGCAACTGTGCCATGCAATGCGAATATGGTAAATTGGATACTGCAATTTGCTTGTGTTACAGGGTCCTAGTTGACAATACCAATAACATCCATTTACTCAGAGTTCTATCTAAGGTTAGGCATAGATTTAGCGATACTTCAAATCATGGAACTGCAAGGAAGTCAACAAAGGTAATTAATTAACTCACACTGTTACTATTCAATAATCATAGGAAGCAGATGACAAGGTAGGATAAGACATGCTTGCTTTGCTAACTTTCGTTGTGGTCCTGCTAAAATTTGTCTTTGAAATATCAAAACGTTTCTTGTAGATGAAACTCCTAGTCACACATTTATGGAACCTTTCTAATAAAGCTGTCTACTTTACATTCATGACAAACTTCCAAGCATGGAAATGCATGGAAGAAAATTAAAGTAAAACTTGAACTTTCAAAACTATGATGTATTTCTTGCTCTGACATTCAGTACCAATTTCGACTGTCCAAAAACCAGTTGGATGATTTGAAAACTCACACTTGACTGTTGCATGCGCCTTGAATGCTGAACAAAAAACTCAACATTGATATTCTGCTACAGTAAGCTCATTAACATTCTGCTCAGGCATACTTACATATTTACATACTCTGCAATGCTTGTCATACAAAAATAATCAAAACTTTATCTGAAGATTTACAACATTTAGCAGTCACCTGAATTTCTGAGGAAGTTTCTGAACTACAATTCCAGAAAGCGTATCATTGACAACCAACAGAATCCTCCACCCAGGAAGAAGCAACAGTCATTGCTCAACAGTTAAAGATGCTGCAATTCCTGCCATTACAAATAGAGACACCTGATATCATACACTAGTATATCTTGAACAGAATCAAAACAAAACCAAAGAAAGTTAAGCTTGCATTGTACTATCAACCAAATATACACTCCACCATGATTTGCTTCCAGAGAGTGAATGAATCTATTTATCATTAAATAATTATGTACATGAAACTGTTCACTGCAGATACATTCCTGAAAATTTTGTTTGTTGGAGCAGAAGTAGAAAAATCTTCTTTGTAGGTTAACCCTTCGATTGCTGTATTTTTTCAACTGTTGTTCAAGCGCCCCAATAACAAGCTCTTAGTTTGATATTTAAACATAATCAATCCATGTAAACTTTATTAACTTTCGAAACGTCAATAGTCGTAGCTGTGATTACAAAAAAATACATCTCATGTATTTCATTTCAGAGTCTTTGATTACCGAATTAATATATATATCTAACTATCAAACCTTTAAAAACTTCTGAATATCCATCATGTGCAAGTTATTTGCTAGCATCACACACACAAGCATGAGAGAGAGAGAGAGAGAGAGAGAGAGAGAGAGGGAGAAAGTGAGAGGACTGAGGAGGAAGTATGACAAAAGTTTTTCTGCCTTGTACTATTTCTGCTAAATAGGTAAATAATAGAAACCAATATACAATGCACTCGACCTAGAACAATGGAAGGAGCAGTTGGGCAGAATCAGAATCACTTGAGAGAGAGAGAGAGAGAGAGATAAGGGAGGAAGGAGGATAAGATGACATCAAAGATCTTTCTGTAACATACTGCAATCAACCAATGTAGCATCTGCAAAACCACCTATAAACAGAAAATCGACAAACTATAAACAGCAGTTAGAAGGATAACAGAGAAAAGGAAGGTGGTGCTAATTGTGCTTGACTCAATAGCAGAAGTTTTCATAGAATGTCATCTCATAAGCCAACATTGATACATGCATTTTCCAGATTACACTATAAACTGCATAAAGCAAAAGTTTGAAGGAAACAAAAGCAAAACCATTAATGACAAAAGTGAATGACACAAATGCACAAAAACGAATTGGCAAGCGTGTACATTCTTAAATGGTGAACTCAACTTCTTTAACCACCCTTAGAAAATGAGCACCTCTCACTTAGACCATGAAACAGGTTCTTCGAACCCACTAATTTGAAAGAACAATCCTTTGTGATTCTATAACAGTATCTATTATCTTTAATGGGCAGGTTCGCATTATGCTTAAATAATTAATCCCTTCTGGGGAATAAAAAATTAATCCCTTCTGGAATGCAAAAAGAGCAAGTGAGGTTGCAAAAACTAGGAGGAAAAGCCAAGTCAAGAACTTCGCTCCAGAGTCTCTCAACATGAATTCTCTTTCTAACAAACCAAAAATGATTTCTGGCATCTACTTTGAAAGCATTTTGCGTCTCTATAGACAATAATGTTCCCAAAAACAGAGAGTTCTCTTCTGTTTACATATTTCCACATCAAGATGTCCTTTCTAAATCCATCCCACCTTCAGCATATTCACCCATTCCATTCTCACTCTCTGGTCTTACCGTCATCGCAAATATCCCATGCTAAAGATGAGTACCAATTTATCCAAAACAGACAAAAATATGTCCAAAAGTGCTCTACCACTGGCTTTTGCTGAAGAGTAAGTATGGAGATTAAATTTCTTGGACTCTTTCCAATTATACTGCTTTAACTTGTTCCTATCTCACACATAAATTGAGAGTACTACCTGTTGTATCCAAAATTAGGTCCTCTTAACTTTCTAGAAACTTCATCTATCATTAGTATTATCATTTAAAAACTTGCACAATTAAGACCAGTTCATTTAACACCACCATAGTTTACAGCAATCCATGTGCCACTTAATTTTTTCTTAAGAAACAGTAAACTATACCTCAATGTTTCATGCATTTGCCAGGCTAAAACAGTTCCTTTTCAAACAAATAATGTTCACCTAGTAACATCTAATTCTTGCTAAATTATCTCCCAGATTTCAAGCTCTAGTATGTCTTTGTCATCTGGATGCATTTAACTTTGCAGAAAACAAAAGAATAAATAAACTGATTAGGACTTTCTTCATCCAAACTTAAACCTCAATTTGCATTTAAGAACTTGTAAAGAAACTACTGCTAAAAAAGTATCTTGTATGCTCATCTTGGTTAGCAAGTCCATATACATATGTTCTTCATCTTTACTAGTCATTGCTCATCATCCAGAATGATACAGGAATACTTCTGCGCTTTATATGTAGCACTTACTAGCATGCTTTATTCTGAGGGCATAGTTAAAACATTCATCATGCATAATTATTATTGTTCCTTTACCAAATCTCATGACGTTTCTCTTTTGTTTCAACAGAAAAAAGAAATATGTAAAACAGAGAAGAAGCATGACAAAAATTGCATTGACATTACAGGAACATTCTATCCACTAGGGAGAACTACTGAGTACTTGAAAGAGATACAAAACCATATACTTTAAATATTTAGAGTAATAATGGTTCCCTCTCATTTTGGGAAACAAAGTAAACAAAAAACCTGAAATTCTATGGGAAACTTAAAGATGCTGAAATAGTTGAGAGGAGAGTATATAGGTGTTGCTAAAAAAGTTCACTCACCAGAAAATGTAAATAGAGATAGCAAATTCCCATCCCGAACTCTTTTCCTTCACAATTCCTGATAACCCATTAGCATCCTGAGATTTTCATTGTAATTCCCAGTAATAATTGCTGCACCACCTAGCAAATAGCAATCAAATTTCAAACTGATATCATTAAATGAATCTATGCTTGTATTTGATTGTGAATAATATGACAGATTCAAGAAACTTACAATGGCAATTATGAATTAAAATGTCAGAAAATTTTTGACATTTCATAAACTATAGCCTAGAGCACATGCTCCACGACAAGCTGCTCTATTAGGAGTTATTAGTAAAACCGGCAAAAAGGAATAATCTTAAGTCACTTTACTTTGATCACGTTAGGAAACATTCTTATCAACAGCCAAGACAAGTAAATGGAGCCACTTGTCTTAAGGTACATCAATACTCAATAGCAGCTTCTTCAGTAATCATGTCTACCATATGGAACAACTGATACAAATGCATGAATTCTCTACAATCTTATTAAAAATGCATTGGATGATAATGCAAGTTTAAAGAAGACTACGCTTTGCATAGCATGCTGAAACCTTCCATCCACATAGTGACATCCCAGATAAGAAAAGAAAGAAAGCAAACATGGATAATACATGTTTAAGATTGCAGAGGAAGGGGGGACTGAATCACACCTTATTCTTTACTCGCAATCAGCCATCCTAGACAGCGTCAATACAGGTGTTTTGTATCTATTTTTAAATATCTCACAATGAGAAACCATAAATCTGGAGCTGCTTCTTCTCATTGATGCTCCCAAAAGTTTGGGTCATAAAATCTGTATTCGGTCACCAAGGATGCAAATCAGTGCAAACAATTGCAGATGAATGCATTGGAAATGAGCCTTTAATGAAATAAGGATACCTGAGAGACATACTAGCTTGAAAAGCCAGTAGTTGACAGCCAAATCTCCAAAAATACCAAATGACGAGACTTTTAAACTGCACGGTCAAACGAATGACACTAGGTAACTATTTGAATTTGACAAAAAACCACCTCTACATCACATACACGATACGGATAACAATCAAATATATATACACCTTTAACCAGACAAAAGTGTTGGCATTGAGATGATACAAAAAGCTCTTCAAGACTGAGTCACAGAAAAACCATGACCAATAAAAAGTAATTCACATAGCATCTAAAAAATCAAAGATATGAGCAGTAACTGACTATGGAAGCTTGTAGAGAGAAACTGTGTTAAAGAAAATTTGATCAATAAAATTTGATCAAGAAAAGTATGCATCAAAAGAAAATTTGATAAATTTGGTAACACGTGGAAAAGTAAGAAACAAGCATCCAAGATAAATTTTTCTCTGTGATGGGTTACTAATTAAAAGGATTTTCCCCTACATATTTCTATACATTTTTGGCATTGGTTAAGCCTTTGAATAGAATACTCACTTTCAGTACGATCACAGATGGGAGGAAGCACAGAAGTCAAATTCAAAACTACCTCAACCTTCCACAACCCAGACTAGCTTCATAATGCTTATATTTGGCAATACAGCTTCTTTGTTGAGATAAAAGTTTATAAAGCACTCCCATCTGAAGAGCCTTGCTACTACACTTGGACCCTTCAATAACTTAACAAAGTCACCTTGTCGACATCTCATTTGCACCTTGCTGCACCTGAGAACTAGTTTTATAAGGCATTCACCTTTGGCAACTATTGCATCATGGAAAACCCTTAGTTGATGATCAGGTTCTGGGTATGTAATATTGAATAACTGGACTTTGCTAATCTTAATGAACCCTCCTGATTCATCTTGGGATGCTTGTTACAAGGATCCCATTTCACTACCTTTGACAAATGCTAGTGATAGATGCAACAAGAGAAAACAGACAAAAATGCAGGTTTTAAGTATCACAGATATGCATACTAGAAATGGAGACAACAAATTCATTAACATCCAACATACAGATTCCAAAACTGACCCCCAGAAAAAAACAAGTCAATATTACATATATTATCCAACAATGTAACCACAAACAACAAGAGAATAAGCCCTCTAACCAACATCCTGCTTCCGGAAAGCAGCCTGGTCAAACTGGGTATCCAAATGAATCCTTTGAACCACTGCAGATGCTTTCAGAAGCAACTAAATTCACAGTAATGTCAAGTTTGTGGATCTCCATCGAGCCCAAAAAGGTAAATCAAATAAAACCCAAGAAATTTGCTATCCTTCAAGAACAGTTTCCTGAAAGAAGCATGCTACATCTGACATAGCAATTTAGCATAGATTAGAACTGCATGCAACAACAAAATAAGCCCTGCACCTCAGATCAGGCATCTGGAGAGCAGCCTATTCAAATTGGAATCTCTAAGTCATTTAGTTACATCTACATACTTCGGACACGATTCAAAACGGAATCTTCTCATCTACAAACACCATTATCAGATATGACATAAGCTGCCCATAATCAAACTGAAGTTTATGATTGTCATTACTGTCACTTGTGGTAAGAAATACAGTGCAAAAGTAGATACTATAATCATAGTTGTAAACAAAAGACTCTAACAAGAACTTTTTTGACATAGCAAAATGATTTACGTGACCAAATGGCTAAACTCATTAAATCATGTTACCAAAGGAGTTTGCTTACATTTGCGATTTTTTGATAACTATAACCTCCCTAAACATTTCAGCCTATTCAACAGCACCTATCTATGCAATGTACATGATCAACAAGGTACACCATTTAATGTCTGTTAGCAATCTAAAACAAAGCAAGAACCTAGTTATTCACCGCTACACTACCTATCTGCCTTCTGAAGCTCTCTATGTCAAATCTGGAGAAATTTCCACCATCATTCTGCAATTACCCACCTCCTTTTTCTTCCCTCCAGATAAATCACGAAATTGCTGCAACTCAGACTTGAAGGGAATGTTCCTTTTCTTCCCGCTTAAGAGGAGAAGCCGGGATCATGCCCTCATCCTCCCCAAAACGATGATGACCGCAAATGGTATTCCTCGTGCCAATTTCACAGGTAGCCAACTTTGTAACATCAAAATCCTTATCATCACTGGTCAAAAGTTTCCAGAAAAAATCCACTAAGACAGTCTCATAATTGGGCATCTTAGCATAACCAGGAAAGTAATTAATGTCAACAACAAGATACCTATTTCCAACTTTGGCGTCCCTAATAACATCAAAATTGAATAAATGCAGCTTAGTTGCCCTCCTCAAACCCTTGGCTATCTCATTTATCAAGCTCATTGGGGGCAACTCTGCACTCTCCAAATGCATCAGTTTATAATATTTGTCAGGATTTATCTCATGAGCACCTACGTTAGATACCTGACAGAATGATAAGGACCCCTCCAAGCTCCTCAAATTCTCCTCACTGATGTCAGGCAGAGACTTCCTCTTCACACACTTCACATACTCGCCAACCACGTAGACCTTGAAAATCACCCCACCATGATTTACAAACTCCTGCAACACAATCGGTGGCTTGAGCTTATTCAGCCCGTCATTGTTATAAACCAAAAGCATCTTATGCGATTTCGCGCTGCCATCGGCAACTAACGGCTTGGCAATGACAGGAAATTTCAGACCCTCCTTTTCCACATTCACCTCCGAGACCGAACCAAAATCATAAATCACAGTCTGCTTTGGAATCCCGAACGAAGCCGTCTCCGCCCCTGCTATTTTAGACGGGTCCATTTCGAGCTCCGCCACCACCTGGAGCATCGAAATCCGGTTATGGAGCCGCTCAATTGCCTCCGGCTGGTCAATAATCAAAGCGCTAGGGCTGTTCTCCTCAAACTCCTTCAATTGCCGCTTCCAATCATCACTATACAACTTATGGAGCACGCAATCAAACGGTCCTTGATCTACCAGTTGCCGTTGGAGGTCGATTTGTACCAAATCGATGCCTCTTTCGCACGCGAGTTGCACAAGCGAGCCTTGTATGAAGCTCGCTTGCTTCTTCGGCGCCAACGCATAGCCGACCGCGAACCTTTTCGGCTCCTCCATTGTCCAAATTTCGCGAGAATCAAGAAATGCAGAGGAATTTAATCTTCGATTGGGGAAATCGATGGCTTCAACAGGATTGCCGCATTGCAAAAAAATGCAACAAAACCCCAAATAGCTCAGCACCAATTTCAACCGAAGAAAATGCTAGGGTTTTTGAAATGAAGGAATCTTTCGTGGAAATTGAGGTTAAAGAAAAAAAATTGAAATGTACATGTAGATATAAGCATGTGTGTATATAGATATATATATATATATATAGGTTCTGTAGAAAGAATAGGAAAGCAGCAAAAAATAAGACCGAGAAAGGCGAGATAGAAAAAAAGTGAGTGAAGTAGGGTATTTATAGGATAAGGGTAGGGAGGGGTCGGCAGGGATTTGATATCTTCACTCGACTGTGCTGTTCAAGTTGACGTGGACGCGCTCCATAAACGCGATTAAACGGGGCGTGACTGTGCGGTATCAGGTAAGCCGAGGGTGATGGATATGGACGGTGAGGATAGGGAGGTCTATTAAGAATGATGGAGGTGAGAATTGTTTGGGATTTGGTGAGCTAGTGGTAGTAGTAGCCATTTTGACTATGGTCTGGTGTTGTATTGATTTGGGGGAATATTTTGGATGGTTAGGGGAGAGTTGAAAAGTGGTCCTAATAATAGCCGTTGACTCCAATTGGGAAATGGGAATAAGGGATAATTTAATTTATTTTATTTTATTTTTTTTGCTTCTTGTGGATTAGATTCTATTGGTGTATTCTTTTATTCTTTTCTTAATTAAATAGTAATGGATATGGGATTGGTGTTTGTGAGAAATTAAAAAATAGTAATGATATACGTCCATATTGGTTGAGGAGGGGAATTGGATTTGTTTTATGACTTTTTGGTAAGGGGGCTTTTTCATGATTGTGACTGGTAAGAGAGAAATAGTACTACAAAATTGTGGTGAATCAAAAAGACAAAAAGGTCTTTGTTGGATAAAGGGATGTGTCTGAAATTGTCGTGCAATTCAGCTCCATTGAAAAGTTCTAAAAAGCAATTTTCGTGGGTTTTGATGTGTTCTTTGTTGCCTACGAAAATGAAAAGAGAAAGAGACGAAGATCTACGAAATTGAAAAGAAAAAGAGATAAAAGAAGAGGACAAGTGGTTTGTTTTCTTGCCTAGCTTGAAATAATGGAGTAGGCGGTGACTCAAGCCACTACTACTTGTGGTACATTTCTTGTTTTCATGTTTCTGTGCAACTTTAGCTTTTGGTGTTTTGTTGATTGCCTGTGAAAAACATGGCCAAATTGTGAGAAAAGAAGCTTCTCATTTCCTCTACTGTAATCGGGTACTGCATCATGTACAAAGAAAGGTAATAATTAAGGGGAAAAGTAGAGGGGAGAGGGTCTGTCATAAAACTACATATCAGAACTCAATATGAAGAGTTAGCTTAGACAAGGTAAAGATGGGAAACAAGTAAAACACACAAGTATATATATATATGTGTGTGTGTGTACGCGTGTATGATAATTCGTTTTTTTATTATCAATTTGTTGTGATAAAAAGGATGTATTTTATTAAGTTAGTTTGCTTGAATTTTTTTTCTTTTATGTATTTCATTCTTTTTATACAAAAGCGAGACGTTGTTGATTAAGATTTTTAAATTGTATCAAACATGAAGAAACAAGTTAGAAGATCAAAGCAATAATTAAACTTAATTTACGTTGCACTTCCTGCTAACAATTCTAAAGAATGGTTAGCAAAATTGTTATTGGTTTATACATGTAGTAAAATGAGACCAGGGCAATCAGGTGGGAGAGGAGGGGAGGGGAGCTTTTGTAACACTGTATGATAACAAGAGAGGTCTTCCTTGCCTCAACTCCATATGTTGTTGTCCCTACTATCAATGTTTAAAAATTCGGACCATTAATTGAACCGATGCAGTGATCGAGTCAAGATTCAATCAATCGAACCAGTTCAATTCTGGTTCAATATATATATATATATAGACACAGACACACACCTGTGCACAGAATGAAATATCTCATACATATCATCAGATAAAAAATTAAATATTTCTAAACACAAAAATTTTTAAAATTGTAAATTCAAACGAATAAATTCATATCAATTGTACTTACTAGAAAAAAATCTTAAATCCTACATAAACCACCACCATATTCTGAAATTAAAGAAAAGTCATTGAAACTTCTGAAATTAAACAAAATCCAATAAAACTATAAATGCTAAAACCCCAACTAACATAAGAGCAATGTTATAGTTATTCAACTTACATGTCCAATTGTCTAAATAGTATTATAATTTACAAAGAATAATATAAAAACTCATATAAGTCTATAAAACAGTCAAATTTCATTTTAGTGTGTACAAACCAGTAATTAGGTTTAGATAGAGCTGTAAACGAGTCGAATCGAATCGAGTATCTCATGTTTGAGCTTTGTTCGTTAAGCGATTCGAACAACGTTCATGTTCGTTCGTTAATTTTTGAACTCCAAACCTGTATTCGTGTTCGGTTCGTTAAGCAAAATTCATGTTCGAGTTCGTGTTTGTATTCGACTCGTTTAACATAAACGAGCCATTCGCGAACATGCTCGAAATGCTCGAATCCAAATTATTTTAAGCCTTAAATATGCCATACAAATCATTAATCATTCTAAAAAATAATTAAAGCACTAAGTAACTAAATTCTATTATTCATTAACTATATAACTAACATTAACATAAAAATAACAAATAAAACCCTCCAAATATAAAAGTCTAGTCATAAAATTAACCTTAAAATTTGTTAAATGATAATTATGTCCATGTTCGCTAACGTTCATTAAAACTCGTGAATATGCTCGTGTTCGCTAGATTATTAATTGAAAAAAAAATTCGTTCGAACTCGATTCATTTAAGATTTCGAACGAGTCTTTCACGAACACGAACGTGTCGAAATGAATCGAGCTAACGAACAGTTCAGTTCATTTTAACAGCTTTAGGTTTACATAATTTTCAATCAAATTTGTGAAAACAAAAAATCGTGGTTCACAGTTCGATCCAATTTGAACCGGTTGAATGGTTTTTTATTTTTTTGACTGATTGTTGTGTCAAGTCAACATAACCTATGAACCGGGCCGTACATATGATCGATTCATAATTCGACTGTCAAACCGACGGGTCTAGTCCAGGTTGGAAAACATTGCCTACTACTTGGCACTCAATGCTTGAAAAGGCTTAATGTATTAGTATGTTAGAAAAATGAAGTTACATCGAGAAAGTGCCAAAATATGAAAAAAAACAATAAATGTGAAAGTGTCTATATACATGATGAACTAGGTGTAAAATATGCTAAATCATAAACCAAATGTATCCCCAATCATTAACATTTTTAAAATGACTACTATTTTGGTTTGATGACTTTTTGTATAGGTTTCGCTTTTATTTCTTTATTTGGTCATGAAAGTGGCTAGTTGGAATTGGGCACTTTATTATACGCCAGTTGCACAATATTGTAGCATCTTTGCAGCGAGTGACAAAGAGGTGATGTCTTATTCGATTGAGGGATGAGGGTGGAATTCCATAAAAGTCCTAAAGCATTTTTCGTGCGTTTGTCGTGAAGGAGATAAATGAACTTCTTTGAAAATGAAAACATAAAAAGGAGAATAAAAAGAGAAGGATTGCTTCGGCAGTTGCATAAATTGACTTATATAGTTCAAAGTCATATCCAGTATCCTTGAAAGTATTGCATTAACAAATTTTACACATAATTGTAGTAGAAGGGAGAGAGAAGAGGTCTAAAACTTTGATACCAAAAACAAAAACAAGAAAAAAAGATTGAATAAAAAAAGAAGAAGAAAGGAAGAGAAGGAACACTGTTTAGCATGAAAATATGATATGGCTTTTTTTCCGAGTAAATCTTACATACATTGATAGTTTATACACTATCACGGTTAGATATACGACATATATGCAAAATTTGAATTTCAAATTTAAATTCGAATTATGTATTATGCATCTAATGTTGAAAGTGTATATACTGTCAGCGTATAGAAGATTAATCATTTCTTTAATATACCTAAATTTCACCTAACCTACCATGTATGTATACAAATTAAGAATTATTACTCTACCTTCCATTTATATATTTTTTCTAATTAATCTTATTTTTTCAAAATTCTAACACCTAAAGTACATTTTAACGAGTGTCCGATAGGCAGCCATTACACAAATCCAACATGATAATTTACAGGCTGGAGATAAAAGTACATACATGTGACAAGTAATTTGATTCTATCTAAGTTGATCAAGAGTTATACATTGCAGGAAAATACTTGTGTACATTTGGTCTGTGTTGACTTGTGGATTACATTGAAAGTTTAAAAGGCATTCTCATGTCGTCATACATTACTCGCCGTCACTTTATCTTTATCATTATATTTTATAATAATTCATGACCATGCAGTCGTTGAATATATCAAATTATTGTCTACAAGTGATTCTGTAGGCCAAACCTATTCAAATACTTACCTAAATTGAAACTATTTCTTTTTTTTTTTTCCAAACCAATCCTTATAGGCTTAATTTTTTTTTGTTTTCATTTTTCAAGTTTAATTAGTACTTGTCACTTTTTCTTTTTTTTTTCCTCTAGCTGTCCCAGACCAAAATCTAATTTTCTTTTTTTGCCGTAAAGATAACTGCTCCGTTTGAATTAACTGTTTTTTAGGGTGTTTTTGAAAAATTTTACTGTAGCAGAGTTTTTAGAGTATATTTTGAGATATTTTTAGAAAATATTTTGAAATATTTAAAAGTAGTAGAGTTTTTAAAACATATTTTGGGATATTTTTTGAATATTAAAAAATTTTAGACTACTTTTTAGAGTACCTTTTAAAGTACTTTTTAAAAACTTTTATATAATATTTGAAAAACTAATGAATCCAAACAGAGTTAACATTCTTTTAAGAGAAAAATGCAATTTTGGTACCTAAACTTTGACGCACGAGCGGTTTTAGTCCCCAAATTTTGGACGAAAACAAATTTGGTACCCGAACTTTCAAATTTTGAGCACATTAAGTACCCTTGACGATTTTTTCCCAAATTGTTACCGGAAAAAGCCATGTGACTGTCACGTGTCCGGCCAAAATGGAATAAAAAAAGGTCAAAAATGCAGTTTTGGTACCTAAACTTTGACGCACGAGCGGTTTTAGTCCCCAAATTTTGGACGAAAACAAATTTGGTACCGAACTTTCAAATTTTGAGCACATTAAGTACCCTTGACGATTTTTTCCCAAATTATTATCGAAAAAAGCCATATGACAGTCACGTGTCCGGCCACAATTGTATAAAAAAAGGCCCAAAAAATATCAAATGCCATTCTAATACTAAGTATTAAATTTAAGGACTAATAGCGTAATAAAGAAAAAATCCAAGGACTAAATAACATCACATGAGTCAACAAAACCCAAGAACCGATACAAATGAGCTCCAATTCCAGACAAATTTTGTGACTTGATTCTTAGATTAATGTACTGGAATTGGAGCTCATTTGTATCGGTTCTTGGGTTTTGTTGACTCATGTGATGTTATTTAGTCCTTGGATTTTTTCTTTATTACGCTATTAGTCCTTAAATTTAATACTTAGTATTAGAATGGCATTTGATATTTTTTGGGCCTTTTTTTATACAATTGTGGCCGGACACGTGACTGTCATATGGCTTTTTTCGATAATAATTTGGGAAAAAATCGTCAAGGGTACTTAATGTGCTCAAAATTTGAAAGTTTGGGTACCAAATTTGTTTTCGTCCAAAATTTGGGGACTAAAACCGCTCGTGCGTCAAAGTTTAGGTACCAAAACTGCATTTTTGACCTTTTTTTATTCCATTTTGGCCGGACACGTGACAGTCACATGGCTTTTTCCGGTAACAATTTGGGAAAAAATCGTCAAGGGTACTTAATGTGCTCAAAATTTGAAAGTTCGGGTACCAAATTTGTTTTCGTCCAAAATTTGGGGACTAAAACCGCTCGTGCGTCAAAGTTTAGGTACCAAAATTGCATTTTTCTCTTCTTTTAATCTAATATATCATATTCTATAGAAAGGGAGAGCCTGAAGAGATTGTATAAAGAACTAACAGGTATACAAATACTATTAGACCAAAATCTAATTGCGTCGTCCATTTACATTTCAATATTTCATCTATATCTTAAACACGCAAATTTTCCTTACACGATTGCAGTTGCGACTTTTAGATTACCTTTTGCACTTGTTCAAATGCCACATAGTGGGTCCTATAACTTCTATTTATCGGTCCCATTTTCCTGGACAAAGGTGCAACCGTTTGTGCCGGTTGTATTCATTTTTCACATCGCGTAACTTCCATTGAACACGATGTAACTTACTTTGCACACGACGTACGTAATTTTACAACACTTTTTTGCGAGCCTCACACATGGCGTGAAAATCGAGTTACATGCTGTAATCTGAGTCGCACAAATTTTTGAGGCCACATCGTGGCCGTGAACCTTCAGGAACGGTTGTCACTTGTCCGTTCCTGCCCCATTTCCCATTTTCCTGGTCTCTTGCTTTTTATCAGGTCATTTTTTTTTTCTCTTCTTATTGAGCCTTATTTGATTAAGCTATGTCTGGGTATATATATAGTGGTGCTGGCAGATGTCCAAGAACAGTGCATTTCTCGTGCATTGCATATGCGTGTAAAAAGAGAAAATGAGTTTCTATCAAAATAAAAGTGCATTATCCAGAATTTAAAATATAAAGATGTAAGTTATAAAAGCAATTACTTATAAGAATATTAAAACATTAATTAATTTCACATGATTTATCCTGTTATAAATATGATTTCACGTATAAAATTTCTTTTAATCTTTTGTTTAGCCTCTAAAAACAATGAAGAATAATTGTTTGACACAGATTTTTAATTATACTTCTCCTTCCTGTAATGACTTACACATCAAAAAAAAAAAAAGCTTAGGATCTCAAAATGTTCTTTACAAAGCATCATAAATTATGGCGTCAAAACTCCATGCACTTGCAGAGCTTTGATCATACTTTGAAGTAAAAATGACAGAAATATTTCCTAATCGTGAATGATCAGAGTGATCGTTTATTGAAAAAAAAAAAAAAAGAATCATCACAGTGGTAAGTACTTTTGTCAAGAAATTATTGAATTTTTCTTTGTCTATTTATTTCTTCGATAGAACACTGGTGCATTCTGCCCTTCGTTGGAAGGTGGGATAGGATATGAGAAAGAACACTTTCGGGAAGATCACTGATTCTATCTTCACTAGTCACGCAGTCAAAATCGTTCAAAGCTTGACGAATTGCATCCATTGCTTAAACATGACTTTAAAAAAAGAAATTCAAATTTTGTCTTCTTTATCTTGTTAATAATTGTATATGCTAGTCGCAAATAAGGTTCTTTTTGGTAAAGATTTGACTGAGTTGAAATCATGAAATAAACTAAATTGTATATGTGGCAGCCTTAATTGGTTTTCTTTGATGTAGTCTCTACTCACATCGACTCCCCCTTCCCTTCCCCTTGATTAGACTAGATTAGGTTATACCCGTTGCGACAAAAAAAAAAAGAAATCATGAAATAAACTAAAAAATATACGAAAAGTAAATGTGTTAAAGAAATGTTGTATTCTTGCCGTAATCGTGGTTTGATATTACAAAGTATTAAAAAACATACAGGCAAGCATGATAAGGAAATCGGAAATTTCTAATTCTAGGAGAGAAGATTATAAAATTTTGGGTAAAATACAGAAAACCTCCCTGTGGTTTGACTATTTAACACACTTCCTCCTCATTATTTAAAAACACCCATATTACCCACTCATGCTTTGGACTAGAATGGAATTACGCTTTTTGACCTGTGAACCGGTAGTCTGTCTATTATTAATTTTTTTCTTTTTTATTTTATTTTCCTTTCCTTTTCTATTCTTCCTCTCCTTCTTCCTCCATTCCACATTCTCCACGACTCACAATATCGAAGCAAGGGGTCTTGCTTTTCTGTTTCTCCTTTTTTTTTCCATTCTTTTCTTCTTTTTCCTTTCGCCGCGATTGCTGCCATGGCCGCTGCCACTTTGTTAGCCATTACTGCCACCATCACCTACCACGAAACTTTCAGCAACCCAAGAGACATAAATAGACAAATAAAAGGTCAGGCATCACGCTATAGTACCTTTGGCTTTGACTCCTCCCCCGCAAGGAAAGAGAGGAGAGGCCATCGGCAATTTTCCCAATTAACAAACAGACAAAAAGAAGTAACGTCCTCGGCAGATCAGGCATGGGATCAGTTTTGTCTAACGTTTTTGGAGGTGGTGAAGCCGCGGCAGCAGCTGAGTCCTCAGAGCCATCACGCGTGACGACCTTTCATTCAGCTAACCGATGGCAGCTTCACTTCAACAGCTCCAAGCAATTAAATAAATTGGTTCGTCTTCCACCTCATCGTGGTTATAATATACAATCATTGTAGTTTATGATTGAAAATTCTGTAAAATTCCCTTTTTTTTGGGGGGTTCTACTTTAATAATTTTGCCCAATGGTTATATGGAATCAGAATTACTAATTTTAATACGTAAAAAAAAATAGACAAATAAAAGGGGAAAAATGAAGGAAAAACCCTAAATCTTCGCCTTTGAACTTAATCATTGCGACGAAATTCCGAATTCAACAATGCTAGAGAGTTACGTGAATGATGAAGATCAAGGTTTACGAACCCCTGATAGAATTGGATGAAGATGAATTGATTTATCGGATCAAGTCAGACTGAATTGACAGTGGAAGTGACCAGATTTTTGGGATTCTTTGGGCAACAAGGTCCACCTAGATTCTGTGAGGTGCTATAGTAGATTTTAGCGATGAAGATTTTGGATCGAGTAAAAGAAGAAAAGGAAAGGAAAATGGAAGGGAAGAGCAAAATAGAAAAAATGAAAACTGAAGGAAAAAAAAGGAAGGAGCAAGATTTCTCCTATAAAATTTGTAAAGATACCTATGATAGTTAAGTCAAAGCACCAAAATTGAAAGAAAAAATGACTATAAAATAAAAAATATTAAAAAAATAATAATACATCACTTGCAGGTAGCATTCCGGTTACCGGTTAAATTTCACTTTAGTCTAAAACACGAGGGGGCTATATGGGTGTTTTTAAATAATGAGGAAGTAGTGTGTTAAATAGTCAAACCACATGGGAGTTTTCTGTATTTTACCCTAGTTTTAATAACAAGAGAAGAAATCTAATGTAAAATACTAAATATTTATATTGTTTGGAAGAAATACCGACAAACAACTCAATAGCAGCTTATGAATGATAACAAAATAATAATAAAAAAAGAATCTAACAAAAGCATTCGATTAAAAAGCTAAACTTTGAAAAGAAAAGCAATGTTAAAATGCAATTTAAACGTCAAACAAACATTGATAGTACCTCTGACTTCCGAACAAGAATAATTGTTTATATAATTAATAACTAAGATGTAAAGTACAATAGAACAACTTCTGATAAAAATAAAAAAAAATTTCCATGGAACATGAAGTTTTGGAAGTTTCCATGTCGTCTTGTCTAGTTACATGGACTAATACTACTAAGTTTCCAAAATTGCTGTACTTAACTGGAATTACATTAAAGTTATATTTCCTTTTTATCTTTGCATTCCTTTTTTATTGCATTTTCTTTTATCATTAGTTTCTATTGTTGCATTATGTTAATTATAATGAGGAGATTTATATACAGTGGAAAAGGGGGCTATATATGATAATTAAATATTCTTGAGGGGGCAAGAGTACAAAGTAAATTAGGTAAAGATCACAAAACTTGTATTTCACAGGAAGTTGGATAAAATCTTTAGGTGGGGTTTTTTTTTGGTGGGGATTTGGGGTGGGGGGGGGGGGGGGAGGGAAGAGGTATGAGGGGGTGCCCCCTGATTTCGTTCTTGAAGAGAGTTATAAAGTCTTTATTATTGACAACCATAAAAAAGAAAATAACTTACCTTAACAAGAACTGAACTAACAAACATTGAAAAGAGAATGAAGAAGAAGAAGAAGAGAAAGAATCATGAATTAATGAATTCAAAATTAATGGTGTCAAGCGTAAATGGATCATGAAAATGTTAAAGCATCAATTTAGCATAATTTGTCGCTTAATAGTTAATACACAGAATCACGGATGTGGCATTTCTTTCAACCCTTTTAAAACTATTTATTCTTTTTAAAAGATTCAAAGCAGAAAATATCTAAATTGACATTTCATGGTGCAAAATTAGTAGCGTAAATATGTCAAAAAGAAAAAGAAAAAGAAAAAAAAGGGTGGCAACGTAAAGAGGTAAGAGACCCCTTTTCCCCCTCCTTTGAGCTCTTCTTTTGTTTTCCTGCTAATTAAAGTCGGTTACTTTACATGCAAGACAATCAAAAGAGATAGTGATGCTATTAATGACCATTTGATGTGGTTTTCTGGCATATAAAAGGCAAAACTACAAACTTCAATAATTAATCAGAGACCATTTTGTATCAACTTGAGAATGAGATGTCCTTATCAATTTGGCAAACTTTCAATAATCCATGCTTGGAATATGATGTACTAGTACATTACGGACAAAAGAAATGTTCTTATATCATTCCAGTGAGAAGTATCTATACTGAATTAAAAATCAAGTCTTGGTCTAGAATTCTGCTTACATCTTCAACCCATTTCTCCATTCTAGTGATTGAAAGCTTTTAGAGCTAAAACTGAGGAGTATACATAACAATTGGACGCGTTGGATAGATTTTGGACTAGTTAAGATTGGGTTTTCATTTAAATAAGTTATATTCAATCCGTCCAACTTTAGATTGGATTGATTTTGAATTGAGTCTTATTGATTCATCTCAAACCCATGATACAAATATAACCCAACATATTATCTAATACATTTTGATACATAAACTCATTCACATACTTTTTCACACACAAAAAGGTTTCTTTTCACATACATAAATATATTTTCACAAACTTTCATGCACACACAAACACACACTCATTTCTTAAGCTCCTTAAAAGCACATCATAAATAGAAGGGAAAAGAGTCCCAATGGCCCTCCAACTCTTTTTCAGGTAAAGTTTTAGCCCTCCAACAATTAAAGATAAAGTTTTAGCCCTCGATCTAACAAAATAGCATATTAGTAGCCCTTCTGTCAAATCCAGCAGTTAATTATGACGGGAAGCATCATCTAGTGAGACGCGCGACCAAATATGAAGGGCACTATTGTCTCTTTGCCAAGACAGAGTAAAAATAGTTTCACCAACAATTTTTCCTCCAACAATTTCCACCCCCTTTGCTGTAAAACCCTAATGTGACTTAAATCAGAGTACTCCATCCGGACGCTGCAGCGAAAGTGGTAATTGCCGGCGTAGGAGGAGTTGTAAAGGCAGAAATGGAGTGGCGAATACGGTTGGACATGTTGGAGATAGAAGGTGGGATAGAACCTGCAAAGCTGTTGTTTTTGAGAGAAAAGTAATGGAGTTTTTGCAAGGAACCGACCCAAGAGGGAATAGATCCACCTAGCTTGTTAGCGGTGAGATTAAGGACCCGCAACCTGCGCAAATGGGTCAATTCACGGGGAAGTTCTCCTTGGAAGTTGTTCCAGCTCATATCCAGTGACACTAGAAAGGACAGATTCCCCAGCTGGGGAGGAATTGTGCCAGTAAGACCCAATTTGGAGATATTCAAGGCAATCACTCTGTAGTGATGAGAGCTGCACGTGACTCCTCTCCAGTCACAAACTGAGGTTGCAAGGGACCAGTTTTTTGCCAGAATTTGATGCGGATCTGAAGTGATTTTATCTCTCAAATCAACAAGTGCTAATTGATCAGTGGTAACATTTGTGGTGGTCATGGCTAAGCTAGCTAACACAAAACTCAACAAGGAGAGTCCAACTCCAGTGGGGAAATAGCGGTAGTACGTCTTCTTCATGACTATATAACCTGCGATGACTCAAAACTAAGTGCTGCTTCAGGTGCATATAGAATACTTACACTGATAGAGCGGTTATTTGGCACATTTTGCACCGTTATTTTGTCCTAATTTTGGCTATTCACGGTGCTAAGAATTGGAATTTCACTCATATTCGATATTTGCGTGAATTGTAGGTGGTCGGCATGAAAAATGATCTCGCGGGGTAAATTTCCAGAAGACTTTTCGTCTCAAGACGTGGCCACGCCTTAGAAGGTGGACGAAACCGAAAGCCGGACTGCGGTTCACGTGAACCGCAAGAAGCATGGGATAAAAACTTCAAAAGGCTAGCTTTTGTTGGAAGGAATTGGGCCAGACGTCTGGAGAGCTCCTGCGGCGGCTATAAAGAAAGGAAAAAGCAAGATTCAAGGGATCACTACTCTTAGCCTTAGTTTCTCTTTTTCTACTTTTCTTAGGGGAAGATTTGTCAGACGCTTTTATTTTTCTTTTGTTTCTTCTGCGGCCGAATGGGTCAGACACAGAAGACTTTTCTTTCCCTTGTTTTTGGCGTCTGCGTCTGACTCTTTTGCTTTTCGCTTTCGAATTCATTCAACTTCCGTTGGTTTTGGCATTGAACTTGGGGAATCCAGTACGGACTCCCACGCAGAGTCAAGCGAGACTTTTCATTTTTTCTATCTGCGCTACTTCACCAATCCAGATTCTGTGATGTTTGCGCGGGTGTTTTCAATTAAATCACACGGATTGACATGATGAGGAGCGGTTTTGGCGCGAGGGCGCTGTCCATCACATCTGTGAGATCTAACCGAATCTTCATTATTTCTCCCAATTTATTGCTATTCGTGCGTTTCCTGAATTAATTGTTCATGGGTATTTATATTAATTGAATATCAACGGCCGGGTATTGATTTAATTTAATAGCCTACTGCCACATTAATTAAATAGAATCCATAATTGTTCATTTAGTTAACACCTCGTGGCAACCACCATAATTGGTTTATGATGGGAAACACAAGATCTAACTTAAATAAACCCTCTTAGCGTGTTTATTGGTTAGGGTTGGGTTCTTCTAGCTTTAATGCAATTGGGTAATTAAATTCCTACGGTCGTACTTAGGGTTGTTATCTGGGTTAGAGAAGCAGTCAATGGTCGTACCTTGACTGTCGAAAAAGTAAGGAAGAGCTGGTTGTCAGAGCTTATTGATGGCTATAACCAACCTAGTGATAAATGGATGAAATATCTTTGCATCGATGAGCATTTATTTGGACCGTGCCTGAGCAGTTGATCCTTTGGGTAGAATTTATTAATTGCTATTTTTAGTTTAATTGTGCTTTGTGAGTTAGTTTTGAATTTTGTTTGTTTTATTTTATTTTATTTTTGTTTGCCTCCCATTGAAAATCCCCAATTTCGTTCTACTAATTTGGAAAGAAATAATTCCTACCTGCTCGCTGGGAATCGACCCTACTTGCCATTTTTACGCAAAACTTATATTTTTATAGACAAATCCGGTATATCGGATCAAGCAAACTCTTCGGGAACAGGGTGAATCAAGTAACCCATTGCACACCTAGGGTCCCTGCTCCAGTACTTGGATTTGTTCTATAATTATTTAATTGAGGTGGTAATTAGGATTTTTTAGTAATTATTATTGCACCCTATGGGGGCCAAGGTCAGGTGCGGTCGAAATTTTGGTTTGGTACAATTATCCAGTTATGATAATTGTACATCTCCAACATGCCCAATATCCGCAGCAACCTTCTGCGCACACAGCAAACCTTCGCCCAGGATTTTTTGAAGTCCACGAAGTAATCACCCTAGTCTCTTTCTCACATCTACACACCGGTAGAGGGGAACTGTTCATTCTTCGCATTTTCAGCTCCAACTTTGACTGGATAGAGATTTTTGTTGCTCTAACTTAAGGTAAGAGAAGAAGCTACCTTTTTACTCTCTTTTTGCTTGGTCAACCATCCTTTAGAGACTATAATGCCCTTCATATTTGGTCGCGTGTCTCACGAGATGAATCTTTCCGTCATAGTTAACTGCTGGATTTGACAGAAGAGCCACTAATATGCTATTTTGTTAGATCGAGGGCTAAACCTTTATCTTTAATTGTTAGAGGGCCAAAACTTTACCTGGGTAAGAGTTGGAGGGCCATTGGGACTCTTTTCCCTAAATAGAATAATAGTTTATATTGCTTGTATTGTGAATTTTAGCTAATAAATTATACATTTAAATAGATTAGCTAAAAAATTTGTTTACTTTATAATTTTTAATACTATTGATTGATTGAAACTTATTTTTGTCACAATTTATTAAACATTTTTAATATTCATATCCATTTTATTGTAATTTGTAATATTTCATGTATTTTGATTGTTGAGTGCTAGATTATATTATGCTTGAAAATGTAATTAAGAGATATATAATTTGTTGTATTATAATATTGATGAGGAATTATTAACAATAAAATAAAACAAGTTAGAGAAAAGTAAAAGAATGCAATTAGAATAAATTTAAAACTCTATTCTAGATACACGAAATATTAACAAACAGAAGCAAGTAGCAACCGGAGAACAACAACCGAAAAAAAGAAAAAAAGAGGAGGAAAATAACATACTCTTAAAAGGCATAATAAATTATGGGATAATTTTAGAAACCTCAAGGAGGTTTCTGACTATTTCACTCAGCTCCCCTCAGGTTTAAGAAATTACACTTATCTCCCTTGACATAGTAAAATACATATAATGCCTTTCACTTAGTAGAAAATTTTAAATTTAAGGCAATAAATTTACAAACCTAAAAAAAAAATCTATTTTGTATCTCTTTTCTATTTTTTAGTTAATATATCATCTTTTTATTATCTTCAATTTTGTGGATATTAGCAAATTGAAATTACAAAATCTACAAAGGGAGTAGATTATGTGTCAAACTAGAAGAAAATGTAGAGACTCGAAGTAATAGAGAAATAAATAATGAAATTAATGATTGAAATAGGAAGAAGAACTAAAGATGTATTTGTCATATTTTGTTTGTTGTTAAGAAAAACTTTTATAAAATGTCTATAATTACATAATGATTTCTTTCATTGTATTAGAAATTTTTTAGTATGATTTTATTGTGGAGGTAGAATATTCTCTTTGAGATATCAATATTTTTAAGGCCATAGGAGAGTTGTAATGGTGGTTCTAGGTCAAATTAGCTTATATTGAAAAGGTATTTGAGTATTGATATTTAATTCGGGGGTATAAAATTTGTTGTTAATGGGCTTTTGTGTTTTTTTTTTTTAATCGTGGCAAGTATTAATACTGTATATGCAATTTGGGATCTTTTGAACGACTACTTGATTTTAGAACTTATGCTTGGATGATTGTTAGGGATTTGGCTCATTGATTTATGCAAAGTGTGGAACAAAATGATTGAATATACTATATTTTTCTTTCTTAGTTTTGTACAAAAGGGCAATTTAGGATTTTTGAAAAAAAAAATCTAAGTTCTTGGACCTACATTGTTACTAAATAGTAAAAGTAAGGGAGGTATATGTAATTTTCAAAACATGAGGGAAGCTTTTTGTAATTGTGAAAAACCTCAGAGGAGGTTTGTTAAATCATCCCATAAATTATTATAGAAGTGGAGGAAGTTTAACTACTGTTGTAAAAGTAAAATAAGCAAGTTTTTATTTCAAGTTTCTTTTTTCTTTTAAATAAAAATTAAAAAAAATTTATTGAAAACATATATGTGATAATTTTGAATACAAATTGATCAATAAATTATTAACACATGCCCAAATGTAAGTGGTTGGGCATATGTGTAGTGAATATTGTATTTATTCATTTTGAATTATTTTTAAATAGGCTGGGTATTGGGTACCCAAACAAAAAATCCAACCTGCCCAATAAA
This sequence comes from Coffea eugenioides, assembly GCF_003713205.1. NCBI lineage: Eukaryota > Viridiplantae > Streptophyta > Magnoliopsida > Gentianales > Rubiaceae > Coffea > Coffea eugenioides. The sequence continues at coordinate 4,498,883 of NC_040042.1, forward strand.
TAAGTTGGGTTGTTCTTACTCAACCCAACAAAACCCATAACCTAACTGATCCAACCCATCTTTTAAAATTAATGGGCACGTTGGGTGAGTTATTGGGATTTGGGTTTCTTTTCCAACTCTACTGAGGAGGCATTAAACTAAACTTTTGAATGCTAAAGTCTTAATTTGCTGAATTTATAAAGTCAAATTTGTTTCATAATGAACAAAACATGGGCACTGAATTGAAATATTTTACTTCACATATATATAAATATATAATGTTGATACTAATATTAGGTCTTATTTTGCCAGTATATTAGTATACTTCTTAATATTAGTAAACTGTACACTAATATGAAAAACATGATTATGTGTGTGTGAGAGAGAGTATGTAATTACGCCTGGAAATATGTGTTTTAAAACATGTTTTGTTTTTATGTGTGTAGCATAGAGAGATTATATTCGCAATGTGTGGGAGAAAAGAAAATATGAGAGAGAGAGAGAGAGAATGTGTGTGTGTATTTTTATATATGTGAAATTGTGTGGATGTGTAAAATAATATGTTAAGAAAGAGAAGAACATGTCAATTTTAATTTTACAGTAGTATGATCTAAGTACTACTAGTCATGGTTATAACTAAATTATACTTGCATTTCACACAGCCATTGGATGTGTGATCCAAGAAATAAACGTTAGTATATTGCATCAACATTTTCGAAACTAATTGATGCGAAATAAATGGCTCTGTTTCATGTATATGTAAGTACCACCAAGATGTATAATTTGAGAAATTTCTCATGGGTCTACGTCAGGAATAGTTTCTCATAGGTAGATAATTAAGTCACGTACACATGCAATTTCTCACTCTGAGCGGAGAAGAAAGCGTTATTGCTCTCTAAAAATTGAAGCAGACAAAAAGCATCGTTGTCTTGTTAATAAGAATGAGTAGCCATGTAATAATATTATAAATTAATTTTTTATGCACTGACAGTGTGATGTATGATACATAATCTAAATTTAAATTTCAAATTTCAAATTTTGCATATGTGTCATGCATTCAATTGCGATATTATACACACTGTCAATATATATAAAATTAACTCTAATATTATTTTTTTTAAAGGAAACTATATCCTCGTACAGGGAGAAAAGAAATCCGAAATCGAAGGGTGAAAAACAAAATTTTATCCAAAAGGAAAACCTAGCTAAGCCTAAAACAAGAAAAAAGAAACAAGAACGAAAGGGAGCATTACTCTGATGAAATATGAAGAAAACAGGGAAATGGAATTGCTTTGTGATGAAATAGTATTTCACTTTTGTTACACTATCTGAATAATACGTATTTCATGCAATAATAAATAACAATCTAAGTTTTAAAATCTTTCTTTTCGAAGAGAATTAAAGTGTATTATTTCTCCAAAAAAAAAAATGGTTGTGTAAATAGATTGCATTGAGTAAAAGTGAAATTTCGTGCGTCTACTGTGCCATGGTCAGAATAGACGTAAAATTTTTTTTTGGTTCCAAACAACAAAAGTAGAGGAAGAAAAATGGAATTCCTCTTTTAGATTATTATAAAAGCAGGTGATTTTTGGTGCTTCATATCATTTCATGTTAAGAAAAGTTTATATTCATTATGCAAATTTGTTTTGTTTGATAACTTCATGTGTAAATAAATTTTATATTGAGCATCTATAGAATTTTGGCTTGTCAAATATTAATCAATTACATCATTATATGGATTGTATGATCTGATGTAGCCACTTCAATCTATTATGGACAACAACCGACTTTCTAAGAGCAAGCCAAGCGGGTTGTTCGGTATGCCAAGTGACGTCCTCTTGCAGATCTTTGCCTTTCTTAGTGTAACTAGTTTTGTACCCGTTCGTTGAACGGAAATTGTCGAAAAATAATAAACTTTAGTCAATTTATAAAAATGATGATATAAAATACATATTTAATGTATAATCTATTATAATTTGTCTTAAGTATATTACTATGTGCGCATTGTAATGTAAAATATTCTTATAATATAAATTTGAACATCTAATTCAATGAATAATAATTCAAAAATAGAAAAAATAACATTCAACAATACCATAACATTCAAAAACTTGAAAATAAATAAAAAATGCAGTAAATAGTATCAAATAATATTCTATTATTCAGAAACTTGTTTTCGTTTTTTTTTTTCTGTTTGAATATTCTCTTCGATTTGTCCGTGTAAATCAGCATTTATTGATTTTCTATTATCACTGCATGATAGCAAAGTAGGATAACTAAGTATAAAAAAAATAAATGATTTATCGCATTCAAGTTTGTGTATAACAATACGTAAAGATTATAATAAGTAAACGGCCAGAGTTTTTTAATTAACTAATGAATTTGCAGATATATTTAATAGAGATATTTATGTCTCTTGTATTTATATCGCATTACTTTCCAGTGCCTTTTGTTTTTAGTTGTTTTTCCTGAAGGCAAATTAACAAACATCGTAGTATATGATCAAAAAAATCAATTAACAAACATGTTAGAAAAAATCCTACAAAAATAACGATGAAAGTACTTGTTCAAATCCTATGTCTTCATACAAAACAAATAGAAAATAAAATAAAAAAAAAACAAAATTCAAGATATGTTACTAAGCTCTTACAATTGAAGATCAACATGCCTTTTTAAAAGATATATATATATATATGTATATATATTGAAAGAAGATGTACCTGATAATCAAGAGGAGTGGAAATCCAAAATCGATACTTTAATATGCCAACCGCTTGCACTGGAAATACCTAACCGTGAATTTGATGCTTGAAATCAATATATTAGAGGCTATATGTAGTGTAAACATAGGAAATAAGAATTGATAAGAATACAAAGAGATATTGATAAGAACATTAAAAGTATTTTTATCTTAATTTAAGTTGCTTAAACTACGTAACTTTGGGTAGGAAATAAGAATCCTATAATATTAAGAATTCCTATAGGAAATAAAACCATAATCGTCCAAATAACTTTGGGTAGGAAATAAGACCTTATGTGACCCGTACTATACACGTATATAAACCTGTACGTGATAAATTTACAAATGCGTTATCAAGATAGATTTTACCGACCTTAAAAGACCACCTCCACTATATCGAGTCCTTTAAATGCATGGACTCCTATGATGTGGGTCTACACACGAAATACTCCCCACCATCTAGGCAGAGATGTATTGTGATTAAGGAATTATTAGTAGAAATATATTAAAAAAAAGACGGGTGGATGACACTACGGACGGAGGCCTTTCTCTTGGATTGGAGGACACTACGGACGGAGGGTCGGGTAGGGGCCTTCGGGGTGCAAAACTTCAACAAATATCTAATGTTTTATCTCATCTTTCTTTAGCTATGATAATGGGATTTTATTTCTTTGGTTGATGACACTCCATTTTCTTTATGGACTTTTCCAGAATTTTTCAATCAGATGAAGTGCCATTTCTCTTTGTACATCAATTATGCATGGGGACTGTGAGTCTTGTAAAAACTTTCTCGGGCTAACTTTCTTTAATTTCCATGTCTAGATTGTTTGTATGTTATTCTATATATGGGTAGATTATCTTAAAATAAAAAAGATCTATGATGAAGCTGTTAAGAAAAAAAGAATAGGACACTATAAAAATATATATTATCATTTATTCCTGTATATCTAATAGAGGAGATTTATGTCTCTTTTATTTATATCGCATTACTTTCCAGTTCCTTTTTTGGGTAGGAAATAAGAATCATATAATATTAAGAATTTTTATAGGAAATAAAAATTGATATATATCCAAACAAAAAAGGAGCAAGCCACGTAGGAAACTACTTGCCGTCTCGTTAAGCCACGTAGGAAAGAGAAAATATGAAGGGATAAGTATGAAAATACGACTTTATTATATATATATATATATGATGGATAGAATACTGAATGCCTTGGAGGTTTGTAGCTCCTGGCCGACAGCATGCTCATTTCTGAATTCAGAAAACTGGTGGTGATGGATCCAAATTGATAATAAATCATAAATCCACAGGAACAATCACAACAATTTAACATATGAGGTAAAGGAAAATCTTCACTAACGATCAAGCGAGGCTGCGACCCTTTTAGCTATGTTTTTAGATTCAGACCGGGCATCAACTCGGTCGAGCTCAGGAGTCAGGGGTCAATAGATTCGACCGGGTTCGATCGGGGTTGAATCGGATGACGTCATAAATAAAAATTATTTAAAAATTAAAATATTGTATGTAAAATACTTAAGAACATGTTAATATTAATACATGTATATTCATATATATTTGATGTTTCAAATATATTTAACAAGAAAATACAAAAAAAAAAAATAGAATGATCAAGTAGCAATTTATATTATTCAATGAACATTAACAAGTTTAGAATTAAAATTATGGATTTGATTGAAAAATAACACCAAACTTTAGGACAATATTTATAAAGTATGAAATATTTGAGATATATTAATAATTTTTAACAAATTAGGGGCTAAAACATAATATTGAAAATGCTTTGACCTTTCAAAAAAAAAAAATTGGACGGCAGGACTGAGGCTGAGGTCTCCAACTCTGCTGCGCATGCCATGTCAGGGATCCGCTTCAATTAAGAAGGCCCCATTATATCTTTCCATCGGCCCACCAGGATCCTACCGCTAGTTTGTAAGTAGGTCTAGACTAGATTAGGATTAGAAGTAAGTGCAGATGTAAAAAAAAAAAAAAAAAAGGAATGGAATCCACACAAACGGTAGCTTTGAGCTTCCCCTGAAAGACCTGCACATTAATTGTTGCCTGCTGAAGGTACTTGGCAACCTCTTCAGTGATCGGTGGATTTGTGGTTCCCGCCCGAATGCTGGCAACATCATAAAATTTCACCAAAAAAAAAAAAAACAATAGTGTTATAACTGAATTGCAAAAAAAAAAAAAAAGTAATAATAATAAAAGGAAAGTGTAGTATGAGGTAATTTGCTTTTGAAAACCGACAAAAGAAATTAGTGAAGCCTGAAAGAGGTCACACCAACGAAATTAGGAAGAGAGGATGGACCAAAAAATGAAATACAAGAAAAATCAAACATGAGCAAAGATTTTTAACAAGAACATTATTATATGACATACTATGTAAATCGATATAGATTTATTCTATAACAACTTATTTAACATTATCCAGGTGACTTCATATATGTACTTTTCGAAATGTCATTTTGAATATAAAATTCCAAAATATTAGTTTATAGTACTGCGTATTGTTATTTGTCTACTTAGCAAGGCTTTCCCTGACTAAGAATCATAATATTCCTTGGCAATTTAAAGCAAGCCCTCGAGAAGAATCAAACTTTACATATGAATCAACTACTTTCTTAATATATTTTACAAAGAATAGAGTCTCCTTTCTTTCTTCCATGCCAATTTCATTTGTTCATAGAAATGTTCCCCCCCCCCCCCAAAAAAAAAAAGAAAAAAAAAGCAACCAATAGGAGAAATAGACATTTGTCATAAAGAAATACATACTTGTCAACAAATATGCGATTATTTTCAGTGTTGGGATATTATTTTTTGTAAGTCTTTAGTAAATGTTTTTCTTATACTTTTGTCAAAAACAAAGAACACTGGATTATTTTGGAGAGAGAAGTGGATCAATGATTATTTTCTTTGAAAATAAGGTGATGCTATGCCAGCTCCAAAGAACTAAAAGAAGAAAAAAGAAAATATCATAGATATGATATTCGATAGTGGACCACGTGAGTCTTTTTTCTACTTAAAACAATATAACATGAAATTTAGACTAGAAGAAATATATCAATAATAACAAACTTTTGTCATTAGTCATGGAAAACAACTTTAATATAGGCATAACGTGCGACATTCGTGAAAGAACACTAATAGAATATATACTCCGAATAAACTTCCTCAACTCTTATCAAATTGATCTCTTTTTCAAAGCCAAGGTCGATCCTACCACCAATTTTTTCTTCAATTGCTCCGCCATCATCAAATTATCTCAAAAAAAAAAAAAAGAATGATGTAGACCCTTAATGAATTACAGAGCTAAAAGGAAAAGTTTATGGAGTAATTTCTTTTTTAAAAAGTAAAAAAATAAAATAAAAAAGAGGTGACATTTTAGGGGTTAAAGTTGAAATTTTCAAGTATAGCTAGTTTCTACAAATGTAAAACCTGTTGATAATTAAATAAAATCGTATAAACAAGGATACCGAACTGAACATGTACTATATGCAGATTTGCAGAGTACTATGCTCTAAATATCATAATTTTACCTGAAAATCAAGTTAGTAAGTAATTTAAAAGAGTTTCATAAAATTTAGCATCACATAGGTAACCAACTCTTTAAGCTCCACATGAAAATTATGGTAATATATGTTAGGTCTTGCCTTAGGAAATTGACAAAATGAGAATAACAAGCTTTTTGGCAACTCAATAATGATAATAATAGAACAAATAAATCAAACAGAGAGAAACAGAATTTTACGTGGTTCAGTCCAATTGACCTACGTCAACGGGCAGGGGTAATACATTTACTATAACAAAAAGAGAAAGTATAAAATTCTAGAAAATAATTTCTAAACCCAAAAGGCATGTAAAATTGATAACATAAAGAATCTAAATAGCACAAAATGCTTAATGCTCTAAAGGCCCATAACTTGCTCTTTTGGTTTGATGCCTAATCAAAACTCTTCTCAAACTGGGGTGTGGACCCCCCAAAACTCTCTTGAATTAGTACATACGGCACTTGGATTGGTGCTGTTAGCATACTTAAATTCACTTAAATCCACTATATTTATAATAACCAAAATGAGAAATTCCTTTGTAAACTTTTGATGTGGGATATAAAGACAAACTCAACAAATCTCCATCTTGGCGTGTCTCTAATATCAATAAATAGTAGACAAATAGTAAATAAGCTCTACTTTCTTCATAAATGTACCAACGGATCACAACGAATCACAAAAACTCCAACAGACCTCAACGAGCCACCAACGAACCAAAATGCAAAAAAGGCTTAACATGTCCCAACGGGCCAAAACTCACAAAAACGTTCAACAGATCCCAGCGGGCTAAAAAATCACGAACATAGTAATCTTGCTTCACCTTCTTCACAAAACAATCAACGAATTCCAACGCGTCAAATATCACTTCTTCAAAATTCAACTGAATTCCAATGGGAAATTTTTTTCTTTACTCTGTAGCACCCAAAATTGATATTGATAGTTTGTTATTGTCATCAACAACCTAAAACCTGAAACCCAGAAACCTGATTCTGATACCAATTTGTTAGGTTTGGTTCTAGGAAATTGACAAATGAGAATAATGGAATTCTTGGCAACTAAATAATGACAATAACAGAATAAATAAATCAAACAGAGAGAAATAGAATTTTACGTGGTTCGGTCCAATAAACCTGTCCATGAGCGAAGAGGTAGTACATTTACAATAAAAGAAAGAGAGAGTACAAAAGAGAAAATATAAAATCCTAGGAAATAATCTAAATAGCACAAAATGTTTAATGGCCCAATGACCCATAACTTACTCTTTTGGTTTGATGCCTTACCAAAACTCGGCTCATACTAGGGCATGAGCCCTCCAAAACTCTCTTAAGTTGGTGCATACGGCACTTGGATTGGTGCTTTTAGTATACTTAAACTCATTTAAATCCACTATATTTATAATAGCAACAAGAAGAGATTTCTTTGTAATCTTCCGATGTTGGATACAAAAACAAACTCAACAATATCCTAACGGATAGGAACACTTGCCATCTGACGGATAGGTGTATACCCTCTTTACAAACAATCACTTTTTCCCTACCCAAAAAAAAAATCACTTTTTCTTTCTTTATAATTTTGTTGGGAAGAGTAGTAGTGCGGTTTTTGTGTTCTTGATTTTGGAATTCTATAAAGTACTCCATTTACTTTTGGATTTTGCAAATAATATTAAAAATTGAAGTCTCAAATTGAAAATTATCTGTAAATCAGGAGAAAAGGAAGCATCACACGAATGGGATCATAGTTACATTTTGTTAACTTTTTTGCCTTGTAGGATATGTGTTCGAACAAGGGCTTTTTAAGTTGGAAAAAATGGCTAAACTAATTGGTTGAAACAAGTTTTAAAAGATGAACCCCAAAAAAAAAGGTTTTAAAAGATGAAAGGAGTTGAATCCTTTACTGGCAGTTGGGGGTAGGAAGGATGCATGAAAGGTGGAAGGTTTCAAAAAAAGAGTTAAATTTAAAAAGTATACTTAATTTGTCACCACTAGCATTTTGAGCAAAGGCTAACTTGGATTGCAATTATTTATAATATTTGAGACATTATTTTCTTAAAGTCTTTGCTAAATGTTATTCTCACTAATTTACCATAAACAAAGAATACCTGATTATTTTGGAGAGAAAAGTAGATCAATGTTTCTTTTATTTTAAAATGTGGTGACATTATGTCAAACACCAAAGGATTACGAAAAAATATAAATATTATAAATATAATACTAGAAAGTGGACCACATGAATCTTTTTTCTCCTTAAAACTTGAAATTTTGACGAGAGCACACCGTGCGAAATCCGCGAAGTAACACTAATAGGGATACATACTCAGAATAAACTTCCCTTTTCTTCAATGGCTCTGCCATCATCAAATTATCTCAAGAAAGAACAATAGGTACAAATTACAAAAATAAAAGGAAAGGGATATGGAGTTGTATCTTTTTTAAAAACAGTAAAAAATGAAACTTTAAAAGAGGTGACACCAAATTAAGAAATGTAGGATCAGACGATGTACAAAAAAAATGGAAAAAAGGAGAGAAAGCAATATGAAACCTCAATATAAATTCGTATCAAGAAGATTTTACAACATAGCAAAATAAAATTTAAACAAAGAGGTTTTTTTTGGCATGCAATTGCCTTTAAAAAAAAAAAAACTCTAACCATCCCTAAAATTCATCCAAATAGTTTTAGTTGTTTGAATTACTTAAGAAGCATCTCAATTTGTGATTCATCAATTATCAAAGTGTATTTTAAAAACTATAATAATTAATTATTCATAAATTTGAATACCTCTAATTAAATAATTAGACAATTAGAAGAATTTAAGAGAATTTCAAATCTTTCACCAAATCTCTTGATCCAAATGTACCCTTAGACTATTCAGCAGCAGCACAATCTCCTCTTCCTCCCCAGACAACGGGTTCCTACCAAGAGATTCCTCGTGCCAATTTCTTAGCTAGACAGCTTCCAAACGTCATCATTCTTCATCAAAACTCCTCAATATCGACAACAAGTATCTATATCTATCCATCTTACGAAAAAAAAAATACCAAACTCTGACCGTGTGTCGTCCTTGATAACATTCACAATTAAGCAACTTTACCTAGTTGCCATTCTCAACTCCTCGGCTATCTCAGTTATCAAGCTCATTGGAGGCAACTCTGCATTCTCTAAACGGTTCGATTTGTGGTAAAAGCAAGCCGAAGCCTACAGAACCAAAACCAAGAGTAACGGTCCAAGCAAACTGGACCTTAGCAGGGGGACCGAGTAACACAAGTTTCGGTCCACTTAAGCTTCAAAGACCAGCCAATTAAAAGTCTTTTCAAGAAATTCATGTTTTCTTTGCTGGATTGTGGTGAGCTCTAATACAAAATTAATGAATTAATTTTACTAATAATGGAGGCAAACAATGAATTTTGTTACACTCAAAAGTGTATACAATAACAACTCTCACAAAATAAACTTATACCAGAAACTACTAAATTGAGTCTTACTCTTGAGAATATCTGCTTTAATTTTATCAGAGTCTCATTCTTGAGATACCTGCTCAAACATTGATCACTTGTCACGAGTGTCAAAAATTAAATACTACAAATCCAAAACCCGTAGTAGTGGGAGTTCAGGTCGAACCCATAGGAAATAGTTAAAAATTTCGATTTCCTTTTTTAAAATAGTAAATAGTAAATTGAGATAACTAAAACTACCGCCAAAACTAAAACAATAATAATAAAAATAGAAGATAAAATTAATAAATAATGAGTCAAACCAAGGACATGAAGATCTTTATTCTGATTAATCATCAACTTCTAAAGATTCAATCTTTAATCAACTATTTGACTTAAGTTACCTAGGACGCCAGTAATAATTCACGGATTCTCTGAATTCAACAATTAGAATGATGCACTCAAATTGTATTCTTGTTATCAGACAATTTAGGTATTGACGCAATCCCAATTACTCTAATAATAGCATAAGAACTAAGAATCAGCTAAAAATGACAATAACCCGTGACACACGCAGTTATTTAATCAACACCATGATTCCTCCTAACGGTTCACAAAAGGAGACAATCAATTGTTAGCCTTATTTGCCACATCAAAATACTAATATAAGACAATTACAGATTAAGATTAGTATTTTGGCACGAAAAATACATGTAGAGAGAATAATTGGCCACTTACTCTACCATATATGTATCAATGTAGAATAAAATCAAGAAATCACAGATAGCAAATTAAAGATTGAAAAAAATCAAATCTGGTTTCATAATCGTTGGAATAAATAGTTCAACCCTTGGCTTGAATAGAAAACTAGCTAGATACTGCCTTTAAGAGAGAAACAGAGTTGGTCATGGCCAAACTCTAGGTCTACTTATTCTAATCTACTTCTAAGAATATAGGATATGAGAAAATAGCGGCCACAGGCCGTTCTCCCTCCCCGACTCCCCTAGAATCGACCAAAATCTCCTATTTATAGTGTTAGGAGATAGGGTTTTTAAGTTGTAATTGGATAGATGCGTTAAAACTAAGAAAATCAAGATAATGCGTTAAAACTAAGAAAACGTGCGTCAAGATAATGCCGGGTCTTGAAGGAAATTAAACCAAGCTATTTTAGTATTTAGTTTCCTAATTCCTTTTGGTATCTTATTTGTTTAGTTTCCATATTACATTAGGAAATCTCAAGTCAATTTCCAAATAAGTTTTGGTTTACAATTATATTTATTTTAGGAAGTTTTAGAACCTATAAATACTACTAGTCTAGTAGGTTATTAGGTGAAGAGAAGTGAAGTGGAGAGTTGAGTTGAGTCTAGAGATTAGACTTGAGAGAAAATCTCATAGTTAAGATTTGTGAGTTGTCGTGAGCAAAAGGCTACGACTTAATATTTGTTTTGAGTTAAATAAATTATTGAGTGTTTGTTCTGCTCCTCTTCCCACATATTTTTTATATGTGTTAGAATTGCTTCCGCTGTGTGCACGGGGATTCTTCGTGCCAACAAAGTGGTATCAGAGCTCTAGGCTTTGATCTTGGGGCTTGTTTGCAAAATTGGGGCTTGGAGCTTGTTTGTGAAATTAAAATATGGATCCGCATTATTTACCACATTGTGGTGTATTTATCTTTGATAGTAAAAACGATTTTGAGATTTGGAGGTCGATAATGAAGAATTTTTTCAAAAATATTAGAGTTTTGAATATTATCCAAAAGGGGTTCATGGAACCTATAGAAGGCACAGAATTATCAAGGGATGCAGTTGAAAAATTTGAAAGGAATAGACAGTTGAACTATAAGGCATTATACTATCTCCATACCCAAATCCAGTTACATGTAGCAAAAAATTTCATACATGTAAAGACAGCGAAGGAGGCTTGGAAAATTTTAACAAATTCCTATGGTCATGGTGAAGAAGAAATTTGTGACGAGGAAGAAGAAAAAGAAGTTTTTTATGAGACAAAGAAAGAAGAAATTGTAACAATTGTGGATACACATGAAAATGAAGAAATTGTGATTGAAGAAGAAATTTCACAAGTGGTTGAGAAAGAAAGTGAAATCATTGATCAAATTAAAGATGTGATTGAAGATCATGATGATAGAGAAATTGTTGACTTTACTGAGGTTGATGAATCTTTTGAAGAGAAAAATCAAGTGATGAGATTGGTTGAAATCAATTGTGAGATGGACAAATTAATTGAAGGTTGTGATACTGCAAAAGTTGATGCAGTTGTTAGTGCTGAAAAACTAAAGGAAAAATATGGTGATGTTGAAAACCTTACTGGTAAAAATTATGATTTTCTGATCTTTGGAGACTTTATTGGTGATATGGATGAATTGAATTGTGGAGTATCTAATAAAGAATTGGTGGATATATTTGAATTTTTTTACAAGAGCGATCAAGAGAAGAAATTGTTTGAGAATTACAAGTTTCGTCCATCATCGTGCGTAAAGATGAAATTAGAGATCAATTACAAGTTGGAATTCCATATCATCTATACATCAACTGAATTTTTCATGGAGATTCAAGCTAGGGATGGCATTGGAGATAACAACATCAAGAGCTTGGTTTAAGGGAGGCAATGAAGGAAATTAAACCAAGCTATTTTAGTATTTAGTTTCCTAATTCCTTTTGGTATCTTATTTGTTTAGTTTCCATATTAGATTAGGAAATCTCAAGTCAATTTCCAAATAAGTTTTGGTTTACAATTATATTTATTTTAGGAAGTTTTAGAACCTACAAATACTACTAGTCTAGTAGGTTATTAGGTGAAGAGAAGTGAAGTGGAGAGTTGAGTTGTGTCTAGAGATTAGACTTGAGAGAAAATCTCATAGTTGAGATTTGTGAGTTGTCGTGAGCGAAAGGCTACGACTTAATTTTTGTTTTGAATTAAATAAATTATTGAGTGTTTGTTCTCCTTCTCTTCCCACATATTTTTTTATATGTCTTAGAATTGCTTCCGTTGTGTGCACGGGGATTTTTCGTGCCAACAGGTCTTATATCGGGTTGTAAGATGGGCGCCCATCATCATTTAACTTGTCAATTTGAATGAAATCAGGTTCAAACTCGAACGGGCCTTATGTTTGCCCCCATTATAGCGCTCATTAGCTGCTGCCTTAGTGAATTTAGTATTTTCCTTCCAAATTGAACTCCCTTTGTATCATTTTCATTCCGAGTGTTTTTTAATCTATCTAACCATAAAACATATCTTAAATAACACTTTAAAAGATAAAATATGTATAAAATCATAGTGATAAAGGGATATAAAAACATAACAGTTATGACTTATCAAACACTCACTTAACAACTGAGCTGGTTTGTTTGCTATCGTTTTCTCTCGAACTCTGGTGCACTTCAACTGATGAAATGGGCCGTTATTTATACTGGCAAGGTGCTCAACATGCAACCTATGTTTTCAGAACCGGACCGAGTATCGACTCGGTCGAGCTCAGGGGTCAGAGGTCAATGGGTTCAACCGGGTTCGATCGGGGTTGAACCGGATGATGTCATAAATAAAAATTATTTAAAAATTAAAATATTATATGTAAAATACCTAATAACATGTTAATATTAATAAATATATATTTATATGTATTTGATGTTTCAAATATATTTAACAAGAAAATACAAAAAAATTAGAACAATCAAGTAGCAATTTATATTATTTAATGAGTATTAACAAGTTTAAAATTAAAATTATGGACTTAATTAAAAAATAACACCAAATTTTAAGATAATATTTATAAAGTATAAAATATTTGAGATATATTAATAATTTTTAATAACCTAGAGGTCAAAACATAATATTAAAAATATTTTGATCTTTAAAAAAAAAGTAAAAAAAAAAGAGTCTATATACATGCATGGAGAGGGTGGAGCAAGAAGATGTGGATGTTGTATGAAGACGTGCGAGCGAGTTGTGGCCAGGGATGTAGAAGCACTGCAACAGTAATCAACTGTGCATGCATGTGCCACTACAAAAATCGCGTGTTGTTTTCGGATATTGGCTGAGCATATGGAGCCAAGAGGAGTGGGTCCCTCTCTTTCCTTTCCTTGAGTGAGATGCATGGGGGAAATTCTCGGTTCTTATTTTTCCGGTCAAATCGGGTCAAATCCGGTCAAACCCGAATTTTGACCTGGTTTGACCGAGTTTTAAAACTTCCGATTTTTAGAATTAGCTCGGACTGGATACTTGGCCGGTTCTCGATTCGATCGGCCGGTCCGGTCCGAATTTAAAAACAGAGCATGCAACACCAAGTTTTCTCGTCACATTAAGTGCTAGCTTCCTGAAAATCTAGTAAAATCAAGACGGGTTCAAATCTTCAACAGTCAAAATCTCCCACGTTCATGCAGTGAAAATGGACTTTGGCAATTTGTCCATTTTCTCTTGTCAGATATCCTACTGTGCTTAGTAATGTCTATTGTCTTGATAAGCCAACTACGTCAGTATTCCATGCATGTAAACAATCTTATAACAATAAAGTGAATTCAACAATCATGTCTCATCATAAATGATCAAGAAAAAGTCAACGTTGCACTTATTTTAACATTCTGCTCTTAAAATTTTGAGAATTGTTTAAACTCTTTTATATATTTAGCTATTTGCCCCTCCTTCCCGTCCCCCTTAGAAAAGTTCTCAAAATTACTTTACATTGACTTTGAGGTATACGGCAAAATTTTCTACAAAACTCGTAAAAGTTGCAACCCAAACTTTATGACTATTCTTCAATGGCCCAACATTAGCTTGCCAAGTTCATTAATACATGAAGAGAATTGATGGCTAAGGTTAAGATTCAAATAATTAGATATATATCCTGGATTTTAATTCTCCTAACCCCTTCCACTTCTTAAATCTCATCGCTCCGATAAAAAAAAAAAAGCATGAAGAGAATTGACTTTGACAAGTTGGCAGCTTTAGAGTTGATCTCTTGATATTTTCCGGCACTTAAAAATAATTTCTACAGAAAAACTCGATGCTAGATAATGCACACATGGAATTAGAGGACGTCCACATATACAGGTGTCCGGTAAAGCAACGCAGATTTAGAGATGGACGGAGTATCCACCCCCAAGATATGAGATTGAAATTTCATTTTGTGCCTTTGTAAAAGCCAAAATTCATCCACCTCAAATTAATCAAACACATGGGGTATGCAAAATAAGAAAAGTAAAGGATAAAAAGAAATTGCCTTTCAAAATTTGCATCTTGAATTTGCCACTAGGCTCAAGATTTTGACATCCTTCTTTCGCTTCTCGTTCAAGTAATTTCAAACATTGTCAAACAGGACTTACATGAGTTAAAATAAGCAGTTGTGATTCTTTGTACTATTATCTGATGCTAAATTCAGTGTCAATCTCATTTATCACGTGAGGATAGAAAAAAGTTAAATAAATAGTACATAACAAATTAAATAAATAGGGCACTTAACATAAATACAGAAGTGGTACTGAATTGACACCATAAAGTAGTGCTAAAGATCCCATGTGTTAAATAAGTGGATGCATGGAAACCACCGTCAAATGTGACAAGAAATAACTCAAAGTACAGCACTAAAATTCACTGTTTTCTTATTTTATTATTTTTATTTGGTTACAAAAGCAGGTAATATTCCGAAGCAAGAAGGTTAACCTACATTTTCCTTCAAGAAATTTTACACTATCGTCAGATCTCTCTTTATTTGAAGCAAAAGGACCTGCACTAAGTCGAGGTCGAAGCTTAGAACTTATTGAAAAGTTGCTGCTATTATCAAATATGCTATAAATCCCCACTTGTGCTGAAAATACAAGTAGGGATGGGTATAGGTCGGGTACCTGCTCCATGCACCATTTGACTGATCAGACTTGTCTTATGGGTCAGCTATTTTCTGACCCTTATCCGTCTTGTATATTTACACGTATTTGGTTATCTAGTACCCGATGAGATAGGATCGGATTAACGGATACCCATTCTCCCCCCCCCCATTTATCATTTAATTTTTTTAAAAACAATTTATATTTATTTTATTTTATTTTTACATATTCATCTAAGATTTAATAAAGATTTTTTCTAAAAAAAAAAATCTCTTATCAGGAAACAAACATGCGAAAAGAATATAAGAAAAAGGAAAAAATTAAAAGAATTCAAAATCAATAAAATTTGAAATAAGTAATACTTTTTTAAATATATATTTCATATTAATTAAATTTTTTTCTAAAAATGATCATGGACTTCTGAATCTTGTAAACAAACTAAGGGTCTGTTTGTTTGGCAAACAAGTTTTTGATCAAATTTACCTATTATAAGTTTTTTAATAACTTTAATTAAAATAATTTTAAAAAATTTCTCAAAATTTTTAAATTATACATTTAAAAATATCTAAAAATTTACATACTTTAAAACTTTTTTTACAACTTTTACAGTAAAACTTTAAATAAACATAAAAAATGACATATGCCGTACGACTTATTATCAAAAATGACATTTTATATCAAAAATGACATATTTGCGAAAGAAATCTTCGTAAGACTCATCAGGAATCTTCGTACAACCCAGCTGACACAAAATTGACGTACAACAAATGCCGCTCGGACGTGGGGGTTGGAGCGGTTGTCAGAACAACCGCTCCGGAAGGTGTAACATCATTTATACATGGTGTAACATCATTTGTACAAAATGTAACAATAGAACAACAGCGAGTAATAATAGAATAACATTTTTGTGAATCCCACACGACGTGAAAATCGAATTACAAGACGTGATCTCAACCGCACAAATTTTTAAGGCCTCGTCGGTGAACTGCCTGGGACAGTTGTCAGTCCCATTGTCTCTGACAACCGTCCAGGCCCCTCGTCCATACCGCTCCACGATGGGAACCATCCGGGACCATGTGTCAGTTCTCTCAGAATGGATAGTTGACATGACACGAATGACAATGTCCAGAGAGGATCGTTTTGTGGTGGCTAGAAGAAATCACGTGCAGTGCTAGCTCAAAGTCAAAGATCGTGGCGGAAGGAAAGTCCTAAAACTAAACAAACGAGTGGGTTGGAGGTGGAACACATATTATGTGTGTCCATATTTTAGAAAAAAATAAATAGTAAAAAGGATATAAAATAAAAAATTACTTAGAGAGATTTTTAGAAAGTGATGCAATGCTCATTGATGAATTAGTTAAGTGTACTGATAGTTATATAGGAGTGGAAGATTTTTCAGATAAGATTTGGATGAATAATGATAAATGTTAAAGAGATTTTTTTGAAATAACAAATAATGACACTTTTTGTTAACACCAAATCCCTACTTATGCTTTACTATATACAAAGATTAGTGTCGAGGGCACAGTTAATATGTGTGCAAGTTAAAAATAATTAAAATGAATTAATTTTATATGAACTTTTGTTTTTAAATAAATCAAATTTATACAAATTTTTTATTAAAGAACTTTGTTTTATAATGTTATAATAATTTGGTAGATAGATTAGGGTGGTTATGTGTAGTTATAAAGGCAAAATATGATTAGTGATAATTTTAAAAATTATTTATTTATAAAGGTGAAGTTGGAAGTTCAAAAGATGACCAAAATTATTTACATCAACTGTCACCTTTCTAGCTTTATATATTGTGTAGATTTTTTTATCAATTCTTCACTTCATTATTTATACTTTGTTACACGCACTTCCAAACTTATTAAACACCTACAAGTAAATATAGCATACATTCTTAACTTCATTTCTTCATCACTACTTCAATTGTTATTGAAAAGTTACTCCTTCCTGAAAATTACATAGAAATCCCCAACAAATTGTAATTCAACACCTTCTTATATTGTATTACTAATAGGTCATGTACTTTGTATGTGATTATAATATCATAAATATAATATTTCTAACATTAATTCTTTTTTGTAAAATTTTATTATTAACATCATAAATAAAAATTTGCTTAATTTTCACCTTTTTTATTTTTATTTTCTTTAGCCAATTGTCCTTAAAATAATTATTTTAAATTCAAAGAAATCAGTGGTATCCCTGATTTGTAAGATATCTTTGGGGATTTTATTTAAATTTTTATATCTAACATTTTGTGGACTTCTTTTATGGCTTTTCAAATGTTTTACCGATGTTGTATTGGTAACATTGTTATGTTTAAATCATAATATTAAAGTCTTTCTACACAAAATAAAGCTCTTAGGCAAGAAAAATGAATATACATCTGAAGTGTAAGAGAAGCAAATACAATTTATAAATACTTATAAAGTAAAGGTATAAACTATAATATCAAAATATAGATGGGAATTAGGTTGAATGTGCTTGTTTATTTTATTTTTAATATTTTAGGGCACTTGTCATACTATTTTTTGACCCTTAATATCCCTTCCATTAGACCCCCTAAATTTGATTTAATTCATTTCTCAAATAGCCATGTCAAAATTATTAATCATTTAGAGCACAAATATGTCATTTTCTTAAGCAAAGTAAAGCTCATGATGGACTTTCAATGAAATCAATAAATTTCAACAATAAAAAAACTGATTTGACCAAACGTGAAAGGATATGACAAAAATATCAATATTTTGAATGGTATGTACAATATTGATACTTCTAATTATATATTTTTTGCCATAGCAAACAAGATGTGAAATATGATTTTAATTAGATGTGTGAACAATTTTTTTTGGAGTTGGATGACATGAAGTTTCATGCTAAGCAAAAGTTAATTGCCTGTATAAAGATCGTTTGCATGCACTACATATTTATTTTTCATGATACGTGAGTTGAATTTGTTAGTATTTTGATCAAATTCCTTAATATTAAGTTAAATGCGCCCTTTTTGAAAAATGAAGAGACGTACAGTAATTGGAGTTGAACTCTTTATATTATTTTGTGCGTTATTTCTATTAATAATAGAGTATAAATGATCCATCATAAACACTTTTTTTTCTGTCTAATTGTTCATTTTTTATAAATGAAATTTCATTGATAAGATAAACTAATCTTTTTTTTTTCTATTTTTGGACAGAATCTATAAAGCACAAATGACAAAGACTCCATTGTCCTAGAGCACTTTGTTTTAATATCAAATACCAATATTTTTTACGATTTAGAAATAAGGATCAGACTGTAAGTATCAAGACTCATGGTACTTTTATAACAGTAACGATAACAATAGTGATCTATAATAGTTAAGTACTGATGCATTTCTTTACAGTCTCGCTCCACTGCCGTAATACAGTTTCTCCTTCCATGTTTGCATTTCTTTCTTCACACATTTTTTTTTTCCAGTCCCTTTACCAGTGGTTCCCCCATATCCGCGCGGCCATCATTTGCCTCCAGTTCTTCTAGTCTTTTGGACTACTGAACCCCTTCGACCATTTCTCAGCCTTACATGTCGATTTCTACCTTAACCAAGGCGACTTTACCTGCGGTAGATACAGCAAACACTACCTACAATAGACGAATCCGTATAACATTGGCAATACCTGGCACCTAAGCGGGAATAAGAATATCACTACTGTTAATCAGAATCGACCAGTCCCGTTCCCGTCGGAGATGTCGTTTTCGTAGTTACTGTTGCTTTCTTTCAACTAAGCTTCAGAAACGGAAGGGCAGGTAGTTATCGACGGGGATTTTGTACACCGCAGCATGTGGTCCGCGGTCTAGCTTATTTTTTCCGGGTCATTCCTGACAAGACAAAATTAGTAGAGTCGTGCTCGTGATCGCTGGACCGAATTCACTATCCATCGATACAAGCATCTTTTGTGCAATTCATCCGCGATCACGAGCACGACTCTACTAATTTTGTCTTGTCAGGAATGACCCGGAAAAAATAAGCTGGACCGCGGACCACAGCTGACCGAATGGTAAAGAAGGACCGCTAGTATGACCAGACAGGGGATATTTAACCTTGTCAAACTTAGTCAAAATCATTTAACCTCCCGGTTCAACTTGAAACTCGTTTGATGTTTGGTTGACTCCCAGCTCCCCCCCCCCCTCTATTTCTCCCTTCCCTTTTTTGTTTAATGAATGCAGTTATTTGTTTTTGGATCAAAATTTATATATGGTTTCTACAATAATGAAATTTGGACCTCCTTTTAAATGTGCATAACGCTTCGCCATTTGCTAAGATTTTATTTGACAACTATATATTCCTTTAAATAAATAAATTTATTTTTTATCATGCAATTAGTCCTTTTAATTTCAAACTAAAAATGCTATTATTTTGTTATAATAGTTGAATGGTTAGAAATTTATTTTTTTAAAAAAAATAAAATAATAAATATTATGCTATTTCCTTGACACTAAATGAAATAATTTCGTTTCGTATCTGACTACATATTTTATTTTTGTAAAAGTAGAATAAAATTAAATTAAATCTTGTATTAATGCTTTTATGTTCATTATATGTCTTTATAAATACAATAATTAATGGCTAATTAAAGCACTTTATTATATATTTTAGATATACTAAAGTTACTATCTTGTATTTATAAACATTATTTTAGTGACCCACCAATTGGTGACCATCCACTTGGTCTCTTTGCTAGACGGGTTCTAATAACTATTATGCTTCTACCCTACTTCCTATACCATTACATATCTCACTATCTATTATATAGCCACACATCATTCATAAATATTCCATTTTAATTCCCTTTTTATCCTCTTAAGTTCCAAATATTGATAGGGTAGAGCACAAAATACAACATATTAAAAGTATATATAACAGAAAAACAAAAAAAATAATAAAAAAATTCATAAATTGTGTTTTTGAATTGTGTTATATTTTACATTCTACTGTTGGTAGTTGTTAAAACTTAAGGGAAAAGGATAAAAATAAATTGAAAATGTTCATGAAGAATATATAGTGATACATTAAATAGTGGGATAGGGAATTGTATATGGAATAGGACAGAAGATCCGTTGTAAATGTAAATGCCTTAGCATTGAGATCAGTTCCTACTATGGCTTTAAAGATTAATATTGGTATTATCAGTTCGGGACTACTGACATGGGCATGCAGTGTCACGTAATTATGCATGTAAGTAGCTGAAAAACTTAATTCCTAAATTGCAAACTTGTACTATAACAAAACAAACGCCCAAAAAAATCCCAATCCAAACTGTGCCAATGTTTGGGTGTTTCGTTGTTCAGATCAGTTCGACGGCGTTAGGTGCAATAAATGTTGTCTAGAACGTGTAGCGCCCTCCTTACTCCGAGAATTAAAGATTTTAGAGGTCATAAATACCTCAAAGCCAGCTACATTACCATTCATTGTCCATACAATTACCATCTTCTGAATTTTAGACAAGGTTATTTCTTCCTCTTTTGAGCGTTATCATATATATAATAAAATAATGTTCAGTTCTGGTTTTAATAGGTTGCTGAGTTAGATAATGTAGCATTCTATTAAGTGGATTATCTAACTTTTCTTTACGTGGACGTAAAAAATGTTCATATTTTTTATTTTTTTTTTAATTTTTGGTAGTAATTAATTCCCTTCCTTTTTTTACTTCATTTATCGCATGATTTCTTATTTATAGTCAATTTCAATAAATCTACTAATGACCGACCTTATATAAATTTGTATTAATTGTACATTCTTTATTATTTTTTCATCAATGAACTCATATCTTTCCTTTTCTAATAATCTTCAATCAAGTTACTTATTTCTAATATTGGTTTGATTATTTATTGCTATTAATAATTTGGATAAAGTTTGCCACGTTATATATATATATTCGCTGTTCACTTTCTATTCTAATAAGTTGCTAAGTTAGTTGTAAGTTAGTTGTATTTTGTCAACTAAAAATTTATCTTTTTGCCATGTCAAAAAATGCGTTTGCTTATCTTTCTTGATGGATTTTATTCTTTATCTACTTTTTATACCAATAAATTACAGTCTTTTTTTGCTCCCTTATTTATAATAACTTTCAAAAATCTATTAATTAAATCTATTATATACGTTTTATAATAGATGCCTTAATTTATTTTTTTGTCAATAGTAGTTTTTCTATTTTAATTCTCTATAACCACATTCTCTGCTCCTATTATTAGATTGATAATTTATTACTATTACTAAAATTTGGAAAATCTTTCATTTTTTCCTATTATTCTATATTTTCTTATTTATATTAAATTTCAATTATTAATTCCCGACTTCATATACTGTTATGTTGATCAATTATTGCCATTACTAACATATTTCTATACTTCTTTGTTAAAAATTTCAATCCATTAATTCCCTTTTTCATATATATTTACATTTATCTTTCTTGATTCTTTTATCAATCAATGCACAATTTTTCTTTTCTTGATTTTATATGTTCACTCTATCTCTAGTATTATTATTCTTGATTATTTATTTGTAATTCTAAAGTTTTGACAATTTTCATTTTTTTAATGAATCTATATTACACAATTTTAACATATTACTCATACAAGTCCATTTAAATTTAAAAAAAAAATTACATTTATATTGTATAAATAGTCATTCTTTCCTAAAATATTATATTAATTTTAATACTCTTTCCATTCAAATTCAATTTAGGCCAAAGTAGTATTCATATAAACATGAGGTTGTAAAAGTTCTCTCAAATTACTTTTCTTTGTTTTTAATAATTTGAGCAAATAATAAGTTCATCATTTTAGTTGTGAAATTCTATTAAAAATTCTTTTTAATCATGAAAGAATCAAATATTTAATTGCACTTATTTCTTTATATATCTTCTTCACTCATATGTTGACTTGCTAAACTTAATTAGAGTAAACATTGAATTATGGGATGAGAGTGATTAGAAAATCTCAAGTTGTAAGTCTCCCACGGGTTTGTAACCATGTACTAATTACACTTTTGTTCATTTCTCGCCTGGCTAGATAAAGTTTCTAATTGCAGTCTCAAAAAAACATAAAAGAAAAAAAATAAAAAAGATCATGGTGTGAGGACCACATAATTGAACAACTAACAGGAGAAATTGAACAACCATAATTGAACAACTAATTGGCCACATGGTTCAAAGATTCGGCCGAGTCATCTTGGACTCGGCCGATTCGTCATCGGAATGAAGCTCTTCGATACGATATTGGAACGAGATGATTTCGAAATAATGGATCATCGAGAACTCGGCCGAGACATCTCCGAGACAGATAGAAACGGTTGAATTGTCCCGAGTCAACTCAATTTTTTATTATTTTTGTTAATTTTTTATAATTTTTCTTGATCTTTAAATGTTTCAAAATTTGCGTCTCACTGAAATTGCGACCGATATGTCGAAACCGATATGAAACGGTCTAGGCTACAACCGCGACCGCGACTTTGAACCATGATTGGCCACCGACCCATTTAATTGGCATCTAATGAAAGTTTTTGCAACAAAAAGTTCCAATAATAAACAGCTGACGCAGCACAAGAGGAATAGCAAGAAGAAAAAGACAATCAGGCATACAGCCGTCTTGAATCCTGTCAGGAAACTAGGAGAATGATATTAGCACTTCTTAAACTTCGTCTAATGAAAAAGAAGCGAAAGAGTGCGTGAGATTTTTAAGGGGTGCTAATATTAAGTGTGTTTCAATAGTAGATTATTTAAGATAATTTTTTTTTAAAAATTATTGTAGCATTTTATTTTAGTTGATATATATGAGATAAAAGGATAGTTAAAAAATGTTGACACAAGCAAACAAAATTTGGTAAATAATTTACCATCCTCGGAAATTAACCTGTTTCTCGCGCAGAAATTACTTGCAACGTCCATTTTATTAATAATCACAAAGATAATACAAGCACAGTTGTTCTCGGGTACAAGAAGACGCTATCTTTCTAGCTGCTTAATTTAGTGGTCTTCGTTAAGCCAGGCCAGAGCAGTATCAAGAAGAGTTGGCATGGAACCAAGATCCCCATGATCATTCCGATCAACCTGCGAAAGCGGTTTTGGACAGCAGTTGGGAGAGAAATCAATGGCCTCACCATTCGTCTCAACGCAGGTACCATTTGCGAGCACTTGGGGAAAATCCTGTTCAAATCCCACGAAATCCTTGTTGAGAAAATCAGAAAGGAAATCGTCGTCCATTTCAAAATCCATCACGAAGTCCGAAGAGTAGTAGCCTCCTTTTCCGGAAAAAGCACCTGATGCAGGGTCGGGGCCAACTTTTTCGCCGTTGTCAGTAGTACGAGCTTCGCTGAAGTCGTCTTTGGCTGCAGCCCCGGACGGTGCCATAATTATGCCGGGTTGTTGTTGTGTACAAGAAGTTTGTAAGTCTACGTTGATGAAACCTTTAGTTAACCTTCTAGCCTTCGTGCGGACCACATGAGTAGGGGATCCTTCTAGTTTTTCTGTATTTGACGGCTGATGAGTGCTTGTCGGATTTTGCAGTACTGGGGCTGCTCTGGACCTAGTTGTTGATGATGACGGCTCGGCGGCTAAGTGTTGAGGGCCTCCAATTTTCTTGGCGAGGTTGGTGTTCCAAAAGTTCTTGATTTCATTGTCTGTTCTCCCCGGAAGCCTTCCAGCTATCAAGGACCATCTGCAGGACATAAATCAGCTACTCAGCAGCAGATTTGCAAACTAGAAAAATGGTGTAGTGCGTAGAAAAAAAGTAACGTACCAACAGTGTGAAAATGAAAAACATGCATGAGGATTGAATAATAATACAGTACGAGTGAGTGTGGACTGGCCTGTTTCCAAGGAGCTTATGTAGCCTGATTATGAGGTCTTCTTCATCATCAGTTATGTTTCCTCTCTTGATGTCAGGTCTCAGATAGTTCAACCAACGAAGCCTGCAGCTCTTCCCGCATCTTTTGAGACCTAGGTTTTTTTTTTTTTTTTCCCCAGTTTATAATTTGACATGACAGAATTATGAAGCTTTTAGTTTTACCACAAACCCTTATCAAGCGTGCAGATTATTAAGCATATCACGCATTAATTTAAACTGATAAAACTGACCTGCTCGTTTGGGAAGACTTCTCCATTTTCCCTGGCCGTGGGACTTGATGTAGTCTATCAGCATTGTATCTTCCGAAGGAGTCCAAGCTCCTTTCTTTAAGCCTTCCTTAGCGCAACATGGGGTTCTCCCCATCTTTCTTTCTTTGGAAAAAGGCTTTGACTCTTATTAACCTCCGAGATTGCGGGAGTGACTCTTGGCGAAGGGTACTCGTTTTTTCCACCCAAATGGTAGAGGAATGCGTGCATATTTATAAGTAGGGCTGCTCACGGATCGATAGCGAGCGGCTCGAATACGAGTTCGGTCAATATCGAACTCGAGTCGAGTTTGAACTAATCAAGTCGATTTCGAATTAAAAAATATTAAATTTGTTGGCTCACGAGATTGTATATATATATATTTTTTTTTATTTTTTATTTTAGTACTCTCTTCGTCTCATTAGAAGTGTCATACTTTCCTTTTTGGTCCGTCTCAAAATTAGTTTTACGTACCAATAATGGTAATAACAACTTTCCCCGATTTCCACTGATACCCTTAAATCTTACAACAAGATTCTTATATTTTAGTGGGCTCCAAAGTTCACATAGAGAATTTTCATGTGATGGTGTGTGAGTGTCACGTTAGAACCAGCAGATTCGTGCATTGCACTTTCTCCAAAAGAGCTTGAAAATATATCATATGTATGGGTCCAACAATTTTATTACTACTCTATCCTACCATCAATGAAGCAACACGTCAGGCTGCATAGCTAATTCAACCAGGGCATTCTTGGAACATAACCCATTACCTTTTGAAATCTGAGCACTGTTGAAAAAATGTGGGATTCCCAAAGCACGACAAATTGATCGGACAAAGGGAGTAGTAAAATTACCATAGTTATTAAACCCAATCCGGGAAGGAATCCGGCGAAAGATGTGGGTTAACGGGTTATTGGTTTAACTGGTGGGTGAGTGGTTGAACCGATGGGTCACTAAATGTCAGGATCAAGCGCTTACCATTGCACCAAAAGCTATAGCTGTTAGTGAAGGCGCAACTTTATTTCCTTAACCACAATGGCAGCGCAAAGCACCGTACCACGCTCGGCCAGCATGAGGGTCTGCACCCCTGGGTGCCACGGGCTGGGCGGTTAGTCCCGTCGAACCGGGATCTGAGGGATGTTGCTGATTAGGCCAACAATCCCTCCCCCAGCAACAGCCAGGGAGATTCGAACCCGCGACCTCGCTCTGATACCACTTGTCAGGATCAAGCGCTTACCATTGCACCAAAAGCTATAGCTGTTAGTGAAGGCGCAACTTTATTTCCTTAACCACAATGGCAGCGCAAAGCACCGTACCACGCTCGGCCAGCATGAGGGTCTGCACCCCTGGGTGCCACGGGCTGGGCGGTTAGTCCCGTCGAACCGGGATCTGAGGGATGTTGCTGATTAGACCAACACTAAATATATTTAAATATTATATTTCATAATTTTTTATATAAGATATATGATATAAATTGTAATAAATAATGTCATAGCAAAAGCTCATTTAATTTAATTTGTTATAAAATAATTAATTCATATAAGAATCAATCAAATATAAAGTTATTTAGTAATACACCAAACTTCAAGTGTAAAGTTTTATCTATATTCAGTGTAATTATCTAGCTTATTTATGAATTTTAGGTGTAAAAAATTATTAAAAATAATATTTGTCTTTAAAATGAATTATGTAATATGTTATTTTTGAAATCCATTTTATAACTTATAGAGTTTGGAGGGTAATAAATTTTTATTAAAAGATTCCAATATATTTGTTTTAGAGAAAAAAAAGATAGAATTGAAAAAACATTTATATATTATAATAAAGCTATTTTGTTAGCATATTTCGAAATAGCCTGGTGGTAAGTATGTTGTAGTGTTGGATAGAGGTTTAAGGTTCGAATTCCGACAAAAGTAATAAATTTTTCGACAAGACCCGGTTCTTTGACAAAACCGGCCGGGTTTTCGGTTTTACCCCGGTCAGACCGCCGGGTTATTGACTAGTCAACGGTCTCCTTGCTCAACCGATCCAATTTAAAATCCGGCCCGGTTCAATGGCCGGTTCACCTGTTTGACCAGTTCGACCGCCGGACTGGACCGGATTTAATAACTATGAAAATTAAATATATATTCATAATATTTTATTATTTATTAAAAAATTATTATTTTATTTATTTTTAAAAATAAAATAATTATTTTTTATTTTTTTAAAAATATAAAATAATTATTATTATTTTTAAGCTCGAGCTCGATTCGAATTTGAGTCGAGTTCGAGTTCGAGTTTGATATTTTGAGTTCAAGTTTCATGAAATTAACTGAAAGCTCGACTCGATAAGTCCAAAACTCGACTCGACTCGACTTGTTTGCACCCCCTATTTATAAGCATTGTGATTTTAAAGGTTAGCCGTGAGGGGTTGGCGTATATGACCAAATGTTTTCGATTAACGTTGTCCGTCCCGAAAGACTTCAATGAGGTTTCTGGCGTTTTGGTTGTCCAGTGCGCAATGGGTGACCATGTGATTTGCGCAGAAGACAATCAAGAGGAATGGGTGACCATGTGATTTGCGCATATGACGTACGGTAAGATATTATTTGGGATATTTGGGATATTATTTTCTTCTGAGAACAGTATTCAGTAAGAATGTTCCGATCCAGTCAACATATTTTCCTATTTTACTTTTCAATTCATTCCTCTAGTTCTTTCTTAATATTTATACCTGCTTAAAACCGAGGCTTGCATTTCGAGATTTTAAAGTAGTTTACTCTCCTCAAACATTGGAGATTTTAAAGTACTTATCTTGAATTAATGTATGATAATATATTCATACAAGAATCTAATTTTTATAACTTTATAATTATTGAATGTGCAAAACACGTTTATAAAAGATGCGAAACGTCATAGTTCCCTGAAATAGGTCTCTGTCATGAACAGGACAACGGTCACAACATATATTGCGGACAAATGACAAGCGCAGGTCATTGATTATTTGGGCTCCATCGATATTTGTTTGCATTCACAGAAAATGATTTTCTGTCTCATTTCTCGTCACATTTCTATCTCCACCTTTCGTTACATTATCATTGCTAATCCTTTACTAGATAGTTTACTATTTGTAGTAGTTTTTTTTTATTTTCGCATGCAGTTTTTATTGGAGCATTTAAGTTGTCACAAGAGTATAAAGGATCTCCTGTCCAACTTTCTGTACCATTTCCTATTCCAATATCTATTAAATCACCATATATCCTTTATGAACATTCAATTTTAATTTTATCTTGTCCCTTTAAATTCTAACACTACTAACAGAGTAGAATACAAAAAGTAACAAACTAAAAAAAATAAAATTTAACTAAAAAGTGAATTTTTTTATGAATTTTCTTTTTTCTTTTTCTATTTATATTTTATTTAGTTTGTTATATTTGTACTCCACCCAATAACTATTGGAATTCAAGGGGGGCAAGAAAAAAGTCAAAATGGGATACTCATAAAGAAAATATAATATTTTAATAAATATTAGGACAGAAAATAGTACACCAAGTGAAATGAAAGAGAAGATCTTTTATGGTCACTAGGAATCCTAAGCATGCAAAGAGGTAAAGATATCGTTATTCCCTAACAGCCTAAACTTTGTCATATTAGCCACTATAGGGCGATCTTAATAATCATGCATATAGGCTTTGGTATAGTAACACGGATGACAACGCTCTGTCATCCCAAAAAGAGAGTCGCCTAGTTCACCAATGTTAATTTTTTTTAAGTGGAAATTCTTGAATTGAGGAGTTCCTACTTACGATCTCTCCCGTCTTACCATCTCATCTAACCCAATCCTTCCCCGTCAATGTTTCTGCACATGCTAAATAGTACATCTGTAGGCTATAGAGTGTCAAACAGTGGTTATTATTTATTTTAGAGTTTTTGAATAGGTATCCACTAATACATCTAAATTATTCTTAATCTATTATGTAAATTTACATACTAATAATTATTACCATCTCTTATACTTATATATTACCCTAATTAATTTTACTTTTTAAAAAATTTAACATCAGAATTACATCCTAATGTGAATAGACCCATAAAACGTGTTTTTACCAAAAAAAAAAAATATTAATAAAGAGTGAAGAGAGCGAGGGACCATGAGTCAGGGATGACCACAATCACTTTGGTTTGCACCTTATTTACACGAAATAACTTGTTTATATCATCAACATATTTTTCAATCACCTTTTTTATCTCACATATATCATATCAAAAAAATGTTACAATATTTTTTTTTCAAAAAATTATCCCAAATAATCTTCAATCCAAACACACCATACAGAAATAGATGCTCCCACGAGGCCGTGGAGGGTCAAATATGTGGTGGGCAACGAAACTGAGAATAACGTTTTTGAGGGGACCGAAAGAGGGCGGAGTGGGCCGATTAGGAGAAGCCATCGTCGTGCGGCCGCCGTGACATTGTCTCATCTCATTAGACATGAATCATTTACCCTTGAAAAATAAAAGCAGAAAGAGGGGCATGGGTCACTTTTAGCTAATTAGTTTGTTGTCCAGAAATTCACCAAGTGGTAGCTACGCACACACATATTAGTTGATTGGGGGACCTCAAGCCTTCCAGAATTTTATGTATAATAGGTAGAGCTTGTAAAAGAGTAGATGTACAGCTTTATAATATGTGCAGATTATTGAAAAACATGCCTGACAATAATCCAAGAAAATTAACTTGCAGTATTGAAATTTCACCGCTGAATGGTACAAACAAAATTGGCTATAAGTTGACGCGATGACAATCTAAGAATTGTATATGCGTTCACAATTAACTAATTGCCCAACATGAGATTTTGAGAAAACGCTAATACAAAAAGAAAAAATGATAATGATAATAAACCATGATGCCTGAGAAAGAGAACGTTTGGGTTGTAAACTAGCAATTCAAACCAAGGAATATGAAGCCCCAAATCAATGCTGTAAACAACACTACCCAATTGTGTTATGCTGAAGAAGACAACGAATGAAAACTTGAGAAAAAGAAAGCAATTAATTGGCCCAAGTAGAGAATTTAGTGAACATTTTTAAACTTATTAGTTGGTCAAAAAGCAGTGAAACTTGCCAGAGAATGCGAAATAAGCAAATTAGCTGAAATTCCACAAATGCCTAAAATTATCAAAAACAAACTTTCATAATTGTCCACCTAGTCCAAGTGTCAATAGGGGACCAAATTCACTTTCATAGTTGTGGTGGCAAGTGACTCAGTTGTAGCACTTTGATGAGGCTGAGAATCGGATGTTGGACTGATTGGTTGTTTGCCTGATTGTGTGCAGTTGATGATATTTGTTCAGGAGTCGTGTAGGATGATGAGCCAATAAAAGATATGCAAAGCTCAATCAACAGCAATTCTCTAAGTTGAGACAATGAACCATTATTCCACAATGATTTAACTTGGGGCTCAATGCGTACACGAAAATTGCAACCCAAGTAGCTGAAAATAAGTATGTAGAAACCAACTACACAAATTGATCAAATCCAAATAAAAATGTAGCCAATTATCCTTGACTATAATAGATGAAGAAAAGACTTCCCAAATAAACAGCTCCATGCATGCAATAAAAAAAGCACGATTGGCAACAAACCAATGAACACTCACTCAAATGAAAAGACTGAGTAAATGGTGCAAAAGTAAACAAAAAATGCTAATAAATAACAAAGCAATTGACCAACACTTTTCAAAGCTAGCATAGAGCAAGTGGGAATGTTGAATAGAGGAAATTGCAACTTATGACTTCAGCAATGTCTCAAGTGTACAATTGATTTGAGAACGGACAATCTTAACTTCTTTTTATGCTCTGGATTTTAGCAATTTGATCACAACTAGTTCACGATCAAATGAAGAGTAAAGCATTAGTGTAAAAAGCACTATATTTGCACCGCTCACGTGAGACATCAAATTTTTTATACATCGCTTGAAAAGTAGACACCTAAACCAACAACATCACTAAAGCAAGGCAATAAAGTAAAATCACACCACCACGCTTGCTATATGCCTAACACAATTAAGCAATTTTAGCACCTTTCAACTCTTTCCACCTAAGCCACACAATGCAAACTATCAATTAATCCCACACACTAAATGTGCCCATAGGGGACCTCTGTTACTATTCATAGGAGGAACTCCCACTTATATTCTCTTAGGATATATTACTAGCATGTTTGAAGAGATAATTGTTCTCTACGTCAACTTCTCTTTGGATATTCTTCGTCCTCTTTTTTGACTTTTTAAAAAGGCTAGATCTAATCATAACAAAAAGATCATCTGCTATCTGTTGTGGGGTTAGGTGTAATAAAAACCTAGGTAATTTGATTCCAACGGTTGCTCTAGCATTTTTTCCCCTTTTCTTCTAGTTCCCTTTCTTGTGCTAGCCTCCTTTTTATCCTAGCCATATTTCTTGTCCTTGTTCTCCTAAATAGACTATCCTTGATCATTGAATGAGGATTCCATAATTTTGTCCAAGTTGAGACTTCTCACAAGGCAAATTTGGTCAGAAACTTCAAAGATCGGACTCCTTATTTTCAAGAAAAACATATGTATGTATTCCTTTTAAATTACTCGAACTAGGAAGCAAACTAAGTGACAAACCTTTTGTTTCGCGAACTATCTGAAACCATGTTGAGTACTCTGCTTCAATTATCTGAGGGAACAGGAATTTAAAGTCTCCATTAAGTTTGCTACCAACGCTTACGTTCCTTCTCGAGAAGCAGAGAGCCTGATATACCACAATAAACAATACAAACACTTTATGTGGTTTTAAGAAATAATCCATCTAAAACATAGCCTCTCATATGCAATTTGATTTTGATTTGCATACTGGAGATGTTCTGAAGGCATCAAATTTCAAGTAAAACGTGTACTAGTTCCCCTAAACCAGTGAAATTTATCCTTGCTGTTACGTAGTTGCAATGGCTTCTCAATTGGTGAATTGTGTTTCGATTGCACTCCTGAAATAATTTTTCCAGTCATTACTAAGTGGTTGTTTGGTAAAAGTTCATCCATCACAATTAGTAAAATTATGATTAATTAGCTAATGATAATGGGTTCTTGTTGAAACCCATAGATCATTTGACAGCTAAAATTCAAATATGGATTTTACACTTTTTTTTCTTTTTCGTACTCATTTTTCTTTTATGTTTTATCCACTCTCTTCATTTCTTCTAGTATATTTTTTAGCTTTTATATTTCTAATAAAATATACATGACACATGGATAAATAAAGATTTATTCCCTTCTGAAAAGTAGTTAATCACAAAACTCTTAGAATGAGTTTATAATATCCATTAACTCATTTTGATTAAACGTAACCAAACGATAAATATCACTTCCCTAATGTGCTTAAATGTTTTTTTTTTCCTTATAAATTCACCAAAAACAAAAGTACACTTCATTATTTTGGAGAAAGAAGTGGATTGATTCTTCTTTTCATTGAAACCTTGATGACGCTATGCCTAACACTAAAGAAATTTAAAGAAAAAAAAATATGATGGTAGATAAAAAACGGGAAATTGGACCAGCATGAATCTTTTTTTTTTTTTTGATAGGTCCGATTTGAATCTTTTTGTCGTAAGAATTTGTGGTCAATTACGAAAACAATTCACTTGGGCTACCTCGCGCAGCATCCGTGAAGCAACACTAGATGGGATATTATACTTAGTGTAAACTATCACCAGTTTTTACGAAATTTTACGACGGGAAACCAAGCCCACTACGAAGCTCTTTTCCAATAGCACCGCCATCAACAAATTACTTCAAGAAAGAAATGGCGATGCTGGTTATTTACAAAATTAAATGCAAAGAATTAGGGAGGAGTTTTCTCTTTTAACTAACCAATCAAAAGCAATCTCTAAAAACTTTTATCCCTTCATCTAAATTATCATCAGCTTAATAATATTAAATAACTTGCTTTAGTAGATATATGTGGAGTAATGGGATATTGATATGTATATCAATTTTATACAACAATAGATAATTTGTATTCACTGAACTCATTTGTTTAACTAATTTTTATAAAAAATTATCTCCAATAAAGTCAAATATTAAAACTCAACATGGAAATTTATTATTTCAGACTAAATAATTTTTTAAAAAGGCATAGATGCCCTAGATGCAATATAGTGTCACTCTGTGCAATATATGTGTAGTATCCCACATTAGTGGTGGGAAGAGGAAAAAAAAGGGTTTAATAGCTGGGTCCAATCGCTACTTTATAATTTGAGTTAACCATTTTGGGCTGATGAATTTCAATCCAAAAATTGCTTGGGCTAACCCCTGAATATGGGTTGTGATAGTTGATATCAGAACGAATCTCGCATGATCTTTGTGTGGGTTTAGTTGGTATCAGAGCGAATCTCCTATGGTCTTTGTGCGGGATGAGTTTGGATAAACAGATTTTGGTTTCGACTACATAAAGAAGTGTAAGAAACTAAATGCTGTGCAAGGCTAAGTGCCATGTCGGACAGGGCTACCTGCGGGAATATCTCTAGAACCTACGGAATTAAATGCCATGATCAAGTGTACAGTTTGAATCCTGAAAGTGGAGAGAACGTAGTATCCCACATCGGCAGACCAAGTGGACAGTCTGAATTCCGAAGGTGAGGAGAATGCAGTATCCCACATCGGCGGTGGGAAGAGGAAAGGAAAGGTTTAATACTTGGGTCCAATAGGTTACTTTGTAATTTGGATTAACCATTTTGAACCAATGAATTTCGATTCAAAAATTACTTGAACTAACCTTTGGACCAGGATCGTGACAATATGCATGGGTTAAAATCCAGAATTTGATGATTTCTAGATATGTCCAACTACGTTCCGAGCAATTAACTTCAAATTCAATTGCTTTACATGTGTACCTATTGATGAAACGGCTGTATAATTTTAGTCAACTACGTTCCGAGGAGATCACCAAGAGATTGGTAAAAGCGAGCCAAAGCTTGATATCACTAAAACTGGGAGTAGCCATCCAAGAAAACTGGAGCTTACAGCAAACACCGAAGACCAACCAATTAAAAGTCCGCACGATTGCAAGCCTAATTGGAGCTGCATTAGAGCAAAATGTCAACGAACGTTTCCATCATTTCCTTCAAAAAAAAAAAAAAACGTTTCCATCATTGTTTGCTTATTTCCATTTGTTCCCTTCTTATTCTTCAACTTTCTCTGAAAAGTTAATGAATTTGTTTGAGAGGGAGATTTGAAAGCCATGGAAAAATTAATACACCCAATACTTTAGTATGGAGGCAGGAATTTAGTTTCTTAGATATCATGTTAGGTAATGCAATCCGACCAAACAATGGTCATATATTGCTGAATGAAATTCATGTTTAAATACTAGATAGAAACCTTAAAATTTTGATAAATGACATTACACCTGCACCTTTCGATATAGAAAATGGACAGACATTAAAAATTCCAGTATAAAAGTGAAAAGGGTTTAAAAAAAAAACAAAACTAAGCATGAATTGGGGAGGATCATTTGTCTCACTGGAATCCTATTGCTTCAAATGTTCCCATTGAAATCCATCGTTTTGGTTCAACTTCTTCACTTAAATCGTTAGTTAAAACTACGACTAGTCTTGGAATATAACAAATGGATAAAAATTGCATGGCAAATTATAAAGACTCAAACAATATTAGACAAGCTTTAGCCAAGAAGTAACTTCGGAAATGGTTCTCTTAATTGATCATCGATGCAAGAATAATTCCACTTATAAATTGATAAACAAGTTATAATTGCCAAATAAGTGATGACAGTCAATTTCTCCTTAAATTATCGATAGCCAAGGTACGACCGTTAGTTATTACCCTAATTACACAATAACCCTAGGTACGACCGTATAGTTCAATTTTCTAATTGCCTTATGAATTAGAGAAACCCTGTTCTAATCAAACAACACGCTACGAGGGTTGTTTTAAATTAACCCGTATATTTCCTTGACACAAATCTAATTATACCAGTTACCACTAATTTAGAATAATTAAACAATTACGAATTTAATCACTCTAATTGGTTTTAGGTTGTTAAATTAATCTAAAATCCGGACCCCAGATAATTGAATAATACAACAACTGTAAGAACACAAGGCAGAAAATATACGAATACTAGAAAATAGTAGGAAAAAGTAAATCAGTTCGATCTCACAATTTAAATTGAACCAAAT
The DNA here is from genome assembly GCF_003713205.1 of Coffea eugenioides. Classification (NCBI taxonomy): domain Eukaryota; kingdom Viridiplantae; phylum Streptophyta; class Magnoliopsida; order Gentianales; family Rubiaceae; genus Coffea; species Coffea eugenioides. The sequence goes on from NC_040042.1 coordinate 4,533,771, forward strand.
CCTTCATTATTTCTTGACTAGAAAAAGAGATTTAATTTATCTCCGTTGAAAAAGTCTCACATAAAATTGCGGAAATATTGTTGAATGGTGCGTCCCTCCAAATTGAGGTGATGAAAATCAATGGAAAATAATAAAAGAACAAGACAAAAGCAAGTCTCCTCTTGCTTGTGGCGGCTGACTTTTTCCCAATGTTTTAAAACCCGGACCGTCAATTGAACCGGTGAGGTGAAAGGGTCGAGGTTCAACCGGTCGGACCGGTTCAACCTCGGTTCAATGAATTTTTTTAAAAATAATTTATATAAATATATATATGCACAAAATAAGACATGCAATGGACTAATTTAAAACTTTATATGATGAAAAGTTCACTATTTTTGAATAATTTGGATTTTCAAAAATAAATTTTTTAAATTATAAGTTAAAACAAATAAATTTCATCTTAATTTCAATTATATCTACCAAAAAAATCTTAAATCCAACCAAAAAATATCACAATATTTTGAAATTATACAAAATTCACGTCTATGAGAATTTGACATTGTGAACTTAAATTTTAATTTACGTCTTTGAGATTTAAAGATTGTAATTTAAAAAAGGAAGTTTGGAGTTCGAAAGAAGTCAAGAGAATCGAAAATAGAAATGCAAACTTGATAAGAAACAAAAAATGAGATAAAAGTGAGCGGTTGTGGCATTAAATAATTTGGGTTAAAGAAAAATAATTCTTTTTTAACTTTTTCAATTTAATGGATAAAAACAAAATTAAAAGATAGAAGAAAACATCAATATATTAAAACTAAAGAGGTTTGATTAAAAAGGAAGTGACAAAAGAAAAGATGAGAGAGAAAGAGAGAGTTGAAGATTAAAAAGAAAGAGTCATGAGAGGATGGAATTTTGTAAGAAAAATGGAAAAATGAAATATAGATGTTTGTTTTATATAAATAAGTTATCAAATGAAGCAAATAAGATGTGATGGTGCAATGGTTACTACATTGGTTTTCTATTGCAAAAGTCTTGAGTTCGAATCTTGATAGAAGCATTTTGCAAAAAGTAAAAAAAAAAAAAAAGAAAAAAGAAAAAAAAACTTGAAAACCGGTTCAATCCGGTTCGATACGGTTCACACGGTTTTTACCGGGTTTGACCGGGTTTCTGGCAAAGTCAACACAAGCATAGAACCGGACCGGTGCAATGGCCGATTCACGGTTCAACCGGTCGAACCGGCCGGTCCGGTCCGATTTTCAAAACACTGCTTTTTCCAAAACTAAAGTCTTCCAAAGGTTAAGTCGAGAGTCCTGGTCTCTCTTTTTTTTCGGACACGACAACTGTTGTATAACCTAATCTATTCTACATTAAGGGGGAGGGAGCGGACCTAAGGAGGTCTAGGGATAATCCGAAGGGGACTAAACTATCACCGGACCAAACTGGTACACAACACACCCGTCTGAATTTTTTGAAGCAAATCACTTAAATGTGATATTTTGGTGGTGGGCTGGTGGTTAGAGTCCTGGTCTCTCTTGACTTCCCCTTTTTTAAAAGCTACCTAAAGAAGAAAAAGGAAGAGCCCTAAAAAAATAGCTCCTAGTCTGCCGCACTTTGACCACTAGATAAGAAAACTATCTTAACTTGGTCTCCCATTTCCTACTACTACTGAAACTCTTTTAATACCAAAAGAATTGATCCTGCATATCCCATGTTCACCGAAAACATATGGCCGACAATTGCATCAGTTGGCAGATTTTGTGACCCTACTTTGCAACTCTAGATGTCCCGCATCAATTAGTAAATATAGTAGGAAATTTGTACCAAATTACCACATTTTGTTTCAATTTCTTGCTATCAAAACAAAATTCTAAAAGTGAATAGAATCCGACAATTAACACAAATTTGATAAGATAATAAGAGGGAATTGGTTATAAAATAAATGACAAAATTGTGACCTATCAAATAGTATAAACATAAACTTTATAATGTAGTTTAAAGGTGTAAAACACTAACAAAGTAGCAAACATATAAACTCGATATTGGTTAGAAGATTATAGGTCCTTTCTAACTAGAATAAAGTCAAATTTAGAATGCAACCGTGTATTAAAACATTGGGATGAAGCTTGGAATGCAGTTTGAGTCTTTGAGATATGGTTATCCATAAAGAAATGATGCAATTTAAGTGGTACTGTATATTATTAGTTTTTAACTTTGTCACTGTCTCATTTGTTGTATCTTCACAAACATCATCTTGGCAAGAGCCAAAACTCCCTTTCCTCACCCATTCTAAACCCCTAAATTTTATCCTCCGCCACTTCCGCCTATTTTTCCATATTTTTCATTGGTAAGAAATTTCTTTTTATTTTTATTTTCTCCTAATTTTTTCCATTGTTTTTTTTCCTATTTTTTTAAAAATTTTGTTGTAAGTTTTTTTTTCAAAAGAAAATGACAACCACGTAAAATTTCAAACAAACCATAGAATTCGGGGAAATGAGGATCATCCTGGTTGTTTTTGGGAAAAACTTCCAGTGTATGTGTTTTGGTTTCCTCTTTTTTTTTTTTTTTTTTCTTGTTTGATCCGTTAAAAAATTTGGATATCTCTGCACAACCCTTTTTTTTTCTTCTTTTTATTACTTTCTTAGAAGCCATTTTGCTTTCTGCTCGTACACCTTCCATTAGGGCTTTACCGTATATTCCACCCTTTTTGGTATATATTACCTTTTGTTTGCTAGTGTTTTACTACAACTAAATCTTGAAATTTCGAATTCTTTTCGTTCCCAAAATTCTATATATAAGGGTTAATGTTTTTTTCAACGAGCAGCAACATAAATTGCATAGATAGGGGTTAGTTTTGGCAACTTAGGGGGTTTTCTGTAGATGGCAGGGAAGCAAAAAGTTCTTTTGGTGAACTGAACATCAATGTAACGCAATAGTAAAATAGTTGACATTTCTATTTTTGGTTGCTTCCCTCTTTTTTGGGGCTTTTAATAGCGACAAAAGAAAGCAGCTTTATTATTATTTTTTTTGGTGGGAATTTTTACAGAAAAATGTCTGCGTCTGAGACTGGAGGAGGAGGAGAACTGGAGAAGTGATCACTGCCTCTGCCTCTATTGGGCTAATGCTTTCTAACAATGTCAAACCTCAATTCTGCCTCATTAAGTACTGCCCAGATTGTTCCCTTGCAATGGCTTGACTTGTGGCCTTGATGACTAACCAATTTATCATTGGCGTGCAAAATTCGGGAATTATTCCAACTTTTTACAAATTTTCTTCCATTTACATCCCTAAAACTTTTCTTACGCATTCATGTCAACATTAATTGAAGAAAACCATGATAAATTATCAGAAGCATCCTCATCAAACAAGGGTAAAAGGAAGAAGAAAGGGTTCCAAGATGAATCAAAGTTCAAGGTGAGGAGAAGCTTCCCTGGTGATCTTGCAAAGAAGACACCACTACAACTCTAATTGGAGGAATTTTTTGCTACAGCCCAGGAAAATCTGATGAACCTGTTATCACCTAAACCTAAGGCTAAGAAGGTTGAGAAGAAGAATAAAAACTGGAACATTTCAGCCGATGCACGAGAAAAATTGCATGGAGGTTTAGGAAAGGAAGGAAATAGGAGCAAACATCAAGAGGTTGTTGGTAATCAAAGTCGTGGGGAGATTGAAGAGATGATAAATGAGCTTCGCGACATTGGAGCTGATATTCTGAAATTGTATTCCTCCAAAATTCAGAGCCACGAAACATCCAGCAAGGTGGGATAAATCCAGAGGCGCCAAATGCTCATCATCTAGCTAAAAATATAGATCAGTGCATGATTGAAGAGACGATGAACGAGCTTTATCTGGCAGCATTTGATAATCCTAAAAATCTCCAACATCCAGAGCCACCAAACTTTCTGCAAGGTGGTAATCTACATCTGCGCACAAATCCTTAGCAAGCCAATAATATGGAGCTGCCAAATCCTTGGAAACTTACTGATCTAGATATTGATGATGTACTAGGAGCGGTCAATGAACTGAGTGAGGAAAAAATGGAAACAGAGAAAATTTTTACCTGAAGTTTAGATAGATCAAGGTTAATATGATATTAAGTTCTGTCGCAAAGATATTCAGAGAAATTTCCAAATTTGTAATGGATTTCGAAAAAATTTCTGCAAAAAGGATGATTTTGGTGTGGAATTTCAACAAGCAATCGTCGCATTTAGGGAATGCGAAGTCAGATGAGCTCGCATTTGATGAATGAGAGCTCACCTGACAAATGGGTTTTAAAAAAATCATTTTTAAATGTGAGCTTCCAAAAAAAATTTTTTAAAAAAATCTTGGAGCTCGCATTAAGTCCAAGAAAAATATATTAAAAAATATTTTTTTTTGTGGAGCTCGCATTTGATCTAGTAAAATTTTATTTCAAAAATCTTTTCTTATTATGGAGTTCGCATTTAGTAAATGTGAGCTTTTAAAAAATATGATTTAAAAATCAATTTTATTTTTGAACTTGCATTTGATAAATGCAAGCTCCAGGAAAATTTTATTTAAAAAATCTTTTTTTATTTTGGAGTTCACATTTAGTAAATGCTGCTGCTTATGGTATAGACGTTAAAGCTTAGTTTGTGAGTTTAGGATAGAAAAGAAGAGAAGGAAAAACTTCAAATGACATATTAGGGATAGGAGAAGAGATTCTAATATTGTTTGAGTTTTGGAAACAAGTGCAAATGATTTGGACATGTAAGTCAATAAAACTTTGTTCTGCAGCTTCCTAAGGACAAACAAAGGTGTGGACAAGCTTCCAGCAAGTTTCTCTCATCTTCTGCCCGAAATTGAGCGCAAACTTTTTGACCTGCAGCACAACTTTCATTCCTCCAAATCTATCCATTTAGCCTAAAGATAATGCTGATCAGAAACTCATCTAGCATGGGGCATGATGCGTGCAATTCTCCATTTCATGTGGCATCACTGTATCAGATGTGATAATTGAACCATACTACTTATTTACCATTGCATATTCTTTCTAAACTCTTCGATTTTCTATGTAACCAAAACATACTCTCTTCCTAAATCTTGGTCAGTCAAGAATGTGTTGTGCGCTGGACAAATTTTGGATAAGTGTAGATAAAGCCAGTTAAGTTTTGATTGATGAATCCTACCTACTTTTTGTTACTTGATACCAACTTAATTAAGAATCCTCCAAATGATGATAAATGTTGCCGATTGTTGGTTATAAAGAAGCCGTTACAGATGTAAAGAATATAGAATACGCATTGGTAGTAATCTATCTACAAAATGGCGCATGGTTTCGACTTTCGAGAATAGGTCTTTTCTGGATTGCCATTTTTCTCCAAAAAAATTTTACATTTTTCGAGAACATATTTTTCAATCAAATTTGCATCTCACATACATCAAATCACTAAAATACATTTTTGGTGGGCATTTTAAAGAAAAATGTCAGCGTCTGAGACCAGAGGAGGAGGAGAAGTGATCACTGCCTCTGCCTCTACTGGACTGCTGCTTTCTAACAATGTCAACCTCAATTCGGGCGATACCTGTCAAGCAGAAGAGAGGGAGGCCGATAAATTACAGCCTAGATGGTTCCCTAGCAATGGCTTGACTTGTGGCCTTGATGACTGACCAATTTATCATTGGCGTGCAAAATTCGGGAATTATTCCAACTTTTTACAAATTTTCTTCCATTTACATCCCTAAAACTTTTCTTACGCATTCATGACGACATTAATTGAAGAAAACCATGATAAATTATCAGAAGCATCCTCATCAAACAAGGGTAATAGGAAGAAGAAAGGGTTCCAAGACGAATCAAAGTTCAAGATGAGGAGAAGCTTCCCCGGTGATCATGCAAAGAAGACACCACTACAACTCCAATTGGAGGAATTTTTTGCTACAGCCCACGAAAATCTGATGAACCAGTTATCACCTAAACTTGAGGCTAAGAAGATTGAGAAGAAGGATAATAACCAGCACATTTCAGCCAATGCACGAGAAAAATTGCTTGGAGGTTAAGGAAAAGAAGGAAATAGGAGCAAACATCAAGAGGTTGTTGGTAATCAAACTCGAGGAGAGATTGAGGAGATGATAAATGAGCTTCGCGAGATTGGAGCTGATATTCTGAAATTGGATTTTGCTTCGAAATTAGCCTGGTGAAGGGACATCCCAACAGGACCTCATCTGAAGTCAAGCCCCCAACCACGCAACGGATCTTCTGTCCCACACCCTGTGCCACTTTCTGTGCCAATTTTTATTATATTGTTATTTCTCCTTCACAAATATCATGTTTTAATTTTTTTTTATTTCCTTAAGATCCAATAACTATTAATTGAGTAAAAACTAAATACAACAGCTTCAAAAAACTAATATATAATAGAAAATTAAAAAATACAGCAGAAAATTCATAAAAAATCTCATTTTTTATGCATTTTGATTTTTTGAGTTTGTTAAATTTTGTGTATTACTCAATTAATAGTTATTGGATCTTAAGGAAATTAAAAAAAATTAAAACATGATGTTTATGAAGGAGAAATAGCAATATAATAAAAAGTGGGATAGAGTGTGGCACAGGATATGGGACAGAAGATCCGTTGCGCCCCACGCAGTATGATATTTGTGAAGGAGAAATAACAATATAATAAAAATTGGCACAGAAAGTGGCACAGGGTGTGGGACAGAAGATCCGTTGCGCCCCAATAGTCTCCGTAATCAAAATCATTAGGGCTATCTCTGGATCATTCCTTTGTTGGTTGAATTGGATGCTTGAGAAAATACAAAAAATCTCTACATGGAAGAACGCCCTGTGAAGTCAAACTATGAAAAAGATCAAGCACGCCTATCTTTTCTACAATGAAGAACTATTGAGTTGACTTGTTGGCCTTGGTGGATGACAAATTCTAAATTCTACATACTATGAAGCCATTTTGCCCGTGCGATATTCGTGAATTATTCCAATTAGAACTTTTGTACAGTTGAACGTTTACATGCCCTAGCACTTTTCTTACGCATGCATGTCAACATTAATTGAAGAAAACCATCATAAATTATCAGAAGCATCCTCATCAAACAAGGGTAAAAGGAAGAAGAAAGGGTTCCAAGATGAATCAAAGTTCAAGATAAGGAGAAGCTTCCCTGGTGATCTTGCAAAGAAGGCACCACTACAACTCCAATTGGAGGAATTTTTTGCTATAGCCCACGAAAATCTGGTGAACCTGTTATCACCTAAACCTAAGGCTAAGAAGGTTGAGAAGAAGAATAAAAACTGGAACATTTCAGCCGATGCACGAGAAAAATTGCATGGAGGTTTAGGAAAGGAAGGAAGTAGGAGTAAACATCAAGTGGTTGTTGGTAAACAAAGTCGTGGGGAGATTGAGGAGATGATAAATGAGGTTCACGACATTGGAGCTGATATTCTGAAATTGTATTCCTCCAAAATTCAGAGCCACGAAACATCCAGCAAGGTGGGATAAATCCAGAGGCGCCAAATGCTCATCATCTAGCTAAAAATATAGATCAGTGCATGATTGAAGAGAGGGTGAACGAGCTTTATCTGGCAGCATTTGATAATACTAAAAATCTCCAACATCCAGAGCCACCAAACTTTCTACAAGGCGGTAATCTACAGCTGCGCACAAATCCTTAGCAAGCCAATAATATGGAGCCGCCAAATCCTTGGAAACTTACTGATCTAGATATTGATGATATACTAGGAGCGGTCAATGAACTGAGTGAGGAAAAAATGGAAATAGAGAAAATTTTTACCTGAGGTTTAGATAGATCAAGGATAATGTCATGATAAGTTCTGTCGCAAAGATATTCAAAGAATTTCCAAGTTTGTGATGGATTTCAAAAAATTTTGCAAAAAGTGTGATGTTGGTATGGAATTCCAACAAGTGACCTTCGCATTTAGGGAATGCGAAGTCAGATGAGCTCGCATTTGATGAATAGGAGCTCACCTGAGAAATGGGTTTAAAAAAAATTGTTTTTATTAACAAATGAGATCTCCCAAAAAATTTTAGTTAAAATTTTTTTTAGTTTGGAGCTCACATTTAGTCCTAGAAAAGTATATTTAAAAAAAATATTCTTTTGTGATCCAGTAAAATTTTATTTCAAAAATCTTTTAAAAAATATGATTTAAAAATCATTTTTATTTTGGAACTTGCATTTGGTAAATGCAAGCTCCAGGAAAATTTTATTTTAAAATCTTTTTTTTTATTCTAGAGCTCACATTTAGTGAATGCTACTGCTTATGGTGTAGACATCAAAGCTTAATTTGTGAGTTTAGGATAGAAAAGAAGAGAAGGAAAATCTTTAAATGACATATCAGAGAGGAGAAGAGATTCTAATATTGTTTGAGTTTTGGAAACAAGTACAAATGATTTGGACATGTAAGTCGAAAAAACTTTGTTCCGCAGCTTCTTAAGGACAAACAATGCATTAAAAAGAAAGGTGAGATGGTGTGATACAATCTGCATCAATGGGTCTTTGAAAAGTGAATCTACCCAAATTTTGGCCTTTCTTTTTTGTTATCTGCCTCACTTAAATCTTACAAATGACATAACAGCCAGCTTTCTTTTTCTTTGTTTTCTTTGACCTAAACCTCAACTCCCAAGCTAAGCGTAAAGATAATGCTGATGAGAAACTCATCTAGCGTGGGGCATGATGCGTGCAATTCTCCATTTCTTGTGGCATCAGATGTGATAATTGGAACCATACTACTTAATTTACCATTGTATATTCTTTCTAAACTCTTCGATTTTCTATGTAACCAAAACATCCTCTCTTCCTAAATCTTGGTCAATCAAGAATGTGTTGTGCGCTGGATAAATTTTGGATAAGTGGAGATAAAGCTCAGTTAAGCTTTGTTTGATGAATCCTACCTACTTTTTGTTACTTGTTACCAACTTAATTAAAAATCCTCCAAAAGATGATAAGTGTTGCTGATTGTCGGGCATAAAGAAGCCGTTACAGATGTAAAGAATATAGAATACACTTTGGTAGTAATCTGTCTACAAAATGGCGCACGGTTTCGACTTTCAAGAATAGGTCTTTTCTGGATTGCCATTTTTCTCCAAAAATTTTTTTTACATTTTTTGAAAACATATTTTTCAATTAACTTTTTATCTCACATACATTAAATCGTTAAAATACATTTTTCTTAAAAAATTTCAAATAATAGCAATCCAAATGGGCACACAAACCCTCATTTCAACCTATATTATTGCATCCATGTAATGTAAATGTTGTTAAAGTGGCTTTGTCCCACATCGCCTTTTGTATAAGGGAGTATTTCCCTTAGTTGCCTATAAATATAATGGACCTATGATGGAGTTAAGTGCACCAAATCAAGAGAGCATTAGTGAGATATTTGGGGTTTTGAGTCATTAAGTCTTTTGTTTAGTTAAATATTTTTGGGTTCTCTTGTGTTTTAAATATTAGGTGTTTTAGGCGTAGGAACACTATCTTAAGGCATTTTTGTATTTTCTTTTTCATAGTAAAATATTGCTTCTCCTCCGCCCATGGACGTAGGTCAATTTGACCGTATCACGTAAATTTTTGTGTTCCTGTTTTATTTATTTCTGCTTTTTTATTTGTCTTTTGGGAGTTGTCAAAATCCTTTCGTCAATTTCTTGGGGTTAGACCTAACAAACTGGTATCAGAACTTCTTCGGAGGCTTTGAATTTTCTGGCAACAATGACAATAACAAAGACTGTTGTCTAGAAATTCGTTAGGAATGTCAACTTCGGGATGTAGCAGCTCAAGATGGAGGTCATTTGGTTCAAAACGGAATTGATTTAGCGATACACGGAATTGAGAAAAAACCAGAGGGTGTGACAGATGCAAATTTTGTTGAGATGGATAAGAAGGCAAGGTCCAGTATTATTTTAAATCTCTCTGACGAGATTTTACAGGAGGTAGCCACTGAGATTTCGGCAAAGGCCATGTGGGATAAAGTTAAGGTCTTGTACATGAAGAAAACAGTTGAGAATCGATTTTATTTAAAGCAAAATTTGAATATGCTTCACATGACTGAAGGTACATCTATACTCTCACGTCTTCATAAATTTGATTCCATTATTATAGATTTGGAGAATATAGATTCGAAAATTGATGATGAGAATCAGGCCTTGTTACTTTTGTATTCCCTTTTACAATCTTTTAAACATTTTCACAATACTATGATTAATGGAAAGAAACAATTTCGTATCGAAAAATTAAATCTGCATTAAAATCTAAGAAGCAGATAGACAGGGATATTACTGGAGAATTTAATGGAGGTCAGACAAAAGGTCTGGTTGTTAGGGGCAGAACTGAGAGAAGAGAATTTGACAGTAGTAGATCTAAATCTAGATATAAATCCAGACATAGAAATATGGAGTGCAATTATTATCATAAAATGGGGCACATTAAGGCAAATTGTTTTAAATTGAAAAATAGATTGAAACAAAAGGGGAAACCTGATGAGAAAAATATTGAGACTGCTGAAACTGGTATTCCAGCTGATGAGAATGAAGGAAATATTTTCTTTGTGACTGATGACAAGATAAGGTCTAAAAATGAATGAATTTTAGATTCGAGGTGCTCTAATCACATGTGTTCCAATAGGGATTTATTTTCCATTTATGAATTTTATAATGGTGGAATTGTTTTGATGGGCAATAATGCCGCTTGTAATGTTGTTGGCAAGGGTACAATCCGAATTAAAATGCATGATGGTATTGTGAGGACGCTCACTAATGTGAGATATATTCCTAATTTAAAAAAGAATCTCATCTCTTTGAGCACCCTAGGGGTTCTTGGGTGCAAATACACAACTGAAAATGGCGTTATGAAAGTTTTTAAAGGTGCTCTCGTTGTAATGAAAGCTTGCAAGGTTGGTAGTTTATATGTTTTGCAGAGATCTACTGTCACAGGTTCGATTGCAGTTTCGTCATCATCATCTTTGTTTGATTTTGATATCACCAAATTGTGACATATGCATTTGGGACATATGAGAGAGAAAAGCTTAGGCATACTAAGCAAAAGGGGACTTTTTTGCGGTCAGAGTACTGGGTCACTGAATTCTGTGAACATTGTGTTTTTGGAAAGTAAAAAAGCATTAGCTTCAATTCTTCAGCAATCCATAAGACAAAAGGTACTCTTAATTATATTCATTCAGATCTTTGGAGTCTATCTCGTGTTCCGTCTAAGGGTGGTACCAGGTATATGTTGACTTTCATTGATAATTATTCAAGAAAAGTTTGGATTTATTTTCTTAAACATAAAAATGATGTTTACCTCACTTTCAAGCAATGGAAAGTTTTGATTGAGAAACATACAGGTAAATAGATCAAGCGGCTTAGAACAGACAATGGCATGAAATTTTGTGAAAGGAAATTTGATGTCATTTTGCAAGAATGAAGGAATTGTTTGGCATCACACTGTCAGGATGATGCTTCAACAAAATATTGTGGTTGAGCATATAAACAGAACACTTTTGGAGAGAGCGAGATGCATGATATCTAACGCAGGGTTGGCAAAGAATTTTTGGATTGATGCAATTTTTATGGCCTGTTATATTGTCAATTGTGCTCCTTCTGTTACTCTTAATTTCAAAACTCTTGAGAAAATTTGGTCAGGTACTCCTGCTGATTATTCTGATTTTAAAATTTTTGGGTGCCCAAAATACATGAATATAAATGATGGAAAATTAGAGTTTCGAGTTAAAAATGTATTTTCCTTGAGTATGCTTTTGGGGTGAAAGGATACAGATTATGGTGTCCTAATCCCAAATCTGTAAAATTTATAATCAGTAGAAATGTTACTTTTGATGAATTCTCTATGTTATCTTCCAAGAAAAAGTCGTCTAGTTCTTGTCAAGCAGATGATAGTATACAGAAGCAGGTGAAACTTGAGATTGGTAGTTCTGGTCATTCTATTCAATAAGTGCCAGTAGATGAATCTGAATCTACTATTGAAAATAATTCAGAAGAGGAAGAATATATTATTGCTAGAAATAGACCAATGAGGGATATTCGACCACCACAAAGATATGCAAAATTGGATACATATGATTTGTCTGTCGCAGAAGAAACTAATGTAGTTGATGAGCCTATTACCTATTCAAATGCAATTTCTTGTGATGATTCTACTAATTGGTTGGTTGTGATGAATGAAGAAATTGAATCTCTCCATCGAAATGAAACTTGGATTTTTGTGAAGCCGTCTCCAAATAAGAAAATTGTTGGATGCAAATAGATCTTCAAAAAGAAAGAATGTATTCCAGAGGTCGAAAATGCAATGTACAAAGCACATTTAGTTGCAAAGGGCTATAGTCAGGTATAAGATATTGATTTTAATAAAATATTTTCACATGTTATTAAGCATACCTCTATTCGTGTTTTGCTTGCTTTAGTTGCCATGTATGATTTGTAGTTGGAGCAACTTGATATTAAGACAGCTTTCTTGCATGGTGAATTTGAAGAAAAAATTTATATGAAGCAACTTCAGGGATTTAAAATTGAAGGAAAGGAAGACCATATTTGTTTGCTAAAGAAATCCTTATATGGATTGAATCAGTCTCCAAGACAGTGGTATAAGGGGTTTGACACTTTTATGTTGAGTCATGGTTATTCAAGGAGCATGTATGATAGTTGCATTTACTTTTGGAAGTTAGATGATGGTTCTTTCATTTATTTGCTACTTTATGTTGATGACATACTCATTGCTGCCAAGAATTTGTCAGAAATTCACACTTTGTAATTGCAGTTAAGTAGTGAATTTGAAATGAAACATTTGGGAGTAGCTAAAAAAATTTTTTGGCATAGAGATCAAAAGAGACCAAGGAGTTGGAAAATTATTCTTGACTCAAGAAAATTATTTTGAGAAGATCTTGGAGAAGTTTGACATGAAAGATGCTAAACGTGTGACTACTCCTCTTGCTAGTCATATTCGACTATCTGCTGCTTAGTCGACACAGTCAGTTGAAGAGGAAGAGTATATGGCACGGATTCCTTATTCCGGTATTATATATGCAATGGTTTGTACTCGTCCAGATATTAAACGAGCAGTCAATGTGGTTAGCAGATATATGTCTTGTTCTGAAAAAGTACATTGGCAGGCTGTGAAGTGGATTCTCAGATACTTGCGAGGGACTTCAAACTGCTGTTTGGAGTTTGGGAGAAATAATGACACTTTGGTTGATTTTGTAGACTCTGACTATGCTGAGGATTTTGACAGGAGAAAATCACTCTCAGGTTACGTATTCTGCATTGACAGTTTGTGCAGTAGTTGAAAAGTTACTTTACAACCCGTTGTAGCTTTATCTACTACGTAGGCAAAATATATGGCCATGACCGAGGCAATCAAAGAAGCCTTGTGGTTGAAGAGTTTGTGTTGGTGAACTTAATCTGCATCAAGGTGTTACTACTATTTACTGTGATAGTCCAAGTGCCATTCATTTGACTAAAGACCAGATGTATCATGAGAGGACGAAACACATTGATGTGAAATTTCATTTCATTCGAGATACTATTGTTGAGGGAAAAGTTCTTGTTCAGAAAATCAGTACTAAGGAGAATCCTACTGACATGTTCACGAAACCTCTTAAAGTTTACAAGTCCAAACAATGCTTGAATTGGGTTGGTGTTCGTTGTTGGTGATTTAGGCCAATTAGGGTTTATGTGGTGAAGGTGGAGCAGATTTGCCATTGTCAATGTTGGGGACACGCCAAGGTAGAGATTTGTTAAAGTGGCTTTGTCCCATATCGCCTTTTGTATAAGGGAGTCTTTCCCTTAGTTGCCTATAAATATAGTAGGTCTGTGATGAAGTTAAGTACACCAAATCAAGAGAGCATTAGTGGGTTATTTCGATTTTTGGATCATTAAACATTTTGTTTAGTTAAATATTTTTGGGCTCTCTTGTGTTTTAAGTATTAGATATTTTGGGCGTAAGAACACTTTCTTAAGGCATTTTTGTACTCTCTTCTTCATAGTAAAATATTGCTCCTCCTCCGCCCATGGACGTAGGTCAATTTAACCGAATCAGGTAAATTTCTGTGTTCCTGTTTTATTTATTTCTGTTTTGTTATTTGTCTTTTGGGAGTTTCCAAAATCCTTTCATCAATTTCTCAGGCCAAACCTAACAAACATCACCTACCTATTATCATTAAACCATTCAAATATTATTTGTAAACTAGCATTCTGCCAATGTAAATGCACTGAAAAAACTATGATTGTATAGCTTTGTTATAAGAAAGATACAATTAAAAAAAAAGGTACATTTGTTATAATAAATTATCTTTTAGACAATTAAAAAAATGATTTGACAAAAGTTTGAAAGTACAAATAAAGATATACAAACATAATTGGCCATTTCTTAATATTTGAGATATGACTAAAAATATTAAGTGTTAGCAGCCCCCCCTCCCAACAAAAAAAAAGTCCTCACATGATCCATTAACATCCTCTTCTTCATAGATACCAATCAAACTTTTTGTTTACTATTCGGTTTATTTTTGCCTTTTGTTTTCGTCCAGAACATTCTCATAATGAAGAAAGGAAAAACAAAGCCCAAAAACTTATGTCACAAAAAAAAAAAAAAACTAGCAACTTAGTTCATCATTAGGTTTGCCAATAATGCTACAGAAATACAAGGTGATTATACCACAAAGGACGAGCAAGAGATGGTTTTATGGCCCAAGGTAGTTTTTGCGTTTGTGGGGGAAGGGGATGTTGGAGATGGTTGACGGGAAAGCCTCGTGGCCTGGGTTTTTAAAAAGAGGAGGAAGGAGTGAGGAAGAATGACGACTTCTAGCCTCCCAGGACTACAAGGAGAGTTTAGAGGAGAGTGACAAAGAAGTGACATTGGATCCTCTGTTTTCCATTTACATGTCACGTTGACGAGTTGGTGTAATGGCGAAAAAATTCTTCCCAATTAATGGAGAGGACCTAACCCGGTTAATATATTATCGTATTTCACTTTCCTAAACCAAACAACACTACCTTCTTATTCCTCAGCAGTGTCTTCATATAGGTATAACCAAGTGCTTTCTCACCTTCTACGATCAAAATTCTTAAAAAAAATTTTTGTTGTGGACTTCATCAACTGGAACCATCATGCACACAGCTGAAAACCTCATTTCCACTTCGAGTCATGTCCAAAGTAAAGATTATAAAGCTCAAATTATTTAGACGTGCGCTATTCGTAAGGTATTCCAATTAAATAGTTACATTGATCAATTGCTTCTTATTGTGTTTAATTCCCTAGTTAATTTTGCATCTCTGAATTGATTTTTCTTGCATTTGAAAAACAAAAACAATATTCTCCTGACTTGAAAATTTTTAGGAGCCAAGAAATCCCTCAAGATGATCAACTACGTATAAGTTCCAATTTAGGCAAGAATTCATCCTTCCAAAAGAAAATTTTAGCTAGACCGAGAGCTATATCTTTGGAAGAGTTTTGCTTGGAAATCCTACAAGGCCCATCTAAATTTTAGGGCGCCAAGATTGGTACGCAAGACATTACTTTCGCTAAGAAGAAAATAGGTGAGCATGAGAGAGATGGGAAGGAAATGACCAAAAAAATAATAAAAATGAAAAAATGAAAAACCAATGCAGGAGCTGTAGAGAGAAACTAAGTTACCTAACTTCTTATTAGAGCTAACTCCTCAGGAAATTAAACATAATATCTTTGCCATGGCTGAACTAGGCTAGTACATATCTGAAGGCAGCAAAAAATATCCAAAAAGAAGTAACACAACGAATTATTCCAATTAGAAGTAAGACAATATAAAAAGTGCTATAATGATTATTATAGATAATATTTCAAATAATAATAATCTAAACACACTCAATATTTGTTTTGTCAATTTGGTAACCTTACCTTGTTTTCACTACAACAAAAATGGTCTTTCAGGGTATTTAAAAGTGTTAGTATAGATAATCTAAACTGACACTTTACCTTTCCTCACATCTCGAACGAATGTCGTCCCTTCCAATGTAGCGATAGGTTAATAGCATTCAAATATGTCAGGAAAACTAATTTGTTACAATATTTCATCTGCCAACAAAAATTCCTTTTCTTGATAATCGAAAGTGTCAGGATAACTATAGTATAACATTAGGATATCGAATTCTATGAAGGCATCTTGAGTTGTCTTAATATATGACTTTTAAGGACACTTAGCCATGTCATAAAACATTGCTTTGGACGACATTCTCATGTGTCATTAGATATTACTTTAAAAGTTGAACTACGCTGACACTTTTAACTGTCAGGAGTTTTTTTTTTCTTTTTTTTTAAATAAAGAAGCAACCTGGTAGTGCTCCCTGCTATATATTCCGTCAATCAGATACCCAAAGACTTGTAAAATTATTCCAAAGAACAGAATGCATGCAGTAAATTAAAAGCAAAAGTCAATGCTCAAATATCATTTGTTGAACTAAAAGTCAGTAATAAGTACAAACATAGTTAATCGAAAAAGTTGTTTAAAGTAGTGTAACAATGTTAAACAACGCCACTAGCTAAATTAAAATAAAAGATCCTCCTAATGTAAAAAATTGAAAGAACTTGCAATAGCTTGCAAACTTTCCAACCAAATGAGAGCCTTCAGTCATAACCATGAAGACACCTTCAATCTTCAGTTGGTACCTCCTGTGCACAAAGTAGTTTAGTATAAGAAATAAATCTAACCATAAATATTTTAGTTTGAGCAACAAGCGGAAATGAAGCTTCAAAAACAGGAATTTTCCCTTTATTAACTAATCACAAAATATAATATGTAGTATCATTCATTAATAATCAACCCAAAACATTCATACATACTACAATAATTTACTTACAAAAAATTCTGATTTACCTTAATCACATATACTAGCTGATTATTTGTGAAGTTAGAAAGATAACTATTTGGACATTCCGTATAAGGTGGGGATCATTAGATCATCATAGCTAGCAATAAAATTCCAGAAAAGTCAATGAGTAAATAAGTACATATAATACCAAATGACAAGGCCAAGCAATTAGTGCGCTAAGTGCATCTTGAATTGTTTGTTGCAAATCATACGGTCTAATCAATTGCTCACTTGGACTCATTGCAACTTGTATCTGTATCTCACACAGTTTGGTCCAATAGCTTGTTCCTCGACCTCATCCAATGGATTCAGACTATGTAAATGTCCCTTTGCCACGATTTTTGTTGGGTCAAAGAAACTTTTCAGTGAAACCATGGGCCTGTTTGGAATCTTGGTTTTTTACCAAGTTTATATAAAACTAGTTTTTTAACAACTTTTGCTACAGGAATCTCAAAAAACTTATCAAAGTTTTTAACCTACACAGTTCAAAAATACACAAAATACTTTCCCTTCAACTTTTCTTCTTTTTCCTCCCCCACCCAACCCACCACGTCCTCCGTCGCCGGCCATCACCTCCACCACCGCTGCCGGCGCCGGTCACTATTCCAGCAGTCAGTTCCGGCCTTCTTCTTTTTTTTTTCTCTCTCCCTCACCCCCTCTGCTTCTGTCCCCTCCCCCTTTGACTGATCTGTTGGTGCTCTTTTTTTTTCTTTCTCTCTCCCCCCTCCCCTCTTCGCTTATGCCTCTCCCGCCACCCTCCCCCTCTCCCTTTGACCGATCTAGTCGCTCGACCAGATCGCAAAGGGGGAGAGGGAAGGGGGCTGCGATCTGGTCGCACGACCAGATCACAGCTAGGAGAGGGGGAGAGTAGCGTGGGAGGGGAGTAGAGGGGGGGAGGGGTGGCGAGGGAAGGAAGGGGAAGGGGAGAGGGATGGCGGGGAAGGGAGAGGGAAGTGATAAGTGACTAATTTACGTAATAATTGTATGATATTTTATATTATTTTTAGTCACTTTAGTTATATTATTGGAAGAATATGAATCATTTTGGCTATAATTGGTGAATAAATGTTTTTAAGTGATTAAATGAGGTTTTTATCACTTTTTACTTGGATTTTGTGTATTTTGACAGTTTTGACACATTTTCGTATTTCGACTATAACTTGAGCTACAATGATCGGATTGGGATGATTCTTGAACCCATTTGAAGATAAGAGATAGATCTACAACTTTGGTGAAGACATCTGAATCCAGTTTGAAGGTTTTCCAGGTCAAAAGGCCGAAGTACAGAGTCAATTGCTATTGGTCGAAACTGGAACAAGACATGGAGCAGGCAAGGGTATTTCAGTCATATCTCAGCCTACACAGATCCAAATGAGGTGATTCTTGATGCATTAGAAAGATAACTCAAAAGGCTACAACTTTCATGTTTTAGACATGAGCTGGTTCAGCCTCTAACATCAAGAAAAGATTGGTTGAAGTTGGGACAAAAACAGAGCAAGTGATCCACACTCGGATCCACTATTCATCCGAACCCTCGGTTGTTTCTGGGTTAGTGGAACCGAGCTCGGATCCATACGGATCCGAGGTACTGTAGCAGCTCGGATCACTGTAGCAGCCCAGATTTACTGTAGCAATCCGGCCTAAATTTGGCCGGATTTGTGGCCGGATTCCTGGCCGGATTGTGGTCAGAAAAGGCTGCTCTGTACGCGTAAAACTCAATTTCACCTCCACCAACTCACATTGGATGCTAGACATGTGAGAAACATTTCCAACTGTAAAAGGGAGATGTAATCCTCATTTCTTGACCACCTTTCATCATAAAAGAGCCAAATTCATTGCAAAGAGAGAGATTTGAGTCCATAGCAGAAAAATAGAGAGACATACGGGAGAAGCTTGAAGTTGCAGAAATGTAGCTCTTTCATCTCCCTAGTGTTAGTTTAGCTTAGTATAGAGTAGTGTAGCTTTTCCATTCTTGTTTATTATCTAGATTAGGATGAAGATGGAGGATGAAGAAGGCAAGGAAGAAAGCTCATGTGACAAGGGTTGTATTCCTTCCAAACTCTTTATCTTTTGTATTTAATTCCAAGTTTAGTTAATATACAAGTTCTGGATTTTGTGTTCATTATGTGTTTCTAAAGTTTATACCTTGGGTTTGGTTGAACTTTCTATAATTGTTAGTGTTTATTATTTGGTTATTTGACTGCTATGATTTGAGCAAGTTATTTAGCACTTTAGCTCTTTAAATCATGATTAATCTGGTACCATTAATTGTGATTATCTAAGGTGTTGTTTCTGCAATGGAAATTGAGATTTAACACTAGTTCAAGAAGTGCTAAACATAGGAAGTACACTCACGAAAGTAGAGGTGCATCTATGTGGTTTTTAGTGATTTATTTCATGTAATTTCATTGAAGAAATGAACTTGTAGCTAATTTCATAACCATGAGAATAGGTATGGATTAGTTATAAGTATAATTGATTCACTACGAAAGTAGGATTCAAATGCATAAGGAAATTACACCATAATTAGCCTAGATGTAGTACTCAATGATCCAAATATAACACTTGCATGAGTAGTTAGGGATACCACAACCTAAGGAGCTTTCATTTGTTATTTTGTATAATTTCAGTAGGATAAATTTGTTATAATTCATTGATAGTCTAAATAATAGAGAAGCTTTAGTAATACCGGTAATTGTTCACTCTTCCCTGTGGGATCGACCCGATATATACCCTAAACTACTAGTTGATCTGTATACTTGCAGTGAACGGGTGTAATTCGATATTTTTTAGCTTGCACGTATGTAAAATACCCGTCAAGTTTTTGGCGCCGTTGCCGGGGAAGATTTGGCAATATCGGTGTGAAGAGTAACTTTATTAGTTTAGACATATTATTAGTTATACTGTGAATGTTATTTTCTGTGTTTTATATGTGTATGTGTTTTATCACCTATTCTTCTTACTAATTTTGCTCTGAAGTTGTTTAAAAGCAATTTTAGGTGATGAGAAGGGTAGGACAATTTGGAGGACAATGCTTGAGAAATGGAAGATTGGTAATGGATGGTTACCAAGTGCAAAGCTCCTTTAATAGAGGTAACCAAGAATTTACTGAATGTATGTCTTTTGAAGATGGTTTAAGGTGCTTAAAGGCAAAATTTGATGTAATTAAGTTACAAGTTCAAATGGACACCATGATGCATGAAATTGAGCAGAGGAGGAATGTTAATGTTTTTAATTCTTATCATGTGATTTGTGACTTGTGTGGAGGTTATCATGCTACTAATACATGTATGCAAGCACAAAATGTGGATTATTATGATGAATTAGAGCATTACAATCCTTGTTTTGATCAATATAGTGCTAATGGGAGCAATTCTCCTGCTTATGGTTGGGATAATCAACGTACATATAGTGATTATTCATATTTTTATGATTACCAACTTGAAAGTGTCCACTATGAATCAAAACCATCTTGGGAGTTGGCAATAGAGAAGTTAGCTAATGCACCTCTACCTTGGGAGTTAGAAAGTGAACCATTAGCTAATGATTCTAATGCATCTTGGGAGCTAGCTGTAGAAAATTTTTCTAATCAATTTGATTTAGCAATAGAAAAGCAAGCAAATGCAACTTCCGATCGTTTTGATAGGATTGAGGAAAGAATAGATGAATTAGCTTCTCACTTTGGTGATATACATGAGCAATTGAATGTATTGTGTGAAGTTATTTCTTCTAATAATTTGCAAAATGATCCTAGCATGAATGGTGGAAATATTGTATGTGAAAATGGATTGCATTTGGATGAAAATGATGAATCTCAATTATATTTCAATGAGCAAATATCCATTTCACATAATAATATCTTTGGAACTAACTTTGAACCTCAAGAGGTGAGTTTCAATGACTCATTTTTCACCCCTCTTGAGGAGTGCAGTGAAAGTATAGGTTCTAAAGGTATTCCTGCCCAAGATACTCTTATGACATTTCCTTTGGTAAGTTCTCAAGTGGTGTATATTCAAGGTAATATCTATGAAACACTTGGGATAGGTAAGTCACTTTCATTTCTCACATCATTAGATCATGTGGCTTTGGCTATAAAGTCACCATTTAATGATCCACCACGGCCTAAAATGGTGGATTATTCGTTAACTAAACCTCCTTGAAAAATAAGGAGAAATAGTCAAGCTATTGACTTTAAAGAAGCGCTTATTGGGAGGCAACCCAATGTTTGTTTAAGTTGATGTTACTTTGGAGTGATTTTATGTTTAAAGTATAAGTTTGAATAATTTTGTTGTTTTTCATTTGTAGGTTTTGGAAAAGTGACCAAATGAGGTGAAAAAGGCGAAGTTTGATCAAAGATCTCAATACCTCAAATTCAGTAATTGTGATTTTTGATGCATTAAAGAGGTTTAGAATGCATGTTTAGATCATTTTACATGTGCGTGAACGATTTATTTTGACATAGAAATGATCTAGGGTGTATTTTGAAGAATTGAGGTCAAACTGAAAATTGCAAAAATTCTGCAATAAGTGCAGATTCAATGGATCCGAGGCCTCGGATCCACTTCTGCAATCAGAAAAAAATTCGAACTTCTTGATCCGAGCTCACTCACAATGATCCGACCTCGGATCCTTTCAAAAACGACCTCGGATCCTTTTAAAAACGAAGGCTTGGATCACTTTTCAACTCCACTTTTCTTCATGTTGGCTTGTTTTTAGTAAGTTTTAGTTGTTCGACTAATGTTCTTGTGTGTTTTGGAGGTGGCAATGGCAAGAGTTCATGCAAATGATCTCAATTGCAAAGGTGTTTATATTAAGGCAAAAAGGGAGTTTTCATGTTCAATTGCTGCATTTCATGCATTTAAAGTGTTTCATGTTTAAGTTATATTCATGCATGATCATGTTAAATTTGAATTTTATTCAAAGAACATGAAGTAGGTTGAATGTGGAAGGTTGGCCAAGCAAATTTGGAGGAAAAACTGCAGAAAACAGCTTTTTCTGCAGAAAATCCGGCCATAAATCCGGCCAGGAAGGGTGGCGGGGGAGAGAAAGGGAAAGAGAAAAAAAAGCAAAAAAAAAAAAAGAGGGGTGGCGGGGAAGGAAGGAAAGGGGAAATGGAGAAGAGGGATGGCGGAGGAGGGAGAGGGGAAGAGAAAAAAAGCAAAAAAAAAAGAAAAAAGAATCACCTGTTAGTTGTTGCCATGGAAGTCTCGAGAGAGGGAACAAGGAAGGGAAAGGGGAGGGAGAAGAAGTAGGAAGGGAGGAAGGAAAAGAAAAAAGAAAGAAAGAAAAAAAAAAGAAAAAAGAAAATGAAAGAAAGAAAATGAAAAGGAAAAAAAAAATTCATCTTACAAACACCCAAAGTTTTTCTACAACTTCTACAGTGATTTTCAGTAAAGTTTTATACAAACACCCCAAAAACTCACCTTCCAAACAGGCCCCATATTCCTTACCTAGTAAAAGATCCAACAAGTACAAGAATCAAAGTCATGCTCAAACTTTCGACCATGTGCACTTTAAAAATTGAAGAGTAAAATTTAGATTAACCACTGAAATCAAGGTAGCAATTTTTTAAACAATTTAGCCACTACAATTAACTGTCTAAATATTTTAATCCTTTTCTTTTATTATCCTGTTTGCTAGCCAAATTCCAGATTAACCACCTAAAAGTTTAGAAGTTGTAAAGACTTACTCGAATAGGTCGCGTTGGAGTATGGTTTGAAACATTGTTAGACGATGATGAAGGATATCTCGGGCTGTCAACTGTATTGCCCCTTCCATGTTGAACTAAAACCATTTTCTTCAAGTTGGCAATTTCCTCATCTTGTCGCTAAAGCTTTTCCTCCAAATGGACCAATGTTGACTATTATTGAATACTTATACGGTAATATGTGGTACGACTAGGAATGTCTTCCCATAAATCCATTAGATTCACACCTTTGCTAAACAAGCAAACATGACCATATTTGTCTTGTCCAATCACCTGGGCAAATATATCATTTTGACCAACTAGATCTTGTGAATCCGATGGAAGTTGATTTTTCAACTCATTCATTTTTTGCTACACAAGAAAGGAAAATACTTGTTATTGCAAATATAATGAAAACAATGGTAGAATTTGAATGCCTGTGTTTCAGGGATCCTTACCAAATTCTCAGCAACGATAGTACTTGATGGAGTTCCATCGGCATGGGTATAAAACTTATTGAATATTTCTACTCTAATAGGAGGTCTTTCCAACTGTTTGGCCTATAAGAAATTTAATTTTTTTTAATTATAGTATTAGCATCTAGCATATAATAAAAAAAACAAAACTAAGATAATCAACCGTGTATAATTAAAAAAAATTAGCAACTAAAAAAGTCAAAGATATCACCATGTTATTTCGAAGCTAAGCAAACGATTTTTTTCCGGTTGTGTGGTTCATTTTTTCTCCCCTCTAGCTTTCTTGTTCCTCTGAATTAGTTTCTAAAATTGAAAATCATAACCAAGATTATGCCATTGAATAAACATAACTTTATTAAGAATGTTGTAGCTGATTTGTACCTTTGCTTCTTCACTTTTCCAATAAGTCCAAAGTTTTATCCATTGCTCTTCCCGAACCCTTACATCCTTTTGAAACATAAACACCGGTTACAATAATTGGAGAAAACTTGAAATTGTATTTTGTTCATCACAATGTACTTTCTTAACCACATAGCTGAGCAAAGTTGAATGTAACTTTAATCAAGTTCAAGACTTTACAGTCTACTAAATCAAGCAGCCGAGCAAACAAAGGAAATCAACAAAATGCAAAATTTCTCAATAATCTGTAAAATAAGAAATTGCAAGCAAGCGGATAGAAATTTTATTTACCTAATAACAGAAGAAAGCCCTTTGTACCAACTCCTGTGCTTGCGTCTTTGCAAAATTCCTAATTTCAATATGAAATTTCAAAGGTTAAACGACACAAGAGCGTGAGTCAGACTCTGTTTTTAAACTTGGATCGGACTGTCCGACCGATCGAACCGGGAATCGGCCAATTGTTCGGTCCGAGTTGACTCTAAAAACAGGAAAATCATAAACTCAGTCAAACAAGGTCAAAAACTGGGTTGACCGGATTTTGACCTGGTTTGACCGGAAAAATAAGAACCGGGATTCCACTATGCATCTCACGCAAGGAAAGGAAAGAAAGGGTCCCCCTCCTCTTGGCTCCATATGCCCAGCCAAAATCCCAAAACGCAACACACGATTTTTGTAGTGGGACATGTATGCACAGTTGATTACTGCTGCAGTGCTGCTACATCCCTGGCCACAACTCGCTCGCGCATGTTCATACAATATCCATAGCTTCTTGCTCCCACCTCTCCATGTATGTATATAGACTCTTTTTTTTTTACTTTTTTTGAAAGGTCAAAATATTGTTAATATTATGTTTTGACCCCTAGGTTGTTAAAAATTATTAATATACCTCAAATATTTCATACTTTATAAATGTTGTCTTAAAATTTGGTGTTATTTTTTCAATTAAGTCCATAATTTTAATTCTAAACTTGTTAATGCTCATTAAATAATATAAATTGCTACTTGATTGTTCTAATTTCTTTGTATTTTCTTGTTAAATATATTTGAAACATTAAATATATATGAATATACCTTTATTAATATTAACATGTTATTAGGTATTTTACATACAATATTTTAATTTTTAAATAATTTTTATTTATGACATCATCTGGTTCAACCCCGATCAAACCCGGTTAAATCCATTGACCCCTGACCCCTGAGCTCGACCGAGTCGATACCCGGTTCGGTTCTGAAAACATAGGAGTCAGCATGATATTCATAAAAACCTAACTACTTAAAGAGAACTTCAATTACAACTAAGTTTCATCGATTAACATTAAAAGAAATTCGAAAAAAAAGAAAAATAGGGGACTTGACATTTTATCGAACAGGTTATGGACAACAAATCCATAACAAATTAATCACATGAATCAAGTAGATAGCTGAGAGGAATCAAGATGAACAACAAGTACACTCAAATCATAAATTATTACTACATCCATTTCAATCTCAAACAGATGGGACAATCTCAAATGTAATCAATTTAGGGCAAACTTTGAAACTTAACCCACCTGGAGTCCATTTTAATCTGTGTAACTTTGCTAATTGGCTGGATGGGTATTTCTTGTGGGTCCCCCTTAGATTCAACCCTCGGAGTGTTTCGGCTCATTTTAATCTATGTAACTTTACCGTTTGAAAAAATTCAACACAATATAGTACACAGCTTCAAGGATAACTAATAATGTCCAATATAATCTCAAAAAAAAAAAAAGAACAACTTGAAGAACAGACAACTTCTTTACGGTGAGATTCAGCAAAAACATTATCTGATAACTCACAAAATAAAAAAATTTACTAT
The DNA here is from genome assembly GCF_003713205.1 of Coffea eugenioides. Taxonomy (NCBI): domain Eukaryota; kingdom Viridiplantae; phylum Streptophyta; class Magnoliopsida; order Gentianales; family Rubiaceae; genus Coffea; species Coffea eugenioides. The sequence continues at coordinate 4,558,983 of NC_040042.1, forward strand.
GCAATTACATACCTTTAATGGGAAAGCAAGGATAGTTTGTTTGTGGAGAGATTCAGTAGAAAAAACTCCAAGTGTTTTCGCCAAGAGATAATTTGCCTTGATAGCTTGTTTGCGGAGAGGTTGATTCTTGTGAGAGAGATGAGAATAAGCAAATTTTCACTAAGTCTTTTGGCCGGCAAAATGAAAGTTTTGAGTATTTTATTAAGTGTTTTGGAAAATGAATCTTCTGCCAAAATCAAACAATGTCGTTTTGTGTGTTTCTTTTTTTTGATATATCTCACATTTTCTCAAGTGTCATGATAGGTAGTCTAAAGACACATTATTATTTTTATATCAGATAAAATAAAAAAAATTAGAGTACATATTATTGAGTTGATAACAAGTGTCATGATAGAAGTGCAATAATGATACAAATCAGTAAGTGTCCTCATAGGTATGTCAGGAAAGACCATTTTTGTTATAGTGTTTGGAGTTTGTTTCTTTTGCAATTGACTCTTGGATTGTGGTTGGAATTCGGTAACGTTGAGCTCCATCCAATTAAGGAAAATGTCGGAAAAATCTAATTTCACGGATTTTGGTTTTCTCCAAGATTGACTCTTGGATTTCAATACGTGCAGTGTACGTGCAAAACTTTGAAAAATAAAAATTTTACAGCAGTATGTTCTTAAAATTATGTTACATGGCATGTTACTTAATGGATACTTTGCGCAAAGCATGAAATTTTCAGACACATCATAACTTGTCACAGAAACACCTTTTACTAAACCAAAACAACTAATTTAGTTCATCGTAAAATTGAGATTCAAGAACGAAAAAAGTATGGAACTGTGTATAATTTTCCTACAGTAGCTAATATGTTGGATCATGGGATGCGCAATATGTCCTTCATGGTTTTTTCACATGTATAGAACACTATTATAAATAAACACCTAACTTTTTAAAGAAAACTAAATATGTGTTTGGAAAGGTGGTGAAACAATTTTCTATTCAGAAAGAAAGATAAAAACGATGAATATTTGACATTATATTAAGGCAAAACATATATATCATTTTTTTCCTACAAAAGTTACATGAAGTCTCCCTATAAATTAATTCGTGCAGCACTCGATCGTCAATCATTCGAAAGTCGGATAACTTAATAGTATTCACATGGATGAACAATTTTAAAATAGCTTGCTTGAAGCACATTTCTCTTAGGCCGATTCGATGCTCCATGCATGAATAAGTTCCAATAGATAGCCTAATGATTAGGCATAAATGATGTAGTAACTATGCACAACTCATGTAAATCAAAACAAAGAATAAGTAAGGATAGGGTAGAATAAAGTACAATGCTGAGTGTGCTCTGAAATATGGTATACTAATTCGGTCATAAAGGTGGCAGCCCGGGGAGAGGGAGATTTGGGTTCAGTCGTAACCATAACTCCGCCCTCCGATTGATCGCCGCCGTCAATTTGAAATTCAGTCATCGAATCTGCTGAAGCTAGGGCTTCGCGAGGAGAATTATTAGCAGCGTCAGCTTTGTGCTTTTTACTTCGCTTATAGAAGACCAGGACGGCAGCCCGGGGAGAGGGAGAGGGAGATTTTGTTGGGGGGGCGTGGGGTTTGGCATGAATAGGGAGGTACAGCAGTTGATGCGACTGTTGGTTTTGGGGCAGAGATTTGGATCTCCATTGCGTAGGGAGGTCCAGCTCTCGTTTCATATATGGTTGTGTGTTGTTGGGTTCAAATGATTGAACGCAACAACACGAATGAATCTGTATAACTATCGGCGTCAGTGTGTGAGTGTGAGTGGCAAATAGGCCTGTGCATGTAGCTTGAGGAGTGTGAATTTCCAGAAACCGCAACAACACCACCACTGCGGCCACCACCAGCTGCACTTGCTGCCTCCACCTCTTCCTAGTGATGTGAAGAAGATGTAGAAGGACTCTGACTCCTTATATTATCCAGAACTGACTTGGGCTCACTATCCTTATATGATCAAGAAATAGCTTATATTCAAGAAATAGCTTGCCATATAATTATTGGTGTTTTTTATTGTTCCAGAAGAAGAAGAAGAAACGTTGCATTAGAAATAGTCTAATGGTGAATGGATTTATGAAAAATTAAAAAAAATTTCTTTATTTCATTGTAGACTCTCATCTAAAAGAGCAAGAAATGTTTGTATTAAAGCAAAAAAAAAGGCCTGCACGTGTCACGTGCGTGCAAATGATCCTTTCTTCATGAGCCTTGAATTAAATGACACTGCTGTTGTGGTTGATCAGATCTTAATCAGATTTTCAATTTCACCCCATGATTTTCACATTTAAACATAGTCTGAGAATTGCTAATTAGACAATATATATACATTCATTGAAACGTGCAAAATGAAATTAACCATATGTACCTTATAGGAGGAGAATATTAATGATTTTGTACAAAATATTCTTTATCATTGTGAGAATTTGAGAATTCAAAATCTTATGTTCCAAGAGTTATGATGCATGCCAAGTAACAAAGTGAAACAAAATTAATTGCTTTTCTACACTTAATATAAAGTTTTACATATGGAATTTTTAATTTTTTTTTTTTGTTATGGTCTTTCATTTAGATCTTTAATATATGCTTTTGATTTTAAAACAAGAAATTAAGAAGGGTTTTGTGCATATCTTTGCAATAACAAAAACTGTGGCTCTTGCCTCAGAAGTCATCAATTTCTTCACTCTACTATAGCTGGTATGGAAAATTAAGCAAATCAACTTGAAATTATAAAAATAGAGTCCCAAATAGGAGAACAAGTGGAGGTTTGCTATTAGGAGAACAACTTGAAATCATTTAAGATTTGCTATTATGAGTTTTAATCAATATAAAGTGGAGAACAAGGCCCTCCTAAAATAAGATGTGTCTGGACCAATGGTAAAATTTGATCTCATGCATCAATGTTGCTAAGCACCATTGGGTACAGCCTTTGATTCCGATATTTTACTTTATTTTGTACGAGTTAGCTGATACACATGAGATTGATGGTTAGTGGACTAAAATTATATCTATTGGAAGTTCCAGTCGAACTACTTTGTCTACTTCCCTTCAATTGAAAAAGTGGTGCCTTTCTGGTTGGTGATTTGAGGATGCCTCAGGAATGGTCACCATTCAAAAATTGGTATAAACTAGAAAATTCTCTTTTATCCAGTCCTCTTTGTATGCAATCAGACATACAAACTAAACACAGAATGGAACAGAACTTTAACAACCAAACAAATAACAAAACAATTCGACGTTGGACAATAATTAAAGCAATAATGACAATGAAACATTGATTGCTTACGACATACTGGCAGTGTTACAACATTGACGTACAGATCACAAGGGTCCTGCAAACAAATGTTTTACTTAGAATCGACCAAACAGAGTATGCATTCATCCATTGAAGGGGATTCACTACATTTTTTGTGTTCAAAAGCCATGCTACACATGTGGTTAAAAGTAGTAATCGAAAGAAGCAATGAATGGAAAATAAGCATTAAGAGTACATAGAAAAACAGGGTTACAGAACACGAAGTACGATATCCAGGAAGTAGAAGTCCACTTGTGTTTGATGGATCAATTCGATGAGAAAATTTGTGAGAGGAAAAATCATATCAATTGTGATTAGATGAAATAGAACCAATTAGGAAACCAATCAGAAATCACTTCAAAGAAAGCAAAATTTAATGAAATGAAGAAGCAATTTCGAAGGAGAAGAAGGCTTCTATTTTAATGGAGTCTGTTAGAGTTCGTGAACTATTTGTGCATAGTTGTTGTAGGTTGTTCACGATTTGTTCAAGAATAGTGTCATTCAATTACAATTGGTGAATTGTACTTGATAGTTTGGTTTTTGCTCGAGTGAGCTAATTTATATTTTGTTTAGATGGTGTCTTTTATAGTGTCATTGAAGTTTTCAAAAACACTTTTCAATCATCTCTTAAGCTAGCTTTTTGGTATGTTATTATTTCATAGATTATAAAAATGATTCTTTCATTTTGGTATATTATTATCTCATTGATTTTTCATGAGAATAAAAGCATGATTTTTTTTTTTTTTAGAAATTCTTTTTATTTATTCATGGAAAATATAACCAAATATTCCTCTTACATAATCCTCATTTTTCTAATTGAAGGTATCCCTATTCTGTCCAAACGGATTGCCCCACGAGCCAACCTTGGGAATTTACTGAAAGTATCGTAAACCTCAATTTGTTTATCTGGATGAGATATACCCACATTAGATAAAGCATCAGCAACTGTGTTAACCTCCCGATAGCAGTGCGTGAATCTAGGTGGATCATCTAATAACTGCCAAATCTGGTTGACGTATCTTCGAATTTTCCACGGACACTGAGTACGACGTTGAATGATCCCAATTAAAACCAATGAATCTGATTGTACACATATGTTTCCAAAACCGTTATGTATACAGATCTGAAGACCAATAAGAAGGGCACAAGCCTCTGCACGGAGGCATGTAGTTTCTCCCAGATATGCCGAAAAACCAATCATTGGTAATCCAGTGGAATCCCGAAGTATGCCCCCACCTCCACCTATTCCTGGATTACCCTTAGCACATCCATCCGTGTTAAGAGTATACCTCCCTGTCTCTTTGGTTTCCCAGCGAATACCTTGATATACAACCGTACCCCCAGGTGCCTTTGACCAATCATACAATTGACAAAAGGATTGTAGTCTTATCAATTGTTTAAAATGTATTCCTACCATGGATTGGATTTCTGAGAAGATGGCTTGGCGAATGGCCGATGATTGCATCTGGACACCCTCAAACATTGCTTTGTTCCTTGCCTTCCAAATCTGCCAGCAAATTACACTAGGAAGAATACGGCAAATAATCCTTCGTAACTCAGAATCCTGTGAATTCAACCACCAATCTACTATGTGTGCTCGTAGAAAAGATCCTGAAAATTTTATTCCACATAACCCTCCAAAATAATTCCAAAGGAATGACGCAATGTGTCCATTGGAGAATAAATGCTCAATAGACTCCTCAGAAGGCTCAGTACAGCAAAAGCACTTTGACGGCAAATGGAAACCAAATTTACGAAGCTTATCCGGTGTCGGTATTCTCCTCAGAAGTAGTCTCAACATGAAAAATGAAACTTTCAAAGGTATCAGAGGGTGCCAAATGGAAGCAAATACCATAGACGTGGGTCGGGTCTGCCTAATGTCCCCAAAAGCCGAATGTAGAGAGAAATTACCAGTTGTTGTGGGCATCCAAAAGACTTCAGCTATACTTCCTTCTTCTGGGACCATTTGTTCTGAGATGGAATAAGCAATTTCGTTTGGCAATGTGTGGTATAGAAGATTCAAATCCCAATGGCCGTTGTTTATGAAGTTTCGGAACGTCAAATTTGGGATAACTGGAACCTTTAGAAACAATGCACCACTCCCCAACCAGTTATCGTACCAAAAATGACACGCCCCATATTTGGCCACCCATAATATTGAGAGTTCCACTTGCCGGCTCACATTGAGCATTCTTCGCCAAATTGCCGAATCCGTTGGCCTGAGTTCTGCCTGACAAGGGTGCAGACATTTACAATACTTTGCTTTCATGAAGGTCGACCACAGTGATGATTCTGTTCGGAATTTCCACCATAACTTGAAGGAAAAGGCTGTGTAGACGTCACATAATCTCCGAAATCCAATTCCCCCTTCCTCAACTGGATAGCACAATTGAGGCCAACGTATCCAATGAAGCTTCGATTCCTCGGGAGAGGATCCCCAGAGGAATGCCGAGCATGCCTTTTCTATAGTTTTAAACACCGAGCTGGGAATCACTGCAGCTGACATTAGGTGAACTGGTATTGATGATAATACATGCTTGATTAGAATAATTTTTCCTCCAAAGGAAAGTAACCTTGATTTCCAAGACAGAATCCTTGCTAGTATTGCGTGACAAACTTCTCCAAAATAAGATGATTTGCATCTTCCAATGTAGAGCGGAAACCCTAAATAGCGTATTGGAAATGACTTGCGGGCAAACCTAGAGATGCGATCAAGCAGCCGTCGTCTTGCCATTGATACAGATGGATGAACCAGATAACAGCTTTTTTGTACATTTAGTAATTGGCCCGAGCATCTTTGATAATCATCTAACACTTTCATGATAGCCTTCAGGGAAAATGAGGATCCATTTGCAAATATAAGAACATCATCCGCAAATGCCAAGTGAGTAATAAACGGGCATCCATAAGGAACTTTGAAACTCACAAATCTTGGTTGCATGACAAGATTATTCAGTGCTCTAGATAACACCTCTGCCCCTATAATAAATAATGCTGGTGATAATGGGTCCCCCTGACGGAGTCCTCTCGAAGACTTGAAAAAACCATATGAGGATCCATTTATAATGACGGAAAACCATACATTAGAAATCATTCGCCAAACCATATCAATGAATCTCTCACCAAAACCGAACCTTCTCAGAACATTGATAATATGACTCCATGCCACTCTGTCATATGCCTTAGACATGTCTAGTTTCATAACCACATTACCACCTCTATTCTTTTTCGCCATACCCGATATCACCTCCTGTGCAAGTAGGAAGTTTTCGGTTATATTGCGACCCTTCACAAATCCTGTCTGCTGGGGAGAAATAATTTTTGGCAATATTCCCGCCACTCTGTCTGCCAAGATCCTTGATAATAACTTGTTGAAGAAGTTACATAGGCTGATGGGTCTAAATTGAGAAAAATCTTGAGGATTTGGCACCTTTGGAATTAGAACAATTGAAGTAGAGGTGATGAAACGAGGTAGCTCTGCTCCACAGAAAAAACTGAGTACCGCCTTGTAGACATCTTGGGCGATTACTTGCCATGCAAAAGTAAAAAATTTTCCCGTGAATCCATCTGGGCCAGCAGCACTTTCTTCATCCATTGCCTTCAGGACTCTAAAAACCTCTTGCCGCAACAATTATAAAATAAAAGTTGAGGCTGTCTTGGTCAAGTAGCCAACCTAAAGTCTTAAAATTTAGAGGTTTTGAATTTAAATATCTACTTTTCCTTTTTCATTTCTTAAATTTCATCCCTCTTCTATTAAAACAAAAAATATATATATAAAATTAAAGAGTGTAAGACATTCAAATATGTCCACAGATTAAGTTATATAAGTTATGGAAAAATAAACGTAATTGACATGTAGTAATATCATTTCGTTTCGTTTCTGTCCCTAATCCAAACAATATTTTGTGTATCGTCTGTTTTCCTTGCTTTTTGATCCAAAAAAGACGGATAGAAACTGTTTTCTTCTATTCTGCTTTCCTTTTTTTTTTTCACTATAGTCATTCTTTTTCCCCTACTGTTTCTAGCCGTTAAACCAAATGAATGCACTAAATTAAAATGACAACTCAAATCTATCAAGTTAGTTTCATTTTGTACCCTTAAAATTATACTTTGATTCTCATTTGATTTCTAAACTTTAGTATGAGATACTTCATTATCTAAAGTTTTAAACTCGTCCCCTTTACTCTGAGCGTTGATGAAATGCACGAAAACTAACGAAACAACAGCTACTTTTTATTGCCTTATTATTAAAACTAAGATACTTCTTTCAGAGAGAGTGGCCTCCATTCCATTGGTATTGTTGATCTAAACTTTAGTAGCTAAGTGTTTTAGTAGTTGATCACATGAGAGTGTCGCACCCCATTTTTTTAAAAAAAATAAAATAAGATTTATTTAGGTGTTAGAAAAAATGTATTTTATTTGAAAATTTTTTTTTTTGAAATGAGTTTTTGATTTTATGAAATAAATAAATAAAGAAAAAGGAGGACCTAAAATGGGACTTAAAAAGTCCAACGATTTTGGCCCAAAATAATAATTTTAAAAGGGTTTTTAAGAAAAAAAAAATAAGAGTCGTCACTTGGTATCGAGTTTAGGTGTATCAAGTCACCTAAAAATGTATTTTTAATAATAAAAAAAAAAGATAAAATCCTTTTTAAACGACTCCAAGTCTTTAAAAACAAGAGAAAAGAATTCGGGAGTCACGGTTGAAGAAAGGGAAGGCAAATATTTGATAGAATCAAATGTAAGATACCCTTTCAACCTAACCAAGGTTAGTTGCGAGATTTAATCAAAAGTTTTCTTAATCTAATCTATAAAACTTATCACATTAGGGCATTTCTATATGGATGCAAATCTAGACCTAATGAATATCGAGAGGGTCGAAGTCTCTCTTCAAAATTTAATTAATACAAATTACATTAATTGTGATGCCCAAAATGATTCTTAGAAGATGTCATAAATATGCAAAAACGAGACTCGAAGAAAAGAAGAATTATAATATATAAATATACGTGATCTAAAGGAGATGAATGCAACATAACGGCTACGGGGAACTATGATTCGTGACTCAATTTTTCTTTTTATAAAAGAGATATGAACGTGCTAAGGTTAAGAAGTCATACTTATCCATTTCTCATATTTGAAGGGTGACTCTCTTAACCTAATTAAACAAATGGACTAACTTATATCTAATTTTCTAAATGGAATGCAAGTCTAAATATCATGTTTTGCGCACATAGGGATAATGGAGATGATATATAGAGGAAATATCATGCAAGATGAGAAAATATCCTAAAAATGCAAAATATATATGAAATGCGATGAATGTCACGCAAAAAGTGTGAATCTAGCGTGAAAACGGTCTAAAGGATTTAACATTGGACTAACCCATTTCTACAAGTTTTCACTAGCATTGGACTAGTGAAAAATCGTGGAGAATAGCCACAACTAGCATTGGACTAGTGTGGTGACATCATGCATTTATTATAACTAAATAAATCATATAAAAACATAATTAAAGCAAGTAGACACATAACACACATAGAACACATAACATATAGGCATAATTTTCTAGATGTAAACCCTAGTGAAAACGAATAAATACGTAAGCACACAAGCAAAAAACCACAAATAAAACCTAACTATTACATTTGGGACCCTAATTATAATCTAAATGGGGGAATTTAAAAAAAATAATAACCTAACTATTACATTTTTCTAAATAATTACATTTTTGGCAAAAATTAAAACCTATCTATTACATAATCTAGCTAAATACATATCTAGAGCGCCTTTCTATTACAATTTGACATTTAAATGCCTCACAAATAATCATCAAATTTAAATAAAATAAATGAAACTTAAAATGAATAAAATGAGTAATTAAAAGAAAAAGCACTCAAAACATACAATTCCATATAAAAAACATATAGGAGCACATAAGAGAATTTAAAATAATAAAAGAATGTACCTCCCATGAAGTGGTGATTAAATTGGGTGAAATTTGTCATATTTATACTCCAAAAATCAACAAAATGGTCAAAACACCAATTTAATTAACAAATAAATTATAAAGAAATGAAAATAACCATGAAATCTACCCATTAAAGCATTTAAATGAAATATAATTAACAATTAAAGAAGAAAAGCAACTTATATTTAAAAAATCGAAACTACTAGGGACCTATATGTAAAAATAAGAAAATTTTTGAGGTCAAATTATAATTATTACAAAACTTATGGGTCTAAATAAAATAAAAATAAAATTTAGGGGCCCAATTGAAATTAAATTAGGGACCTAATTAAAACATTCAAAAGTATTTAGGGTTAAAATAAAATGACTTAAAAGTATAAGGACCAAGTTACAATTTCTGTTATCAGATCCCTTGATAAATCAGGCCACTGGGCCATTTTTCTCATTTCTTTGGGGCAGGATTCCCTAAGCTCAGTCGAAAGTCCAAAAAAATAAGCGAGCCAGCCCATCATTTTTATCAATCAAGCCCAACATAAAAAGTTTGGGTTTTGTCTTCCGAAACCCATACGAAAACCCAGAAAAATAAACTAAAACCCACTTTCCAAACCCAACCAAACTAACCCTAAACCCAAAAACTCACATTCTTACAAAACCCAACCAAAATATTGAATCAACAAAAAACATTAAACTTTATTTATGACTTGAAACCTAGAAATATTTTGACCAAAAAACTTCTTGAAACTTAAAAGAAGGGATTAAAACTTAATAGAGGTGAAATTGGTTCAATTTTTCATATTTTGGGCCATAGTATAATTATTTAAAATTTTGAGGGCCAAAATGAAATTTCTCATATTTCCATGCAATCTGTCCGAAGAAAGGCAGCAACTTTCCTGGGTTCATTTCCAGCAAAATTTTCCACCCAAATATCCAAGTTCAGAAACAAAAATGAGAAAATAATGCAACCTCCAACAACATCCAAATCTTATTTACTCAAGTACCACATTCAATCACAAGAAGACATGGAGGAAATCTAACAATTCATGAATAAAAACAGCAAGAAAAGGGCAAACGGCAAAAGCAAATGGAGCAAAATTTCGGCACATTTGTTGCATATTCAGGTATACACGAGAGAAAAGGGAAGAATGGGCTACCTTTTGACACCTTTTGGCATCAAACGAAAGTGGAAAAAATTCAAGAAAGGCGCGTTCCAATGTTGGAATCTGACAATCAAGCTTGCTACAGAAAACTTCAAGAACTGGCCAGCTAATGAGTTGGGGGGTTTATTCGACACACTTAGAGGGGTTTTTCCTAAATATTTTCTGAATAAAAGTTATCCATCAATGAGCGTAGATAGTTTAGAACTAAAGAACACACCCTAAAGGACTCAAGAAAAGGTCGGATTTTGGTCAGGAAGAGGGTCGAATGTTCAACCCTGGCTCGACTTTTCCAGATTTCTTTCTGCTCCTCTTTTCCTTTTTTTCTTCTGTTTCTCTCTTTTTTCGTTCCTTTTCTCTCTGTGTTTTCTTGTCTGCCGCCTTCCCTCTCTTTTTCTCGTTCTAGGGCTGCATTTTTACCCCTTTTATATGGAACCAATGGTTGCTAAACCCTCATCTCAAGGGTTCATATGAAACCCATTTTTTGTGGTATTTTGAGAGCCATTTGATCAAACTTCCAGGTGTCAAAACCCAAGATTAGATTTCTAGTACTTGTTTAAACATGTAAGGCAATGAAATTAGGAGCAAATATGAACCAAAATTGCTCAAAAAAATTTTGCCAACTGCTATACTTAATTTTTGGTTTTGGTACCAGATGAGTAAGAAGACGCGCGTGTGAAGAAAAAAAAAATTTTTTTTATTGATTTTGATTGTTGTTTTCTTTTCTTTCTTTTCCTTTCTAAATTTCTAAAAAAATAAATTGAAATGATTTGAAGTGATTTTCTTTTCTTCTTCCTTTTTTTAGAAAAAGTAATAAATAAACATAAAATAAACTAAAAATAAAATGAATATAACTAAATTAAATAAAATAAAAAATAAGCGAAAACAAAGAATGAAATAAAATAAAATTTTGGTGTCTACAGAGAGAAGGGAGAAAAGTTAAAAAAAAATATAAAGAAAATGGAAAAGTAGAAAAAGGTCAAAAAAGAGAAAAGGATATAAAATAATAATTAATAAAGAAGGGGTACTTTTGACCTAAAACATAAAATAGGGAGCAAAGTACCCTATTTATTGAGTTGAGGGAGGTAAAGTGCAACTAAGGGTAAAGTTCAAAAGGAGTTTAATGCTTTTAACCCTAAAAAATTGGAATGGTTCGTTGAAGAAATCTATTATAAACTGTTTTCTTTATATTACATTCTTGAATGGATGGAAATCACTTACAAGAGCAAACGCCGTAATCAACTATTATCATAGACACTAGAATGAGACCAAACCACTAACCATTAAATTTTGGAATTTGGAGCAGAAAGTAAAAGGGGAAAAAACTACAATATAAGCAGTAAATTGCTCGGTGACTTTGAATGTAATATAAACTTTTTCGGTTTATATTACATTCTTCAATGGATGGAGGCCACCTTCAAAAACAAATGTGGTAATCAACTGTTACCACAGACACCAGAATGAGACAAACCATCAATTAACTATGGGCAAAATTTAATTGACTGAAGTGAGGAAATCTCAAATTAGCAAACTATGGGCAAAATTTTAAATCAACTCTTAAAAAAAAAAAGGCCTTTTGAGTCAAAGCTTGGAAAAATCAAGCAAAAGAGGAAATGACCACTAAAATGAGATTTTATAGTTTAAGATGTGGAGGGAATCAATTCAGTTCCTCAAGCTAGACATTGTGAAGACTACCTCAGATGAGCCATTAAAGACATTCAATTGTTAAAATTAAGTTGCTTGGGAAGCAGATTTAACTATGAAATCCAGAAAATGCAAAGGGAAAATCTGTCATGCATTGGAGCTTCAACAGTCAATCAGTTAGCAGACACAGGCAAACAAGGATTTTGCTTCGAAACCTGAGGCTAAGAAGATTGAGAAGAAGAATAAAAACCAGCACATTTCAGCCCATGCACGAGAAAAATTGCTTGGAGGTTTAGGAAAAGAAGGAAATAGGAGCAAACATCAAGAGGTTTTTGGTAAACAAAGTCGTGGGGAGATTGAGGAGATGGTAAATGAGCTTAGCGACATTGGAGCTGATATTCTGAAATTGGATTTTGCTTCGAAATTAGCCTGGTGAAGGGACATCCCAACAGGACCTCATCTGAAGTCAAGCCCCCAATAATTTCTGTAATCAAAATCATTAGGGCTATCTCTGCATCATTCCTTTGTTGATTGAATTGAATGCTTGAGAAAAAACAAAAATCTCTACATGGAAGAACGCCTTGTGAAGTCAAACTATGAAAAAGATCAAGCGCATCTATCTTTTCTCCATTGAAGAACTATTGAGTTGACTTGTGGGCTTTGGTGGATAAAAAATTCTAAATCCTACATACTATGAAGCCATTTTTCCCGTGCGATATTCGTGAATTATTCCAATTAGAACTTTTGTACAGTTCAATGTTTAAATGCCCTAAAATTTTTCTTACGCATTCATGTCAAAATTAATTGAAGAAAACCATGATGAATTATCAGAAGCATCCTCATCAAACAAGGGTAAAAGGAAGAAGAAAGGTTTCCAAGATGAATCAAAGTTCAAGATGAGAAGAAGCTTCCCTGGCGATCATGCAAAGAAGACACCACCACAACTCCAATTGGAGGAATTTTTTGCTACTGCCAACGAAAATCCGATGAACCTGTTTGTAATGGTACAGAACCAGTTGGAGGCAATGGTGACAGATTTGTTGCAGAAAGCAGTAAACTATTGCTCAATAGAAATGGAGTAGAATTGGTATTGAAAATGATTTGGTAATTCAATTTCTTAATATGAATGAATACAGACTGGAAACAATGGATTCAGAGATAGAAGGGGAAAAAGAGTGAAGGAATAAAACGTGAGAGGGAGGGAGGGAGATTGGCAGAGCCAATCTTTCTTTACAAGTAATTGGACAAATGACAAAATGCTACCTATCACTAAGATTTCTTCTGCTTTTATGGTTTTCCCGGCTAACTAACTTCTAAACTAACCAATGAGCTGAGGCCAGGTGGATTCTAGAATGATCCGTCCCACTTGTTCATAACAGAAGCATAATTCTGTTTGGAGCCAAGAAAAACGTGTTTCCTGAATCACGCCTTCCCTTTCTTCGGTTTGATCAATCGCGCCATCCTTTTGCCGTAGACCACGCCTTCACCTTTCTTTAAGCTGAACTGGAAAGACTTCTGCACTCCATGACAGTACCCCCTCCTTCACAAATATCTTGTCCTCAAGATTGAAACTGGGGAAACTGCTTCTCAATATCCTCTGCGAATTCCCATGTTGCCTCTGCTGGATCTGTTCCAGTGAATCAGCCATTGTACTGCAGCAGCATTCCCTTTCTTGACTATTCTCCTATCCAGCACTGCTACGGGCTCTACCCTCAAGTGCCCTTTTCCATCGACTTCCGGTAGCTGTAAAATAGGTGTAGTCTGTTCTCCAACTTTTTTCTTCAGTAGTGAGACATGAAAAACAGGATGTATTTTGGACCCTGTTGGCAGCTTCAGCATGTAAGCAACCTCTCCAATCTTTTTTATTACTTCAAAGGGCCCATAGTAACGTGCTGATAGCTTGGTGTTGCTCCTCATAGCTACAGAATTTTGCCTGTAAGGTTGTAGTCTTAAGTATACCCAGTCTCCAATTTCAAATCTCCTTTCACTCCTCCTTTCATCTGCATACCTTTTCATCCTTTCCTGAGCCTGTGCTAGATTCTGTTTTAGTGCAATGTCGACCTTATGCCTTTCCCTTAGATAGTCTCCAACTACAGCCACCTTGGCCTGAGTGTAGGGTCCCAGGGCCATCTGTGGAGGCGCCTGCCCATACAGAGCTTCAAAGGGTGTCATTTGAATAGCTGTGTGGTGACTGGTATTATACCACCATTCTGCCATGGCCAACCAGTGGTTCCACTTCTTTGGTTCTAGATGGGAGAAACATCTGAGGTACATTTCCAGTACCTGATTCACTCTTTCTGTCTGGCCATCAGATTGTGGGTGATAAGCTGTGCTGAGGTCCAGTGTAGCTCCCAGTAGTGTAAATATCTCACTCCAAAACAGACTGGTGAAGATTCTATCCCTGTCTGATAGCATGCTTTGGGGTATTCCATGTAACCTGACTATCCCATCCAAGAATATTCTAGCAATTTTTGGGGCATCAAAGGGGTGCGATATACTCAGGAAGTGAGCATACTTGGTGTACCTATCTACTACTACCATGATGGTGTCTTTTCCCTCTGAGTTAGGTAACCCTTCAATGAAATCCATGGTGACATGGCTCCAGGGAGACTGTGGGACTGGCAGTGGCTGCAGTAACCCTGGATATGACACATGCTCATCCTTACATTTCTTGCAGACATCACATTCCAAAATAGCTGTCTTAATGTCCCTGTGCATACCTGGCCAGTAGAACAGCTGTTTAGCCCTCAGAAAGCTAGCTTGTATGCCAGAATGTCCCCCTAACTGTGAGCCATGTAGAGTGCTGATCAGTTTCTTTCTTATCTCTCCCCCAGATCCCACAGCTATTCTTCCTTTGAACTTCAGAACATCATTATGGTAGCTGAGGTTAGGGACTTGATCTGGTTTCAGCAACACCTCCCTGATGCTATCTTGTGCCCAATCATCCCCTTGGTAGCTGCTAATCACTTCTTTGATCCATTCTGGCACTACAGTTGATATTGCAGTACAGTCCATTCCTTGATCACCTCTCCTAGACAAAGCATCTGCCACTACATTCTCTTTACCCTTCCTGTAGTGGATCTCATAGCTCAGCCCCATGAGTTTAGTTAGCCATTTTTGCTGCAGGGGGGTGGTAATTCTTTGCTCTAATAGGTACTTCAAACTCTGATGATCTGTGTTGATGATGAAGTGTTGACCCTCCAAATAGTGTCTCCACTTGGTGACTGCTGTGACAAGAGCCAGTAGCTCCTTCTCGTAGATGGATAACCCCATATTCTTTGGTCCCAACCCCTGACTGATGTAAGCTATTGGTCTCTTGTTCTGCATGAGGACTGCCCCTATGCCCTTGTAGCAGGCATCAGTCTCTACCACAAAAGGTTGGTTGAAATCAGGTAAGGCCAGAACAGGAGTGTCACTCATGGCCCCTTTGAGCTTCTGAAAAGCTTCCTCAGCTTCTCCTCCCCACTGGAAGCTGTCCTTCTTGAGCAGTGCAGTCAAAGGCTTGGCTATGCTGCCATACCCCTTGACAAACCTCCTATAATATCCAGTTAGGCCTAGGAATCCCCTCAGTTGTTTAACATTCTCTGGTCTAGGCCATTTCACCATTCCCTCTATCTTCCCAGGGTCAGCCTTCACCCCCTCCTCTGTGATGATGTGCCCCAAGTACTCCACCTGTGCCTGAGCAAAAGCACATTTGCTCCTTTTGGCGTACAGCTGGTGCCTCCTGAGGATATCCAGAACCTCTGCCACATGCTTCAGATGCTCCTGTAAACTTGAGCTATATATTAAGATGTCATCAAAAAATACCAGTACTGATTTCCTCAGCTGTTTTTGGAACACATGATTCATTAAGCCTTGGAAAGTAGCAGGGGCATTGGTTAGCCCAAATGGCATCACCTTGAACTCATAGAGTCCCTGATGGGTTCTGAATGCAGTCTTGGGTATGTCTTCAGTCTTGACCCTGATTTGGAAGTACCCTGCTCTCAGGTCAATCTTGGTGAAGTACCTAGATCCATTCAACTCATCCAGGAGCTCATCAATAAGGGGTATTGGGTATTTGCTCTTCACTGTAAGCTCATTCAATTGTCTATAGTCTACACAAAACCTCCAGGTGCCATCCTTCTTTTTAACTAGTAGTACAGGGGATGCAAAGGGGCTGTTACTAAGCTGGATGATGCCATTTCCCAGCATCTCCTGCACTAGTTTCTCAATTTCAGACTTCTGGACGTAGGGGCATCTGTAAGGTCTTATCTGGAAGGGCTTGGATCCCTCTTTCAAGGTGATAGAATGGTCATGACTCCTTTCAGGGGGTAGTCCCTGAGGTTCCCTGAACACATCCTCAAACTCCTGCAGTACCCTCCCCATTTCTGGGGGTATGGCTTCAGTTTCTGGTACCTCCTCAGTTACTGCTTTTAACTGAGCCAGGATCCCATAGGTTTGTTTCCTAGCCCACTTGTGCAGTCTACTACCTTTTATCAGCTTTAATTGCACCTGGTGACCCTCCCCCTTCAACTCCACTTGTTGTTTCCCTTTTTTGAACCTCACCCTCAGCCCTTGGAAGTCAAATTCCATGGGACTGAACCTGGCCAGCCAGTCTACCCCTAATACCATATCACAACCCCCCAACTTCAAGGTATTGAACTGGTGTTGAAACTCATATCCCTGCATTTTCCAGACCACTGGCTTAACTAGGCCCCTGGACTGAATCTTCTCTCCATTAGCTACCCTGACCATTAGGGAGGGTCCACTGCTGATTAGGCCTAGGCTTTTGGCCAGTTGTTCATCCAAAAAACAGTGAGTACTTCCACTGTCAATCAATGCAGTGACAGTTCTCCCTTTTATGGTCCCCCTCAGTTTAATTGTTCTATGCTCCCCACCCCCAGCCAATGCATGCACAGAAACCTCTATGTGTTCATCCTCCAGTCGACCCTCAATGCAGTCACAGAATACTTCAGGGTCAGTCTCCTTTTCCTCCTCAGTGGATGCAGAGTCCCCCTTTTCATCAGTGACTAGCAAAAAGTGAATGTGGGATTGCTTACACACATGGCCAAGTGTGTAGGGTTCAGCACACTTATAGCATAGTCCCTTCTCTCTTCTGAGGTTGTACTCACTAGGGGTGATCCTCCTGAATTGGTTCTGGTTGCTGTTTGGATATTTATGGTTTTTGATGGGGTGTTTGTCTGAGGTTCTGGGAGCAGCAGAGCTCCCCTGGTTATGGCTTGGGGTGTGGAATGGGGCTTTGTGTGTATGAATAGTGCTGGGTAGGCCTTTATGTATTTTCTGCATGGCTTTTAAATTTTTTTCTTGTAACTTAGCTGCTTCTATTGCATCAGCCAGAGTTAGGGGCTTGGCCATTTTTACCATGTTAACTATTTCTTCCTTCAAGCCACTTAGAAAACATGTTTTATAGTAAGAGTCAGCCAAATGAGGGAGTGAAGGCATTACCAGTGCTTTGAGCAGCTCAAACTTTTCCAGGTAGTCAGCAACAGATCCCTCCTGATTGAGTTTGTTGAATTCTTCAATGGCCTCCTCTGGCGTGCCTTCACCAAATCTCGCACATAATGCAGTGGCAAATTCAGCCCATGGAATGACTCCCCTGCCACTGAATACTCCATGGAACCAGGTATCAGCCCTGTCTCTTAGGTACAGCTCAGCAATCTCAGACTTCATGTTTTCTTCCACTCCATTGATCTTAAAATACTTGTTAGCTTTGCGGATCCACTCCCTTGGATTATCTCCTGTAAAGTTAGGCAGCTCCATCTTAGGCACCCTGGTGTAAGATCTGCTCTCCTTCCAATCTGATCTGCCCTGACCTTCCCCTTGTGTTTCTCCTTTCCTGGGGCCTACTATCGAACTGCTACTTTCTGTATCCTTATCCTTGCCATTCAACTTGGCCATCATCTGAGCCATCATAGACATCATGCTCTCATACTTTTGGTCCAGATTTTTTAGGGTCCTTTCCGTACCTTCTTGCCTGTGTTCTAGTACCTTGACCACACTTCCTAGCTCAGACAGATCCTTCTTCAATGCTTCATCTTGTGACTTAGCCATCCCAATGGCTCGTAGCTGAGCTCTGATACCACTGTAATGGTACAGAACCAGTTGGAGGCAATGGTGACAGATTTGTTGCAGAAAGCAGTAAACTATTGCTCAATAGAAATGGAGTAGAATTGGTATTGAAAATGATTTGGTAATTCAATTTCTTAATATGAATGAATACAGACTGGAAACAATGGATTCAGAGATAGAAGGGGAAAAAGAGTGAAGGAATAAAACGTGAGAGGGAGGGAGGGAGATTGGCAGAGCCAATCTTTCTTTACAAGTAATTGGACAAATGACAAAATGCTACCTATCACTAAGATTTCTTCTGCTTTTATGGTTTTCCCGGCTAACTAACTTCTAAACTAACCAATGAGCTGAGGCCAGGTGGATTCTAGAATGATCCGTCCCACTTGTTCATAACAGAAGCATAATTCTGTTTGGAGCCAGGAAAAACGTGTTTCCTGAATCACGCCTTCCCTTTCTTCGGTTTGATCAATCGCGCCATCCTTTTGCCGTAGACCACGCCTTCACCTTTCTTTAAGCTGAACTGGAAAGACTTCTGCACTCCATGACACTGTTATCACCTAAACCTGAGGCTAAGAAGGTTGAGAAGAAGAATAAAAAACGGCACATTTCAGCCGATGCACGAGAAAAATTGCTTGGAGGTTTAGGAAAAGAAGGAAATAGGAGCAAACATCAAGAGGTTTTTGGGAATCAAAGTCGTGGGGAGATTGAGGAGATGATAAATGAGCTTCGCGACATTGGAGCTGATATTCTGAAATTGTATTCCTCCAAAATTCAGAGCCACGAAACATCCAGCAAGGTGGGATCAATCCAGAGGCGCCAAATGCTCATCATCTAGATAAAAATATAGATCAGTGCACGATTGAAGAGAGGATGAACGAGCTTTATCAGGCAGCATTTGATAATCCTAAAATTCTCCAACATCCACAGCCGCCAAACTTTCAGCAAGGTGGTAATCTACAGCTGCGCACAAATCCTTAGCAAGCCAATAATATAGAGCTGCTAAATCCTTGGAAACTTACTGATCTAGATATTGGTTATGAACTAGGAGCGGTCAATGTGGGTGAGGAAAAAACGGAAATAGAGAAAATTTTTAACTGAGGTCTAGATAGATCAAGGATAATGTCATATTGAGTTCTGTCGCAAAGATAATCAGAGAAATTTCCAAGTTTGTGATGGATTTCAAAAAAATTCTACAAAAAGGGTCATTTGGATGTGGAACTCTGACAAGTGATCTTCACATTTAGGGAATGCAAAGTTAGATGAGCTAGCATTTGATGAATGAGAACTCACCTGAGAAATGGGTTTGAAAATATCATTTTTAAATGCGAGCTCCCAAAAAGATTTATTTAAGAAATCTTTTTTAGTTTGGAGCTTGCTTTTAGTCCTAGAAAATTATATTTAGAAAATATTTTTTTGTGGAGCTCACATTTGATTCAGTAAACTTTTATTTCAAAAATCTTTTTTTATTGTGGAGCTCGCATTTAATAAATGTTGCTGCTTATGGTATAGACGTTAAAGCTTAGTTTGTGTTTAAGATAGAAAAGAAGAGAAGGATTTAAAAAGCATTTTTATTTTGGAACTCGCATGTGGTAATTGCCAGCTTCAAGAAAATTTTATTTAAAAAAACTTTGTTCATTCTAGAGCTCGCATTTAGTAAATGTTGCTGCTTATGGTATAGACGTTAAAGCTTAGTTTGTGTTTAAGATAGAAAAGAAGAGAAGGAAAAACTTTAAATGACATACCAGAGAGGAGAAGAGATTCTAATATTGTTTGAGTTTTGGAAACAAGTGCCAATGATTTGGACATGCAAGTCAATAAAACTTTGTTCTGCAGCTTCCTAAGGACAAACAGGGCGCTAAAAAGAAAATACGTGTGGACGAGCTTCCAGCAAGTTTCTCTCATTTTCTCTCAATACGTGCAGTGTACGTGCAAAACTTTGAAAAATAAAAATTTTACAGCCGCATGTTCTTAAAATTATGTTACATGTCATGTTACTTAATGGATACTGGTATCTTGTTTAGATACTTTGCTTACATGCCTTGTAGATGCCTCTTATTCCCTAGCTGTTTTCTAGGTTGTAAATTGTTAAGAGGAAGCGTATATAAGTGACAATTCCTTGTGTTTTAATCAAATAGTCCCTTATCAATCATTAAACCACAGGATATAGTCTCAATGGGCTAATTTCTTACTTGAGCAGTCCTATTTAACAGTCAACATAAAAAAGTAGGCTAAATTTTATTTCGGTTCCTTAAATTATATAAATATTCCTATTTTATTCATTAAATTTCAAATTTGAACACTTTATCCCTTAAATATATATGACATTTCTCTAACTTTAGACCTTAAACTTCAATTTTAAATACTTTACGCCCTAAAGTGTGAAATTCATCTCACGAAATTGTCAAAACTAATAGAATAGTGGGTAAGTGATGGTCAAAATTTAAGGGCTAAAGTGGAATTGTTTCATACTTTATAAAGTGTCCAAATTTCAAGTTCAAGGACTAAAGTATGATTGATTTCATAGTTTAGAGGTAAAGTAAGGACTAAGGTGAAAATACATTAATTCGGTCATAAAAGTGTCATTAAGCATGTAATACTAAACGGCATAGTTTTTAATTAGTAGATTGCACCGTTAAGTAAAAGGTTAGGTACGATATTTCGCCTTATTATCGAAAAAAAATGGACTTAGTTCCAAATAACCAAAAAAAATAGCACATAGGACAGCATGCAATGGATAATTATAAATAAAATGACTTAAAAATTCTGTCCAATTTCTTAAAATAATATCTATACCATATATAAAGTCTGAGGGTCCTCAGAGGTCACGTCAATTTTTTCATCTAACACTTCCACCCAAATTATTAAGGGTAGAATGGTCCCACCTCAGTTAAAATTTTTATCTTATTTTTTGAGTTTATGAAATTTAAAGTTATGTTGATAACTATACATAATTGCAGATTACAACCAAATATCTAATCATCTACACATTTTAGTTTTCATCAAATTCTCCAACAAATTAATTTTCAGAGTGTAAAACAAAATTCTGTGAAAAAGTTCTTATAGATAAAAATATTTTTATTATTTGCAAACACATAAAGTGTGCCTTAGTTATCAGTTATGATAATTAATCCCTATGGCCAAGATTCTTTGCTTGATTCATTAAATAAAACCAGAACAAATTTTAGGATGTTAGAAGCATAATAGATGTACTCCGTTTAAAAGATGTTAAACGCTCATACAAGAAAAGGAAAACAAATATAACCTAAAATTTGGAATCAAATAAACTCTTTCAGAACAAGATACTAATTAGAAAATGGAATGGAAAATATATTCAAAAGTTGACTTGAAACTAGAAAAGCAGTTTGTGACATCCCCAAGCAATATGTAACTAATATAATCGAAGTTGTGCCTCATTTGAGAGACTATATAGTCTCATCTAAAAGAACAAGGAATAACTTACCGAAAAGAAAGAAACAGTAAGGATGCATTTGATAAAATTAAAATCTGAAAATTCAAATATAAAATCTGAAATCTAAATTTATTAAATTACTGAATTGTTAAATATTTGAGTGTATGTCACATTAAATAATAAGTAAATAATTTATTACTTATTTGTTAGAATAAGTTTTGCCTAAAAAATTTAGATTGCTTAATACATTCAAATATTTTAATTTTGACGATCAAATATGTCTGAACATGTTAAGATCTTAACACATTAAGTGCTGAATTAAATTATCAAATAGATCTTAAGGCTATAAGGTGTTACGTGCGTGCAAAACAAACTTCGTATATGAAAACTGATTTGATTGATATTGCTGTAGGTGTTGACTTGAATTTCGACCAAAATTTCATCTCTGACAAAAATTTAAAAGACAAAGTTTTGCCTTAATACTAAACACGAGGGCGAAATGAATGGCAAATTAAAATGTGATCTAATCAATGTATGCCTTGCCTTTTGGAATGCTAATGTCACAAACAATGTATTGAACTAATTAAAGGTATATAAAATTTTAGACAACAAATGCTATTTGCAACAAGTAGTGCACAAATTTTAGAGTACAACTTTAATGGCACAGGTTGGAGCTCACATTCGGCTGCAAAATCCAACTCAGATTCAGCTGCAACAGTTGAGCTGGTGATCGTAGAGGGGCATCTTGGGGCCATTTGGTGGATGAATTTCGTGAAACCGCCGCCACCTTGGTTGTATCTGTAGAGGCAGAAACAGCATCGCCGCCGCCGCTGCCACCAGTTCCACCTCTACGTGTTCGCCGCCGGCACCTCTTCCTAGTGATGTGAAGAAGATGTAGGAGGACTTGGACTGCTTATATTATCCAGGACGGATGTGGGCTCGCTGTCCTTATATTCAAGAAACAGCTTGCCTTGTAATTATTGGTGGTTTTTTATTGTTCCAACAGGAGGAGGAAGGAGAAGAAGATGATGAAGAAACAACTATGCAAGTCTATTTCTAACACCCGCTTCCCCTGAAAATCAAAGGGTAAGGTCATCCCCTTCGTTTAGAGAAAACCACCCATTTCACTATTTCTCCCCAGATTTTAAACACCACGAACCACCAAAAGCAAAAGGAAAGAAAAAAAGGAAGGGCAAATTCCACTTTACCCCCTGTGATTTAGCATTTTCACATAACCCCCCTATGGTTTCAAAAACTATATATAACCCCCTTATGATTTGGATTAAAGTGTCAAAATAACGGAAATAGTCACTCGTAACGGCATTACCTAAAATGTCAAAATATCCTTATGTAAGGTTGAAATTTATGTATTAACCAAGAGGGGTTATGTGTATATTTTGAAAATTATAAGGGGGTTATATGGTAAAATATTAAACCATAGGGAGGTTATATGATAAAATATAAAAATCATACGGGGGTTATATGGTAAAATTTTTAGAAGTTCCGTTACGAGTGATTATTTCCGTTACTTTAACACTTTAATCCAAACCATGAGGGGATTATGTATAACTTTTGAAACCATAGGGGGGTTATGTATAAAAAGGGTAAACCACAGGCGGGTAAAATGTAATTTACCCAAAAAGGAAATATATCTCAAATTATATTGACTGTCCTAAATTTGAGAAGCCACTACAAATCTCTCTAGAAAGTAATCAAGTATAATACGTGTAATTCAAGAAGCCCACTTCAAGAAGGGGAAGAATCAAGAACTAAGAAAAACCACCTAATTAAAAAAAAAAAAAACCACCTAAATCTTTACAGGTCAGCTAGTTTTTTGTTCTTTTGTTGAATTTTAAGCCCAGTCAATGGTTTTAGCGACTCCGCCATGAACCAAATTGGCCCAAAAAAATTTCTCGGAGGACAACGTCGTCTCGTTTTGAAGATTGATCAAGAACTGAGTCTCAATTAGTAAAAGAACGAAAGACTGATTACTTAGGCTATTTGCTCTTTTTTATTCACATATGTACATAACAAGAGAAAATTTGTAAATTTGCGCCAAAGGTGCATCATCACTATGAGAATTCAAGAAATCAGAATTTTAGATTCCTACAAGTATGATACATGCCAAGTAACAAATTCACAAACAAAACCTGGTTTTCTATAGTTACTAGTTTTTAAGCCCTGATGCCATGCATCAGGTAGCTAAGACTCGTTATTTTGCTGTTATATTTGTGTGTTTTTTTTCTTCGTTAGATAGAGTAGACATGTGTGTGTGTGTGTTTTTTTTCCTAATTGCACAGATAAACATGACCTTAAAATCAGGTTATCTAACATTCTTAATGTAGCATTAATCAGTAAGTAATGTTTAAAATTAGGTAGAACTAAAAGGCATGATTATCTAACATTCTTAATGTAGCATTTAACATTCTTAATGTAGCATTAATCGGTAAGTAATGCCTAAGATTAGGTAAAACTAAAAGGCATCAGGCTATACATATACTGTGTAGCCTTGCTTATTAGTGACGTTACTTCTCTAAAATAAGCAATTTTGAAGCTGGCGATGAATTGCATGCTTTGGTGGTAGTAGCAGGATTGACCCTAGTTGGCAAGTAAGCTGTTATGCTGTAAATCTGCAGAATGTTAAAAGCATTATGATCTTAATTGTTGCAGTAAACATTCATAACAGAACGGCCACAAAGCCCAAATCATACCAGAGTGCAATAAAACTACTACCTTTATTTGGCATTCCATGTAAATATGATCCTATTTAGGGGTGTGTAAAATCGAAAAATTCCGATTTACCGATCGAATTCGAATTGAATTCGGAATTTTCGAAATCGGTAAATCGGAAATCGGAATCGAATTCGGATTTTCCGAATTCATATATTTCGAATTTGGTTCGAATTCGGTAATGGAGTTTTTCAAATCGGAATTTCCGATTTCGAATTCACAATTCGAAATCGGAATTCGAATTCCGATTTCGATTTCAAATTCGTTTTTAATATATAAATATATTTTTTATACATGTAATATAAAATTTATACTATATAATATTATATAAATTTTATAAAATTTATAAAATATTATATAATATTATAAATTTTATATTATATAATAATATATAAATTTTTCCGAATTCGGTGAAATCGGTGAAATCGGAATTTACCGAATTCCGAATTGAATTCGGTATGAATTCGAATTCGGAATTGGTGAATTCGAAATCGAATTCGGTCGAATTACCAGGTACCAAAATTTCGAAAAATTCCGAATTCAAACTTCCGAATTACCGAATTCGAATTCGATGCACACCCCTAATCCTATTTAGAAATATCAAGTTACCAAAGGCATTAGAAATCATAAGATCTACACAAACAATTGCTATTTTTTCACATCTTTTCTCATGATTAATAGGAAAATGCATTAAAGATCAAGAAATCAGGTGTACACCACACATCAATCGCACCAACATCCTACACACACACATGCATGCCTTCCCCCTGCCCTCACAAACAGACATGTGCGTGTACCTATATATGCTATATCCCCTTTTGTATTGAGAAAGATTTTTCCATGAAGACCCGAGTGTACAAAGTGAAACCAACAGAGAAGTAATTAGGAAGTTCAGCTAGTTATCTATCAAAATTTGAACAAAGGAAAATGCCCTATTATAAATGTTCCGTATGGTCTCCCAGCAACACTATAGATACATTCCCATATTTCAATAGACAGACTTCCCACCAATATCAATAGCTAGATAGAGACAAAAAAGCATTCCAGAAAGGATGATACTATGAATGTAACTTGTACCTCATCTGAGGAGTTTGAGCGAAGCCACTATTGAGCTGAATAACACCACACTTGGAAGTATCAGAGATACTGGAGATGAGTTTTACTTAAATTCTTAGATAATACAAGAAATTTGTTAGGAAACTTAAAACTAAATAAACCGTAATTCTAGTGATCAAAATTTGAAAAAATTAGGCCGAACCCATGACTGAAGCTTTCTATTAAATCATATTGAAAAGAATAAAAAAAATTTGGAAATAGAATAAATAATCCAAACATAACAAAGGTCACGGTACAAATCAATTTCATCCCTAAACAATAAGACGGTTATTAAGTTTAATCAACTTATCAACTTTAGCTATGGTTGGGTTTCAAATTTGGCAAAATTTTTGGGGCAAAAAACAGGCTAGGAAGGAAATAAGCTAAAGCCTCAAGAATTAACTTCACCTGGTGCCAGCAAAATATTTTTACCCACCTTCAAGCAGCCCTCATAAGAGAGGATTGGCAGAGGGTTTGGAAAAGTGTGTAGAGCAACTTAGAGAGAGCAGCAAGAAAAAGCAAACCTATCCGGTTGATTATTTCATGCGTGCCTTGAGAGTGTTCAACTGGAATGCGTCATCTGTCAGTAGGTGATTGAAAGGGCGGCGATTGTATCAGTGTACTTCGATGGTAAGAGAACAGGGCACACCTGGTAAAGAAAGCCAAGAAAAGACAGAGAGGAAACAAGGCCGAAATTGCTGACTGCCAAAATTGCTCCCATCCAAGAATTCCATGCAGAAGAAAAGGAATGAAAAATACAACTTAACATTTAATTGAATATAATAAAGCTAACATCTAATCCAGCCAAAGAAGAACAAGTAAACCAGAAACAAATCCCCGATGAAAAACACAACTTAACAAACCATAAACAAATCCCAATAAAAAAAAAGTAATAGTTACACCTATGCACCGATGCGCAAACTTATGCGCAATTCAACCGCTTCTTCCTCGACTGAATTATCTGCAATCTAGTAGAAAATTCAATAGGAAAACAGGGGAAGGAAAAAACACTGGCCAGAGAAAGCTCAGAAGAAGAGTGAGGAATGGGAAAGACACACCTGGTAAAGAAGGCAAAGAAACAAGACCGACAACGAAGAAACAAGACCGACAAAAGAATAAGAAAAAGTAGCAGCTGCCAAAACTCTGAAGCGGTGCTCCCAAAACCAAGAATAGAACGAAGAAGAGGATGAGAGGAAATTGCCGACCGCCAAAATTCCTATTTATCTTTGAACTCCAATCGAAGCCTTGTGGTTTCCAATGTCCCATGCAACTGTAAATCTCCCTCTAATGTCGATGGAAGGAGCTCTCCTCCTTCGTCGCCCTCTTCTCCACTTTCTGTAATGACATCTTTAGTCAACCCCAACTCAAGAAAAAATCCAACCATTCACATGAAATTGAAAACCCATGCAATGATAAAACCCAGAACACTTAAAAGTCAAAAAATAATAAGAAAAAGAGGCAAAACAATTAAAAATTGGAATTACGGAGATGGGACTAATTGGAAAAGTGTTTACCTTTTTGTTGTGCGTGCAGGAAAAATATAGAGGCATTCTGCTGTAGATTTCTAGATAAGATTATGGAGGAAGACGCGTTGAAGGGAACAATTAAATAGGAAGATGATGAGTGAAAAAAACTGGTAGAGAAGGCCAAGAGATGAACGAGAAAGGGCAATGGAGATTGCAGAGCTTTCAAGCGGTGGTGGTTCCATCGTTCCTCAAATCACGCCTGGTAAAAAAGGCCAAGAAAAGAAACAGAGGAAACAAGACCGAGAATGAGAGGAACTTTTCAAGACATTTCTGAAGCTACCAAAGAAAACTGAGAAGAAGAATAGAAGCTAAGAAGAAGAAGAAAGCTAAGAGAAAAGAAAGGATATTGCTGACCGCCCAACCGCCCACTAACCAATATGAATTGCTGACTGCCAAAATCGAGAGCCACGCGGACAGAACGCCCCGCAAAGTTACAATCCAAGAAAGCCACGCGGACAGAATCAAATTCCAGCAGAGCCACTGCCATTCATCAGCAAAAGACCAAAACGCCCCTCAAAGCCACAACAACCACGGGATAACCGGCTCATCCTTCACTGTTCACAAGCCGATTCACGCTTTATATATGTAAGATAAGATATGAAGAGTTAAACACGGAATTTTTGGCATGCATGATACATGCTCTATCATATATCTCTATTTTTTTTAACAAACAATTTAGAACGAATTTTTTTTTACAAATATAAAAATTAGTATTCTTGCCAGTCATCATCAAATTTCTTCACTCTAGTAGTTCCCTAGGCAAAGATAAATCGAATCATCTTGAGAAGAGTTCCAAGTGGAAGAACAGGTGGAGGTGACCATGCAAGAAGGCTCAAGGTTTCCTATTATGCTGCAACAATTGTGTCAAACGAGGGTATTTCGGCATACAAGGTAGAGTACAAGACCCTCTTGAAAGAAGAAGATGAGTCTAAATCACTAAAAAAAAGTCATCGACATTAATTTGCTGCTTCTGGTACTAATTAATTCCGATTATAGTGATTTACTTTCAATTTGTATGAGTTTGCTATTACATATTACAATGATGCTCAATGGGCTAAAATTATTTGTGCCAAGTTTCAGTTAAATATTTTGTTTGCTTCCCTTCAATTGGAAAAGAAGTGCCTTTTTCCTTGATGATTTGAGGCTAGTCTATTGGTGAATGGACTTATGAAAAATTTTTAAAAAAAAAAATTTGCCTTATTTCACTGTAGACTCTCATCTAAAAGAGCAAGAAAGGTTTGCACAAAAGCAAAAATAAAAAAGGCCTATGGGTTTCACGTGCGTGCAAATGATACTTTCTTCATGAGCCTGGAATTAATTGACATTGCTGTTTTAGTTGACCAGATCTTAATCAGATTTTCAATTTCGCCCCATGATTTTCATATTTAAACATATTCTGGGAAATCAAAACTTTGCCTAAATTCTAACTTCAAAAAAAAAATTAACTTTGCCTAGATTCTAAACAATTATTCAGACAAAATGAGTGGCAGTTAAGAATGTGATTTGATCAATTTATACCCTTACTTTTAGATTGCTATGTGACAAATACTTCGTAAACAATTGAAAGGTATAGATTTTAAACTGCAATTTTTCTTTTCCATTGAAGAAGCAGTTGCATAATACTGAAAATCACAACTTAAACAAAATATATATACATTCATTGAAACATGCAAAATGAAATTAACTAAATGTACCTTATAGGAGGAGAATATTAATGATTTTGTACAAAAAATTATTTATCATTGTGAGAATTTGAGAATTCAAAATCTTATGTTCCTAGAGTTATGATGCATGCCAAGTTTCAAAGTGAAACAAAACTAATTGCTTTTCTACACTTAATATAAAGTTTCACATGGAATTTTTAAAATTCTTTGTTTTTTTGGTTAAGGTCTTTCGTTTAGATCTTTAAAATATGCTTTAGATTTTAAAACAAGAGATTAAGAAAGGTTTTGTACATATCTTTGCAATAACAAAAATTGTGGTTCTTGGCTCAGAGGTCATCAATTTCTTCACTCCACTATAGCTGGTATGGAAAATTAAGCAAATCAACTTGAAATTATAAAAATAGAGTCCCAAATTGGACCATTGAAAAATTGGTATAAACTAGAAAGTTCTCTTTTATCCAGTCTTCTTTGTATGCAATCAAACATACAAATTAAACACAGAATGGAACAGAACTTTAGGTTTTTTTTTTCTTTTACTTTTCGGGGTTCTTCTCCAAAATTTTGGTAATACCACTTCGCTTTTCCTGGTGTTGCATACAAAAGAATAAAAAATAAATAAAAAGAATTGCCTAGTCCATAAATTTAATTTAATATTATATTTTCAGCTATAATTTATTTTAAAACGATCCATCAAAACATGCATTGGGCTGAGTGAATGGAAAGTCATAAGAAGAAAAAAAGTAAATAAGAAATTGATAAAGTATCCTTTTTGCGTAGCTTCATTTGTGCCTTACTTTCTGTTTAAAATGTGGGCTTAATGGTACGTATGAACGAAGTGAAACTTTGAACATCCTTATGAATTTGATATTTTTCCCTTTATCCTTCCTGGTTTGCTCCTCGCTACAGCTTTTGTTTGTGGATCTGTTTTTTTATATGGGTTTATTGTTCTATTTTTAATTTTCTTTTCTTGAACTAGATCATGTTGAAGCTATATATCTCGTGACAGCACTTCTTAAGAGCTCACGGAAGGGCCATCAACAATGTGGGTGACAATTGTCTAAATATAATTGACTATTTATTCAAAATTGATTTAAAACAAGAAAATAAAAATAATTTAAAAGTAAAACTGTCAAATGACAATTTCCTTTCCAAATGGACCACATAATTTTATAGTTCTTTTTTCCTTTTTTTTTAGAATGAAAATAGGTGTCATGTTCTCTTCACTATCTTCTAGTCTGGGAATAAATGTGGCCTTGGAGTAATGCGGTGAGTTGCAATGCTAGGGTTAGAAAAGTTGTATGTAGTACACTTGTCTCGCACCTACCTACAGCTGCATTATGAGAAATTGGAGAGGTCACTCTACTGGAGAGGAAGATCATTAGGGTTCTTATATTCGGTGACATAATATATAGGTGCATTGGATGGATTCGATTTATTTTGTCTCCAAAATTATACGGAAAAAAAATTTAATGCTACTGCATTTTTAAATAAACACTGTCCCTTCATTTTTTTTTTTTTGGGAAGTAACTAGTTTCAAGGATTTTTGTATGGGTTTACAAATTAACCTAAGTTATTTCTTATTTTTCACTCATCAAAAGTTTTTCAATCAAATGCTCAAGCAGTTGAAGTCTGAAGGAGAGATGCTGGAAAAGATGACAGCCACGGAGGACTGTTGAGTTGACTTGTAAGTTTTGGTGGATAAGAAATTCTAATCTTACGTACTATGAAGGCCTTTTTACCCGTCCAATATTCGTGAGTTGTTTCATAAAAGGTTCTACATAAGTTGTAACAAAAGTTTAGAAGTTTAGTTGTAGATTTAAATCAAACTGTTACTTCTATACGTATGCATTTATGCAGGAGATCTTGTTAAAGGTCTTGTACTTTAAGCATTTAAATTTAATAGATTTTTTGCTTTCTATAAGAATGATTTGGTGTTTAAAATTTTAAATTGTAGATCAATTTTAATGTTACACTGGCTTGAGTTTATGAAACTACATATACATATAGTACAAAAATTTTGGTCCAAGGCAGCCCATTCTTTGCGTGATTGATGATAACTTGCTGGAAATAAACTAGAAGGAATCAATGGCTGTAAATAATTCTGAAGGGCTACCTTTGTATAATTTCATTTTATGCTTATTTTTCAATTCACTAATTAACATTGTCTTCGTTACTTTCCTATAATTTGGCAGCGAAAACCCTTTTCTTTGCTCCTAGTTTCCGATTTTTTAAACTTGATTCTTAATAAATTTTAGTAAATTGTACCTTTTGTTCAATGTAAGGAAATATTAGACAAATTTGCCACCAACAGCTTCAAGTTGTTGAGTTGCATGGATTGGACACTGTCGTGCGATTGCCACGTCCAAAAGGCATAAGCGTTACAATAGTGGAGTGGATGCCAATATCATTTTTTCCTTTGAACTTTTATTCGTTGAGAAAGCTAATTATCGATCTCGATGGGGGCAGGAAGTTTTCTTTCAACATAAAATTGCTCAGTGCAGGGTAATGGAGTCTCTGAATATTAGCTTTATTTTGTTTTTGGGCAATCAAGTTTCATTGCAGAGCAAAGATGCATAATGAGCTTACCAAAAAAGTGAATATAGCTACTTAAGCATTTGTAGGCGCTGTTTCTAGCTTCTCCCCCATCACCTGCAGCCCTGCTCTTTGTTCTTTTCCTATGAAGATGAAATCTAATTGTACATCAAGGACAATTTTCTATGTAGGTTTTCCATTAGTCTTCAATGCAAGAATTGATCCGAATGGCAAAGTCTACCATTTTTCCAACTAATTTGTCAATATATAACTCTTACCTCTTCTTCTTTTTTATTTGATTTTTGGGGCTAGTGGGGGCTAGAATGTTAAAAAAGGAAAGAGAAGAAAAGAGGGATTAGTTTTCTTGCTCTTGCCTCAAAGAAAGCAAACAAATTCATTACTGTAATAAGATTTTACTGTATATTGATCTTCAAAAGAAACCCTAAATAGAGGACGTGGCTACTTGAAGTTCAGGTGTGTTTCGAGATTATGATTTTCTTTAATCTCTATTCCATAATTTATGAGATCCCATGTTATGAAATCTGATAATTACTAAGAATTCACCCACGTACGGTAGGCTAATTGCAATTATAATTTCAAAAAATTTTATCACAATCCGGACTAATTACTTGACAAGTCTAGTAAAATTGATTTTCAACTAATGAAAATACTCTAAATAAAATTTTAGAGCTCGTTAATTTTATATTATATACAATTTGAATAAGATTGTAAGATCCTTATTTGTTCATCAATCACTAATTCACTTGTCAAAGACCTAGTAATAGTTAGTCTAGAGTATAATAAAAAATTTTCTTATAGTTTCCCATGTTCGTGTATAATGCATTGTCAACTTTTGTCTTTCCCACAGAATCCATCATCACAGCATGGAGCTAGTTTGTTGCTGTTAAAAAAATCCCTTTGGACTTCAACTGTGGTTTCTTGTAGTGAGAAATAGAACAGAATAGGGAAAAATAAAAGATGACTTGAATATTATTATATTTCTTTTCTTTCAAGGCTAGAATCAAATTGGCGTGCGGTTTATGTGTTTCTTTCTCTCTTTTTTTTGAGTTTTATTTTTATATTCATTTTTGAGTCTGTACTTCTCTATACATGTACAGAATTCTTCCAGAAGTAAGGAGTTTTTTTTTTTTTTTTTTTGTACATTCTGTCCTTTTATTTATGCTTTTGATGTAGTCTACCACTTCAATTACAGATCGAAAAGTTCTTGGGCTTGTTTGATGAGAATAAAACTGCATTACAAAGATTGTTCATCATTTCTACATCCAATATGATACTGATTACAGAAAAGCCTTCACCAATTATTAGCTTTTCCATTTTTTCCCTAAAAAGTAATGGTATTGTAAAAACGAAAACCAAATCCAATTCAACTAATTTGCCAAGCTAAGTTTGCACATTAAGGTGCACAAAATAGTCATTCCATGCTAATTGTATTTATCCTAAATCTATACTAAATGAAAACGTGACAAAAAACAATACTAGTTGTATATATGTATAGTCCCAATTATCATTATATTGCTAATTTCTTGTGGTTTACACCTATAACTTTTCTGATATAAACAAAATCCATAAATGGACAA
Organism: Coffea eugenioides; assembly: GCF_003713205.1. NCBI lineage: Eukaryota > Viridiplantae > Streptophyta > Magnoliopsida > Gentianales > Rubiaceae > Coffea > Coffea eugenioides. The sequence goes on from NC_040042.1 coordinate 4,591,688, forward strand.
ATTTCTACTTAAGCAAAGCCTAGTGCACTATACATGTACTAGAATTCCATCTTGAACTTGACAATAAAGAGAAACTAGTGAATTTACAAAAAAAAAAAAGTCATTTTGCACATTTCTGCATTAATCCTATAACCCAGAAAAAAAAAGTTTGTTTAAGTATCACCAATATGATACTAAGCTTTTGAGTTTTTTTTTTATATTCATTTTTGTGTTTGTAGTTCTCTACACATATACAGGATTCTTCACTACTCTAATGATAAGTGTTAGAAGACTAATTGTGCATTATACTTATGAATATTTCCCCTTTATTTTGCTAAAATATGGTGTTAATTGATAGATTTTACTCATGTTTGATTTTTGGTATTGTTTCTAGGAAATTGTTGTGAAAAAGGGAGTAAAACGGACATTAAAGCTGAATTTTCAGAAGACTATATTCTATAAAGCATGACCACGTCTTATCCTATTACGGAGTCTGAATCTTGCAGGACACGAGATGAATCTATCGTTCGATTAAGAAATCAGCTACGTCTCTTGGTTGTCCATATTAGCCACGAATTAGGATTTTACGTGTTTACATGTTTGTTTCTTTTTTTTTTTGAGTTTTTATTAGCGTGCAGTTTACGTGTTTCTTTCCTTTTTTTTTTTGGGTTTTTATTTTTATGTTCATTTTTTGTCTGTAGTTCTCTATACATTTACAGAATTCTTCCAGAAGTAAGGAATTTTTTTCTTTTTTTTTTGGGTAAATTCAGTCCTTTTATTCTTCCCCCAGCTTGTATCTCCTCTGCATCTTCCAACTTATTTATGCTTTTGATGAAGTCTACCACTTCAATTACAGATCGAAAAGTTCTTGGGCTTGTTGGATGAGAATAAAACTGCAGTACAAAGATTGTTCATCATTTCTACATCCAATATGATACTAATTACAGAAAAGCCTTCACCAATTATTAGCTTTTCCATTCTTTTTTCCTAAAAAGTAATGGTATTGTAAAAACTAAAACCAAATCCAATTCAACTGATTTGCCAAGCTAAGTTTTCACATTAAGGTGCACAAAATAGTCGTTCCATGCCAATTGTATTTATCCTAAATCTATCCTACATGAAAACGTGACAAAAAACAATACTAGTTGTATATATGTATAGTCCCAATTATCATTATATTGCTAATTTCTTGTGGTTTACACCTATAACTTTTCTGATATAAACAAAATCCATAAATGGACAAATTTCTACTAAAGCAAAGCCTAGTGCTCTATACATGTACTAGAATTTCATCTTGAACTTGACAATAAAGAGAAAATTAGTGAATTTATGAAGAAAAAAAAAGTCATTTTGCACATTTCTGCATTAATCTTATAACCCAAAAAAAATTTTTGTTTAAGTATCACCGATATGATACTAATTTTTTGAGTTTTTATTTTTATATTTAATTTTGTGTCTGTAGTTCTCTATACTTGTACAAGATATTTCACTACCCTAATAACAAGTTAAATATGCACTATAAATTACAAATTGGCAATTTAATTGATATAATGTCTATGACAATACGGGAAGGAATCATCAGCATTCATAATCTATTATATTCTACAAATATACTCTATTCTATAAAAGAATACGCGGATGGAAGGGACAAAAATAGTTGTCAATACAATCATACATGTACAATTTAACAATTTTTACACAATTTAAATTTCAACATTACTAACTTATTTTGAATCATTTATTATTTGAGATTATTATTACTGATAACCGTTCATGCCCTTAGTCCTCATCCAAGAGAAGACAAAAAGACTACAATTATTATTGGTATTAGTAAAGCTAAAAAAGCCCACAGAATGTTGTTGTTTTCTTTTCCAATACGTACTTGTCCACTTTGCCCCGTCACTCCACAGTCATTACTTTAACTTTCATCTCTTTTGTCGTCATCATTACCTTTTCATTTTGTCTCTATCTCTTCTCTCCTCAGTAACAATTGGAAATTAGGGAATTCTAATTTAACAAAAGGAACCAGAAGCTATTAAGTTTATGCAATAATATCAGGCTAAAGGGAAAGTTTCACAAAACCAGATCAAGGATATTTGTTTCTTTGGCTTTTTCTTACGTGCAAAGAACGGGTCAAAAAACTAAAAATAACATTAAAAGGATATATGATTTTCATATTGTTTCTAGCATGTTATGAACTTCTAACTTACAAACTCCTACGAATAAAATGCTACAAAAAAAAAGAAAGTTATGAACCTTATGGTCATGTATATATGTGATCAAGAGTATGTGAAAATTGAACTTTTTAGAACCGAATTTCCTCACCAATCTGAATTAGTATAATCCGTGAAAGTTTAAAAGAGGTCTCCTTATCATTTACATAGGTTTTAAACGTGAATATGCTTGAGAGGAGAAATTTTATAAAAAAAAATAATGTAATAATTTGATGTATGTGAGATTAAAAAAATAATTAAAAATATGTCAAGGAGATATTCTAAAATTTTTCTATTGAAACTCATGATCCAAACGTAATTTTTCTTAACCTTTTTATAAATGCTGACTCATTTTCTTCTTAGAAAATTTCATTGGGTTAGTCTCATAAGAGAGGCTGGTTGAGGGTATCCTTCAAATTGGACTCTCATTATCCAACCTGCTGCTCAAAATTGGTTCATTTCTTCAATCTTCAATAACCGTAGGTTGATTTTAGTTTAGGCGGTAAGCACAAATCGATGTATTAACAGAACTATTAGACAGTTTTTTTTTTCTTGTAGAGAAAAGTATGAGAAAGTAAAGGAAAGTTAGTTATTTTTTCTTTCATTTATGTTTGGTTGGCTGGAATGTTAAATAATTTTCTTGTACTTTTGTGCACTTCTTGCATTTTGTGTCTTGCAATATTTGCAGGATTTTGAAAGAAAATAATTTTTTTGATAAAAAGTAAATTTCATTAATAGATTGCTGAAAATCAGTCCAACACGATTTGAATTACATCATTACCCTAATGACATGATAAACATTTACTAGAAATTGTAGATTTATAATTTAACAGATACAATAGATCTGAAAAATTATGAATAGTATCTAAAAATACAATAAATTTTAAAATTATCTTCTAATGGACAAATCGCTAAAACTCCCTTTTTCTGCATATTGTAATTGTCAAATTTGTTGATCAATAGCTTTAAATTTCAATAATGATAATGAGATTTATCAAAATAGATCTAAGATCCAAATGAATTTCAAATCTGACTACTAGAACTGAAATAAATTCAGATCTAACAATAAAATAAGGGAAAAACACAAAAAATCTCTATAGGAATCCCTAAGAGAACTAAAAAAAAAGGGCAAATTACATTTTATCCCCCTGTGGTTTAGCATTTTTTTACATAACCCCCCTATGATTTCAAAAGCTATACATAACCCTCTCATGATTTGGATTAAAGTGTCAAAGTGACGGAAATAGTCATTCGTAACAGAACTTCTAAAAATGTCGAAATTACCCTTATAAATACATGACACATTAACCCCGTATGATTTTATATTTTATCATATAACCCCCTTATGGTTTAATATTTTACCATATAACCCTCTTATGGTTTTTAAAATATACACATAACCGCCCTTGGTTAATAAATAATTTTGAACTTTACATAAGGGTATTTTTAACATTTTAGGTGACTCCGTTAAGAATGATCATTCCCGTCACTTTGACACTTTAATCCAAATCATGAGGAGATTATGTATAGCTTTTGAAATCATAAGAGGGTTATATAAAAAAACGCTAAACCACAGGGGGGTAAAGTGGAATTTGTCCAAAAATAAAATTCACTAGGATCCCCAAGAGAAACAAAAAAACTCTCAATAAAAAAAAATAGGAGAAACTTTATTAGAAAAATAAAATAAAACAAATTTCATGGGAGGGAGACCATGGTGTAGTCTCCTTCTGTAAGGGAAAGCTTTTGAAAAAAGAAGAAAAAATAGAGAAAATTTGGAGAAGAACAGAGGTAGAGAGAAAATTTGAGGTACTGAAAATAGTTGGCTACTCACAGAAGTTTTAATAACTGCTACTAACTGCCGTTAACTTCCTATATTTTCTTAATTGTTTCTAATAACTAAACATGAATGGAAAACTCATTTTTATTTTCCTTTACTTCACTTTCCATCACAATACTTTCCTATATAACATTCCTTCTGTACAAACGGAATGCTTGGGCTTACAAAGATTGCATGATTGCTTTTTAAGGATGCAAAACAAAGTTTAGAGACAACCTAGAAGGCAATGTTACTAATTTCAATCGCAACTAGCTGTAGATAAAGGGAAAAAAACATCTTGGCACAATTTTGCATTCTGTACACTTGGATGCTAGCTTTATCTACGGACCCTTTCGAATAAATGATTAGATGCATTTGATCCATTTTTAAGCTTTTGCTATAAATTTACAACTGGCTATGAGTTGTGGTTGGGATATAGCCCAGAATAAGCTCACAATCCTGTGTCAGTGGTAGAAGCTTAATTACTTCATCCTTAGTTTGATGAACGACAGAGAGAAATGGAAATGACAATACCTACCAAAAAATATAACAAAAATAAATAAATAAAAAGTCACAAGCCACCTAAACCGCACGCCATCTAGTTGCATGTCGTGATGTGATCCTGCAGAAAAGACCAAAAAACGACAATGCATCATACCCAAACATGGGAAACTATTGTGAGGACTTAGCCTATGATTTGTGAATTCTTGATCTGGAATTTGATGAATTGTCGACTAGACATTCAAGAAAGTCTCCAGACACTTAATTTCAATTGGGACTTTGACGACTTCGCTGTCAATTCAAGAAACTCTAGTTCTTGATAATTGATATTAACTAATACAATGATATAAAAGCATTCAATTAGAACATTAATCCAAATTCACTTGATTCCTCTCTTCAACTGTCACAATTGTTTGGAAGCATACAAATCTGGTTCATAAATTTGTCGATCACATTTTTTGCATCCCAACACCACTTCATTGAACTAAGAGAAAAACGTATTTTGGTATATCCTACAAAACATGTGACGGGGTTTTGATATACGTACAAGTTAAAATCCGATTTACACCCGTTTCACTGCAAATATACAGGTCAACTAGTAATTTAGGGCATATATCGGGTCGATCCCACGAGAAAGATTGAACAATTACCGGTACTACTAAAGTTTCTCTATTATTTAGACTATCAATGAAATATAAAAAATGAAACCTACTGAACTTATGCAAAATAATAAAAACTCCTTAGGTTATGATATCCCTAACTACTCATGCAAGTGCTATATTTGGATCATTGAGAACTACTATCTTGGCTAGCTATGGTGTAATTTCCTTATGCACATGAATCCCACTTTCGTAGTGAATCAATTATACTCATAACTAATCTATACCTATTCTCATGGTTAAGAAATTAGTTACAAGTTCATTTTTTCAATGAAATTACATGAAATGAATCACTTAAAACCGCATAGGTGCACCTCTACTCTCGTGAGTGTACTTTCTATGTTTAGCACTTCTTGAACCAGTGTTAAATTTCAATTTTTATTGCAAAAATAACACCTTAGATAATCACAACTAATGGTACCAGATTAATCATGATTTTAAGAGTTAAAGTGCTAAATAACTTGCTCAAATAATAGCAATCAAATAGCCAAATAATAAACACTAACAATCATAGGAAGTTCAACCAAACCCAAGGTATAAACTTTAAAAATACATAATAAATATAAAATCCAGAACTTGCATATTAACCATACTTAAGAATCCAATACAAAAGATAAAGAGTTTAGAAGGAATGTAACCCTTGTCACATGAGTTCATCTCCTTGTCTTCTTCATCCTTCATCTTCCTCTTCATGTAGCTAACATACAAGAAAGGATGAACTAACTAGCTAAACTATCCTACACTAAGGTAATGGAAGAACTACATTTTTGCAGACTCGAAGCTTCTCCCGTTATGTCATCTGACCTCTATTTTCTCTCTGCCTATAAACTGATCAAAAGCTCCCTTTTCCACCGTTACATCTCCTCTTGATTGATTCTCAAATCTTCATTTTGTTAAGAAAGTCAAAAACAATGGTTTTTGACTTGGAACTTTGGCTATACCTCTTCCTTTTTGTCTTCTGAAGCATGTGCAACCGAATTCCCTTACCAAAATTAGCTGGAAAGTGGTGTGAACATAAGAGAAATGGCTGAACAAATTGCAGAATTTCGGCTACAAAATGCGACTTGACAAAACGCGGCTTCAAGCCACGTTTTGTTGACTCGCGTTTTCAACTCTGTGAAATTGACCTCATTTCAACTGCGGTTTTTTCTATGATCGAGGTCGAACTAACCTTTGTGCAAAACACAAAAGTTGTAGTCCTTTAAATTAGTTTTTTTAAGAATCATCCAAATCGGAGTTTTGTAGATTGAGATATGATCAAAATACTATCACCTAATCAAACCCATGTTTTCAACTTTGGACAGCAGTGTTGAATTTTGGTATTTAGACCTTTTGACTGAGAAAACGGCTGAATTGGATTCTGATGTCTTCATACCAAATTTAGATCTATCTCTTAGCTTCAAAATGGTGTAAATATCATCTCAATCCAATATGTGTAGCTCTAGATATAGGCAAAATACGAAAATGTGTCAAAGTTGTTTTCACTTGCATTTTTTCAATTCACTTCATTTCTTCTTTATCACTTAAATTCATCACCAATTATCCACTTTTCCCCTCAATTGACATCCTTTGGTGATTGAATCATTACTCCTGCAAGAAAATGAAGTTTTTACCATTAAAATCAATAGAAATGCAATGTTAGCCACTTTAACATAAAATGTAGATTTTTACCAAAACCTAGTTATTTTAGTTATAAAACTAAATAATCAAATCAAAATTAACTAATGAAATGCACTTAAAAATACATAAAATAAACCCTTATCAATATGTACTATATCTTTATCGTTCTCATTCAAGAAAATGGACGTGAGGTCTAAGCCATAACCTTAGAAAGAAAATATCATTTTCGCGCTTCCTTCCTGGAGGTGTGGAAATGGGGAGATCGGCGTTTAAAGCTCTGAAATTTTTGGTGATCGACACCGGGGAGAACGTAAAGAATCTATTGCAGTCGTGGGATGGGAGAATGAAGGCCATTAAGGAGAATCACATCCTTTCTTTCAATACAGCCTCTAACTACCCCATCGATTGTGTTGAGTTTGATGTTCAGACAGATATTTATTATGAGACGAATTCGTTGGAAGAGGCCGTGAAGCCATGCTTCGAAGGGGGATTGCAAGGTATTGTTTCCGACGTGAAAGGCATCTTCAGAAATCCAGGGGCAGTCAACAAGATCAAAGACTCGAAGCTCTCCCTAGTCCCTTCTAAGTTCTAACATACGGCCAACTGAATAATGTGCCTGGGGCCGTCCACCTGCAATATTTGATGGGCATTGAAGGCGTGAATGCGACTATTCATTGCATCCTTAGTGTGCTTCCCCATTTGGTAGATTTAGACATGAAATTCAGACGCTTCTTGAATGTGGATAGTCATTCTCATGCTCTTATTCATGTTCTTTAAGCAAAATACAAATCCTTCTGTGAAGACTGCAAAAACAGATTGGATTGGGAGGAGGCTTTTGAATGCGCAGCATGCAGATTTTATCTCTGCCCAGATCACGCTTTTGAGAGAGAATTGTGAGCGTTCTAACTACATTTAATTAGTTACTTTGAAGAATAAGAAAACACACACTACTGTCATAAATTCTTTTGTAGGGAATGCTTATGTTCATTCCCGGTTTTTACCTTCAAAGTACGGGCATGTGAATAAGGAGCATACTTTTAAATGGAAAAAGTTGCTAGAAATAGGTTTTGGGAACAAAATAATAAGGTTGATCTATATGAGGAAACATTTTACACCGTTTTATAAAATATTTGTACCAAGGTCATATAGATATTTTATAAAATTCCTTAACGCACTTGTGCTGCACGATTCACCACTCAAAATTTGAATGATAGATTTGTAATACACATTATTTGTGAATGTTTGTACCTTGCGAATTAGGTTTCTTATTAATAGTGACAGAGCTAGGATCCAAGATTAGGAGGGACAATTGCTATTTTGTATAATACACTATAACTAATGGCAATATTTTTTCCAACAGTAACTAATGGCAATATTTTTTTTTCCAACAATAACTGCATAGAAAACTATAAATAACTAGTATGATAATTGTCTTAATTCTCTTGAATTTTACACAAAATTTAGAATAATAACAATATTGAACAAACTGGATGATAATTATTTTTTGGGCAGAAGATCACCAAAAAAATTGTTTTTACTTCAATATTCCTTTTTTTTTCATCTAGTACTTGGTTTTGTACTTAACATGCCATGGCATCATTTTTAAAGTAGGTGATGATTATAGATTTCAAGAACTTAAGGATTCAAAATAAACGAAAATAAGATATTATAGAAATTTTAGGAGGTGCAATTGTAAAACAAGATTGAAAATTTAAAATTTTTTCAAGTCAATTTTAACAATTTTTTAAAGTTGAGAGGAGCAATTGTTCACCTTCACTTGAATGTGACTTCATCACAACCCAAGGGGAGACTCCAAGGTTGATAAAGGGAAAGAGAGAAAAGGAGGACATGAAAGTCGATCTGCAGGAGACGTGGCTACTTGACTAATGTTTTGCTAGCAAAGCTAGGCAATAGTGTTAAAAATGTGTATATTCACTTATTCACAAAATCAGACCACCTAATTTGCATTTTCGAAGTATTGGAAGGATTGGAGAATGGAAGACCACCTCTGTGATCATCTGAGGGCATAGGTGGAACTTACTTCATGCAAAATGTGATAGGTTGCAATTTTATCATTTATTTTATAATTAATTTCTCCCGTTACCTTACCAAATGTGGATTAATTATCAGATTCTACTCACTTTTGAAAATTTGCATTTACTACAGGGAGTAGAGCAGAAATATCATAACAAGTGCCAATTTGATGGTTATCAGGAAAAGAATTGTAGCAGCAATCAAAACAAGGGAGAACAAGTCAACTCTGCCTTGGTACTCCAGAAGCACTTTTGGAAAAGGGGAACTTTTTCCCTTTTGGCAATTGCCGAACAGAGGAGAAACGGGAGAAGACTGGAGTCATCCTTTTTCCTCGGGGCCGCCACATAGCAGAGTAAAAAAAAGAGCTATTAGATAGGAAATAGGATAGGAGACAACAGGCACTACTCTCCTAGCTTTTCTCTTTGACTTTTGCTTTTCGTTTTTTGTGGTTTCCCTCCCTCGTATGTCAGGGACAATTAGAGATTATTGAATCATTCCCTATAGTTTCTCGTTTTCTTTCATCATTCGATCAAATTGAATTCTCGCGAGCAAGGACAATGGCCGCTACTGTTGCTTCAATTTTGTGTGGGTCCTTCTTGTCAGAGTTGAATTAAATCTCCCTTTTCTAGTTAAGAAACAACGGAGGTTTTGGTTCGTCTAAAAATTGTGAGATCGATTTAATTTTATCTTTTTTTTTATTTATTGGTATCTGCATATTCTCTGATTACAGTGCTTATGATTGTTCAATTAATTGATTGTCTCGGATCCGGATAATTAATTGATTTGATAATCTATTATCAATTGGGGTATTAAATCCGTAATCGTTTAATTGTTTTGAAATGGTGACAACTGGCATAATTAGATTTGTGTCAGGGGAATACGCGGGTTAATCTGAAATAACCCTGGTAGTGCGTTATTTGGTTAGAATAGGGCTTCTCTAATACGTAAGGCAATTGAAAAATTAAATCTTACGGGCGTACCTAAAATTATTTCTCAATTAAAGCAGTGATTAACGGGTGTACCTTAATCACCGATACAGTAAGGAGGGGTTGACTGTCATCGCTTGTTTGGCAGTTATAACCTATTTATTAGTAAATAATTGAAATTGTCTTTGCATCGATGATCAATTAGGTGAACCATTGTTGAAGTTATTTCTTGGCTAGACTTTTAGTTATTATTACTCTGATTTTAGTGAATTGTCATTTAGTTTTTAGTTGGCTATTTATTTTTAGTTGAACTGCTTTAATTGTCGTCCTTTATACAAAAACATCCCCCGTGCTATTTTGGATTTCAAAAGAGACAAATATCCCCAGTTCCTGAGGATATGATCCTGCTTGCCCTGTTTACAAATCAATAATTATTTGTGCATAATCCATCCCATTCAGGTATATCGGATTGAGCAAACTCTTCGCGAATAGAGTGAATCAAGTAATCCATTGCACACCTAGAGTCCCTGTTCCAATACTTAGAATCTGGTTTTGATTACTTTAATTGACAACTAGGTTTATTTTTATTACTGCACAGGCATCGACAACCTGTCAATTTTTGGCGCCGTTGCCGGGGACTGACATTAATTATTTGTTTCTTTTTAAGTTCATTTATGTTCTAATTTTTTGATATTTTTCTAGTTTACGTCTCGTTCTTCTCGTATAGGCGAATTAATTGTTGATCCTGAAGTAAAGAAGACTGCTCGTAGAATAAGAAAAGAGACCAGACATCTCAGAGAGGAGCAGTCCAGTGTTGCATCTCAAGGACTTGATTCAGAGATTGAGTCGACAAATTTGCGTGGTGATAATTCAAGTGATTCAGACCAAGAGGAAATCACCATGGCGAATACACGAACACTAAGGAAGTTGGTTGCACTTGATTTAAATCAGCAGCCCTTATGAATTAGTTTTTCGCATTTAAATGATAACACATCTTTTGAGTTAAAATCTGGTCTAATTTATCTCTTACCATCTTTCCATGGTTTATCAGGTGAGGAACTTTACAAGCACTTGCAAGAGTTTGATGTCGTTTGCAATAGCATGAAACCTCCGGGGATTACAGAAGAACAGATAAAAATGAGGGCATTCCCCTTCTCCTTGAAGGACTCCACAAAAGACTGGATGTACTACCTGCCACCAGGTAGCATCACCATGTGAGACCAGTTGAAGAAAAAATTCTTAGACAAATATTTTCCTGCGTCTCGAGCTGCAAGTCTAATGAAGGAGATATGCGATATCAAACAGCATCCAAGAGAGTCGCTTTATGATTATTGGGAGCGATTCAAGAAATTATGCATCAAGTGCCCTTAACACCAAATAATTGAGCAATTGCTCATCCAATATTTTTACGAGGGGCTACTTTTCAGAGACAGGAGTATAATTGATGCTGCAGGTGGATGGTCATTGATGAACAAGACTCCTCGAGAAGCGTGGGAGCTAATTGAAAGGATGGCTGAGAATTCGCAGCAGTTTGGTACGAGGGAGGATGTCCTAACACGTAAAGTAAATGAGGTAGAGACATCTTCTATCTAGCAGCAGTTGACTGACTTAACATTTTTTGTTAGGCAATTAGTTGTAAGAACTGCATCACAAGTCAAAGTGTATGGGATTTGCACTGCTATGGGTCATTCTACAGAGATATGCCCAATGATTCAAGAAGAAAGTGCGGAGCAAGTGAACATGACTGGTCACGCGCCCACGTCAAAAAAGTAATATGACCCGTACTCGAATACGTACAATCCAGGATGAAGAGATCATCCTAACTTCAGTTATAGAGGAAATAGACAGTCAAATTTCGCACCGAATATGCAGCAAGGGTATCAACAAAAGTATTAACCTTGCCCACCACCCCCTTCAAACTCAAGTCCATCTATGGAGAAGATGATGAAGTAATTAATTGCTAATCAATAAAAGACAAATTCTGACCTACAAAGTATGAGGAATCAATTGGGACAGATGCAAGCAATGTAGAGTCAGATAGCGATAGCAATTAACCGCATAGAATCCCAAGTCCTGTCTCAACCTGAATTGAACCTAAAGAATGTAAGTGCGATGACCTTAAGGAGCGGGAAGAAAATTCAGGGACCTGAACTCACGATTCCAAAGGACAATGATGAGAAAAAAATCGAGAACGAGCTTGAGAAAGAGGACAGCAAGGGCAAAAATTCAGTGGTACTCCCTGACCCGATCGTTGAGGTAAAAATTCATCCGCCGCCCTTTCCTAACAGGTTGAAAAAATCGAAGAAGCAGGATAAGGAGAAAGAGATCTTGGAGGTGTTCCGTCAGGTAGAAATCAATATTCCCCTGTTAGACGCAATCAAACAAGTGCCGAAATATACCAAGTTTTTGAGGGGAAATAAAAGAGTTATTGTGGGAGAGAATGTGTAAGCGGTTCTCCGGAGGAAACTCCCACCGAAGTGCGGGGACCCAAGTATGTTTACTATTCCCTTTAGGATAGGTAACACCTTGATCAAAAAGGCCATGTTAGATCTAGAAATCTCGATTAATGTCATGCCAAAATTCATATATGTTTTTTTGAATTTAGGACCTCTAAAGGAAACTAGGATAATAATCCAATTAGCTAATCAAACCAATGCATACCCTGACAGGTTGATTGAAGATTTTTGGTAAAAATTAAAGCATTAATTTTTCTAATTGATTTTTATGTGTTTGATATGGATAATGAACACTCCCACAACCCATCACATTTATTATTAAGTAGATCTTTTTTTAGCACGACACAAACTAAAATAGATGTTAACAAGGGCATCTTGTCCATGGAGTTTGACGGAGAAATTATTTATTTTAATATTTTTGATACTATGAAATACCCCTCAAACTTTAATTTTAGCTCTATTTTTTCTATAAGTGCTATTGACTCCACGATGCAGGAAGTGTTTGAAATTGTTGGTAGGTATGAGTTGGAGGTTGCTTTAATCAAATATCTCGAGTTGGAAACAACTCCTGAGGTAGAATAGAGTGAAGATCTGAAATGTACAATAGGGGCATTACACTCATTGCCAACCACGACGAGGAGGTATAAACTCGCACCTATTTTTGTACCCGAACCTCACCAGAGGATACTACCATCTGTGATGCAGGCACCTGTGTTGGAGTTGAAACTTCTGCCGAAGCACTTGAAATATGCTTATCTGAGTGAGAAAGAAACACTCCCAGTGATTATCTCAGCGGCTCTCTCAAAAACTCAGGAGGAAAAGGTAATCTGGGTCTTTAGAGAACATAAGGAGGCGATAGGATAGACAATCACCGACATTAAGGGGATCTGCCCCTCTATCTGTATGCATCGAATAAGGCTGGAAGAGAATGCCAAACCTGTAGACAAGTTCAAAGGAGACTCAATCCCCTCATGATGGAAGTGGTGAAGAAGAAGATATTAAAGTTACTGGATGTGGGGATCATATTCGCGATATCAGATAATCCACGGGCAAATCCAGTGCAGGTGGTCCCGAAGAAAGCAGGAGTGACAGTGGAGGCCAACCAGACTGGTGAGCTCGTGCCAGTACGCAAACCCACTGGATGGAGGCAGTGTATTGACTACCTCAGATTAAACGCCGTGTTGACCTTGGTTCCTATCTTTTGATGTTCACAAAACAATGGATAATACTAATATTTCTTTAAAATATACTTTCAATTATGAAGTTATTTGATTCCATGAACAAGTGCAATTGAAAGAATACAAAGGTTGCTGAAAGCTGTCGGACGCTTGTGATGACGGTACCGGAGGTCCGATAATCATTGCACAACTTCGGACGCATGCTTCAGACGTCCGATAGGATCCTTCGAAGTCGAAGAAACCATCGGACGCTGAATATGTCTCCACCGAACGTCCGATAGAAATAAGATGATTTCTCAAATCTCTTTGTTTGCTGTTGGACGCACAAAGAGCTTGCACCGGACGTCCGATAGAATTGAAAAAAATTTCTCAAACTCACTGCTTGCTGTCGGACGCAAAAAACAGGAATAACGGACGTCCGATACTCCAACGGCTAGTTGACTCTTCATCTACTTTCTATCCGTTGGAATCGTTAATGAGGCACTTTCTTGGTCCTATATAAATTGTGGTTGGTCAGATACATAAAATAACTTTTGCACACTGAAAATACAAAAGATCTAAAGTGATTTTAGTGAGAAAATACTCTTCAAGGAAGATTTGTAGTCTTAGTGGTGTGAAATTCTTTGTAAATTTTTCATTTGTGAGTGAATACTTCATGAGTGTAGCTCTGTGAGGGTTGTTCTGAGTGATAGTAAAACGTCCTAACTTGACCGAGTGGAGTTTGGGGTAAGGAGGAGGTGAACCTTCCTTTGTACACAAGAGTGATTGTAATTCATCAACTTGAAGAAGTTTGTTTGAATTAATCTACAAGCTCAAGAGGAGTTGGGTAGTTAATGGGTTTGCAATTCTTTTCTTTTTATTTATTTATTGTTACATTTGTGATATGTATATTGTTTATCTCTTCTACTTGATTGTTTTCGATCCTTACAATTGGTATCAGAGTTTGGTCTCCTAGAGATTAAGCTCAATCGGCTTAGGAGTAAAAATAACAACCAATAATGCCATATTTTTTTAAGGACATTCTGTCATTAGACCACCTATGTTTAATGGGTCAAATTATGTGAGTTGGAAAGAAAGAATGATTATCTTCTGCAATCAATTGATATTGAATTGTGGGTTATTATTAGTGAAGGTCCATATGATGCCTCTCTTATAGATGAAAATACTCGTAGATCTAGACAAAAAATAAGAAGTGAACTGACTGCTGTAGATAGAGCTCATCTCACTTTAAATGCAAACGCCATGAATGTGTTATATTGTGCTTTAGACTCAAATGAATCTATTAGAGTCAAAAGTTGCATGTCAACTAAAGAAATTTGAGACAAATTGAAAGAAATTCATGAAGGTAGTGAGAATACTAGAGAGCAAAAGAAATCTATCTTAGTTACTAAATATGAGTCGTTTAAGATGGAAACTCATGAAAATATTGATCAAATGTATTGTAGATTCAATGATCTCATTAAAGATTGAGAAGTGTTAGAAAAGGAATACTCTTTAGGTAAGAAAAATAGAAAACTCCTGAATGCCTTGTCCAATGATTGGGAAAATAAAATGACTGCTATTGAGGAAGTTAAAGATTTGAATACTATGCCTATTGAATCACTTATTAATTCTCTGATCTCTTATGAGTTGAAACTTAAGTCCAAAGTGCAAGAGGAAGAGGATGCGAAAGTAAGAAGGAGTATTGCTCTAAAGGCGTCTCAAGATATGGATGATTCTGCCTCCCTAGATGAAGAAGATACGGAAACTGATGATAATGATCTAACTCTCATCGCAAAAAGTTTCAAGAGAATTCTCAACAAACGAAGGTTTAGAAAAGTAGGAAACATCAACTTATTCCCAAATCAGTTCAGCAACATAAGAAACAAAGAGAAGCAAGAGTACAATAAAAAATAAACTGATAAATGTTATGAATGTGGCCAACTTGGACACTACATGAGTGAGTGTCCAATGAAGAAGAGAAAAGGTGAAAGAAAATTCGGATTCAACAATTTCCAGTTCACATGGAATGAATGCAACTCCGATGGTGAAATTGAAGAGAAAAAAGAATCTGCTCAATTGGCTTTTATGATCATTGGAGATGATGAGGTCACAACATGTAACTCTCAATTTGAAAGTGATGATGAAATTGATGATGATCTTGAATCTTTCATTATAAAATTGCATGATAGTTTGAAAGAATCCTATGCTAGAAACAAGGAGTTAAAACAGAAAATTAGTTTTTTGCTTCGAAATAATGCAAATCTTTTTCAACAAAATAAAAAGTTGAAAGCTGAAAATGATTACTTGAAAAAGAGTGAGACTGTTTTACACTTTAAACTTGATAGAAAAACAAAACTTTGTGAATTATTCAAAAAGGAACAATGTGATTTTAAAAGAAGAATGGATGGTGTAAATGAATTGCTTAAACACAAGAAACAAGTCTGTTTTCAAAAAAATAGGTTGAATTCTAATTCAAACGAATTTACTGTTTATAAGAGTGATAAGAGTTTATTTTACGTATTTTTAGTGTGTTTTATTAGTTAATTTTGGTTTGATTATTTAGTTTAATAACTAAAATAACTAAGGTTTTGGTAAAAAACTACATTTTATGTTAAAATGGATAAACATTGCATTTTATGGATTTTTATGGGAAAAACTTCATATTTTGTAGGTTTAATGATTCAATCATCAAATGAAGTGCATTGAGAAGATATTTGGATGATTGAAGATGGATTAAAATGGTGAAAATAAAATATGAAGTGTAAAAAGGAAAAATGCAATTTGAATCAAGAAAAGTCAGCTTTGACAACTCAGATACATTTTCGTATTTTGACTATATCAGGAGCTACAATGATCGGATCAAGGTGATCTTGGTACCATTTTGAAGCTAAGAGATATATCTACATTTGGTATGAAGACATCAAAGTCCAATTCAGCCATTTTCTTGGTCAAAAGGTCGAAACACAGAAACTTATCTGGATGGTCAAAAGCTGAAGCCCAGAATTGACCAGTCTATGGTATTTTGACCATATCTCAGTCCACCGATCTCCAAATTAGATGATTCTTGAAGCATTAGAACTCTAATTCAAAGGGCTACAACTTTTGTGTTTTGCACAAAAGCCAGTTCGGCCTTCATCATGGAGAAAAATACAGTTGAAGTGAGGTCAAAAGTAAAAACGTGTATGGCAGCCGAATTTCTGTAATTTGCTCAGCCATTTTTCTCATCTTCACACTACTTTCCAGATAGAGTTGGAGAGAAAACGTAGGCTGCACATGCTTCAGAAGACATAAGGAAGAGATATAGCCAAGGTTCCAAGTCAAAAGCCATTATTTTTGACTCCCTTAACAAATCCAGATTTGGAGAATCAAAGTGGAGAGTCATAGCAGAAATTTATGACTGGTAAGGGAAGGACTTTTCATCAGCTTATATGTAGAGACATTTGAGGTCTATGAGGGAGGAGGAATCAGACGGGAGAAGCTTGAAGAGTGCAGAAATGTAGTTCTTCCATTTCCTTAGTGTAGGATAGTGTAGTAATTGTAGTTCATCCATTCTTGTATAATGGCTAGATTAGGATGAAAATGGAGATGAAGAAAGAGAAGTTGAAGCTCAAGTGACATGGGTTATCTCTTCTCCAACTCTTTATCTTTTGTATTGGATTCTTAAATATAGTTAATATGCAAGTTCTGGATTTTGTGTTTAATATGTGTCTTTAAAGTTTATGCCTAGAGTTATGGTTGAACTTGCTATATTTTGTTAATGATGTTTATTTGGTTATTTGGTCATATTATTTTGAGCAAGTTATTTATTACTTTTGGTTATCTAATCATGATTAATTGGCCATTAATTATGATAATCTTAAGTTGTTAAGTTTGCAATGAAAATTGGAATTTAACACTAGTTCAAAGAAGTGATAAGCCTAGGGAGTACACTCACGAAAGTAGAGGTGCACCTATGTGGCTTAAGTGACTTGTTTCATGTAATTTCATAAAAGAAATGAACTTGTAATTAATTTCATAACCACGAGAGTAGGTATGGCTTAATTACAAGTATAGTTGATTCACTACGAAAGTAGGTTTCACATACATTAGGAAATTATGCCATAACTAATCAAGATAATAGCATTCACTTAACCGATAATCTCATTTGCAAGAGTAGTAAGGAATTCCATATCTCTAGGAGCTTTCTAGTGTTATTTTCTTAAATTTTATATTTATGGTAGTCTAAATAATAAAGGAGTTTGAAAACATCGGTAATTGCATTCTTCCCTGTGGGATCGACCCGATATATACCCTAAACTACTAGTTGATCTGTATACTTGCAGTGAACGGGTGTAATTCGGTATTTTTTTAGCTTGCACGTATGTAAAATACCCGTCAAGTTTTTGGCGCCGTTGCCGGGGAAGATTTGGCAATATCGGTGTGAAGAGTAACTTTATTAGTTTAGACATTTTATTAGTTATTGTGTGAATGTTATTTTCTGTCATTTTAGTATTTTCTGTGTGTATGCATTTTATCACCTATTCTTCTTACTAATTTTGCTCTTAAGTTGTTTAAAAGCAATTTTAGGTGATGAGGAGGATAGATCAATTTGGAGGACAAAGCTTGAGAAATGAAAGATTGGCAATGGATGGTTACCTAGTGCAAAGCTCCTTCAACAGAGGTAACCAAGAAATTACTGAAGGTATGTCTTTTGAAGATGGTTTAAGGTGCTTAAAGGCAAAATTTGATGTTATGATGGACACAATTATGCATGAAATTGAGCAAGGGAGGAATGTTAATACTTTTAATTCTTATCATGTGATTTGTGACTTGTGTGGAGGTTATCATGCTACTAATACATGTATGCAAGCACAAAATGTGGATTATTATTATGAATTAGAGCATTACAATCCCTGTTTTGATCAATATAGTGCTAATTGGATCAATTCTCCTGCTTATGGTTGGGATAATCAATGTACTTATAGTAATTCTTCATATTTTTACGATTACCAACCTGAATGTGTCCAATATGAATCAAAATCGTCTTGGGAGTTAGCAATAGAAAGGGTAGCTAATGATTCTAAGCCATCTTGGGAGTTAGCTTTAGAAAAATTAGCTAATGCAACTTCCGACCGTTTTGATAGGGTTGAAGAAAGAATAGATGAACTGACTTCTCACTTTAGTAGAATACAAGAGAAATTGCATGCATTGTGTGAAGTTATTTCTTCTAATGATATGAAAGATGACCCTAGCATGAATGGTAGGAATGTTGTATGTGAAAATGGATTATATTTGGATGAAAATGATGAATTTCAATTGTGTTTTAATGAGCAAATATCCATTTCACATGATAATATCTTTGGAACTAACTTTGAGCCTCAAGAGGTGAGTTTTAATGACTCATTTTTCACCCCTCTTGAGGAATGCATTGAAAGTATAGGTTCTAAGGGTATTGCTGCCCAGGATACTCTCATGACATTTCCGTTGGTAAGTTCTCAAGTGGTGCATATTCAAGGTAATATTTATGAAACACTTGGGATAGGTAAGTTAATTCCATTTCTCCTATCATTAGATCATGTGACTTTTGCTATAAAGTCACCATTTAATGATCCACCACGACCAAAAATGGTGGATTATTCGTTAACTAAGCCTCCTTGAAAAATGAGGTGAAATAGTCAAGCTATTGACTTTAAAGAAGCGCTTATTGGGAGGCAACCCAATGTTTGTTTAAGTTTATGTTATTTTGGGGTGATTTTATGTTTAAAGTATATGTTTGAGTTATTTTGTTATTTTTCATTTGTAGGTATTGGAAATGGAAGCAAAAGTGACCAAATGAGGTGAAAAAGGCGAAATTTGATCAAGGAACTCAACCCCTCGATTTGAGTAATTGTTGTTTTTGATCCGTTAAAAGGGGCTAAAATGCATGTTTTTAATGTTTTACATGTGTGCACATTGATAAATTTTACAAACAAATGATTTATGATGCATTTTGAGTGATTGGGGTATTATTTGTAAATTTTCAAAAGTTGAATTTCTGCTAAAATTCGCAGCAGAAAACGCGTTTCTCAAGAAAACGCGCCTCTGAGTCGCGTGTTCACAGAATCGCGTTTTCGATTCTGCACCTGCAGAACAGAAAACGCGCCTTCAAAACGCGACTTTAAGTCGCGTTTTGATGGAAGTCGCGTTTTGTTGCCTGGATCAAAGATGAAAACGCGCCATTGAAAACGCGACTTGAAGTCGCGTTTTCTCACAGAACCGCGTTTTCAGTACTGCAACTTTTGGGAAGAAACGCGCCTTCAAAACGCGAGTTAAAGGCGCGTTTCTACTCACGTTTTCTGAGCATTTTTTTTTAAAAAAATGCAGCTTCCTTGATTCTCTTTTTCTTCTTTTCCTCATATATTTTCTTGTACCTTGAGTTGCTTATTGTGTATTTTTTTATATAGGTACATCACCAAAACAAGGGCTTGAAGTTACGGATAGCCGTTTTGATGTCTTAAGCCTTTGTTATCACTTTTGTTTCTCATTTTCCATTTTTAGGTTTATATCACTAATGGTTACCAAATGGAACTCATGAAGCAATGAAGACAAGCGAACAACGTACCTTGAAGCTTCATATTCAATCACATCATAGGGGAGTATTACCTTCTTTATCTTGATTTTCCTTTTTACACATTGAGGACAATGTGCATGTTAAGTGTGGGGGGAGAATTGAGATTATATATATTGTATGTGATTGACTTATTAGTTGCAAATATTGGACTTGTGTTAAAATTCAAAATTTTTCTAACATCTTGTCCAAAATTGCAAATTTGCCCCAAAAATTTTAAATTTTAAATTTCATCCAAATGGGTAACAAAGTTCCATACCATTAGTAGTTCAAATTCCTTCTACATTTGAGATAAATATATGTGGTTTAAGCACTTCTTTTCTCATTTAACTTGAAAATGACTATTATGTGATTATAATTTTTGCATTTGTAGGAAAGTATATCTTTTAAAGTGGAGAAAATTATGCCTATATTTTTTTTGCATATTTGATGAAATTTCTTCTCTTTATTGGATTTTATACGTTAAGTGATAAATATGGTCAATAAGTGCAATACTCTTTTCATGATTATTCTTTTGAGGAATTTATTATTATCTTTGCTGTAAAAAGAAAAAAAAAGTGAAAAAAAAAAGAGAAAATAAGATTTATTCTACTCCAATGATTCTCGTACTTAGTAACCGGGTGTCTTCATCTAAAAATGTCGACTTTCGCGTAAAACGGTACTTGAATTAAGAGTATGCAAAGCAACTTGAGTATGTGAAGTGTTGAGTAACCGGTGATCTTCATATAAAAATGTCGATTCTCGCGTCAAAAGGCATTCTCACAACTTAAGTAAAATTTAGCTATGTTATACGAATAAATATCCTTTTACGTAGAATAAAGAGATGATCATGAGTTTAGGAAACATTATTATTGACCATATGAATTACTTGCTTGTGAAATTGGGAAAGAATGAGAAATTGAATTAAACTTGTTATAATTATGGTATAATTGGCTCTCCTTTACTTGATATTATGAGTACTTGAACTTAATTGAATAATTGCATAATGGTTATTTACTTTGTTTTGAGGAAATGAAGTTGAAATGCTACATATGTTTATTTTCAAATCATTGTTGGTTTGTATTTCTTATTGCTTGAGGACAAGCAATGGTTCAAGTGTAGGGGTATTTGATAAGAGTTTATTTTACGTATTTTTAGTGTGTTTTATTAGTTAATTTTGGTTTGATTATTTAGTTTAATAACTAAAATAACTAAGGTTTTGGTAAAAAACTACATTTTATGTTAAAATGGCTAAACATTGCATTTTATGGATTTTTATGGGAAAAACTTCATATTTTGTAGGTTTAATGATTCAATCATCAAATGAAGTGCATTGAGAAGATATTTGGATGATTGAAGATGGATTAAAATGGTGAAAATAAAATATGAAGTGTAAAAAGGAAAAATGCAATTTGAATCAAGAAAAGTCAGCTTTGACAACTCAGATACATTTTCGTATTTTGACTATATCAGGAGCTACAATGATCGGATCAAGGTGATCTTGGTACCATTTTGAAGCTAAGAGATATATCTACATTTGGTATGAAGACATCAAAGTCCAATTCAGCCGTTTTCTTGGTCAAAAGGTCGAAACACAGAAACTTATCTGGATGGTCGAAAGCTGAAGCCCAGAATTGACCAGTCTATGGTATTTTGACCATATCTCAGTCCACCGATCTCCAAATTAGATGATTCTTGAAGCATTAGAACTCTAATTCAAAGGGCTACAACTTTTGTGTTTTGCACAAAAGCCAGTTCGGCCTTCATCATGGAGAAAAATGCAGTTGAAGTGAGGTCAAAAGTAAAAACGTGTATGGCAGCCGAATTTCTGTAATTTGCTCAGCCATTTTTCTCATCTTCACACTACTTTCCAGATAGAGTTGGAGAGAAAACGTAGGCTGCACATGCTTCAGAAGACATAAGGAAGAGATATAGCCAAGGTTCCAAGTCAAAAGCCATTATTTTTGACTCCCTTAACAAATCCAGATTTGGAGAATCAAAGTGGAGAGTCATAGCAGAAATTTATGACTGGTAAGGGAAGGACTTTTCATCAGCTTATATGTAGAGACATTTGAGGTCTATGAGGGAGGAGGAATCAGACGGGAGAAGCTTGAAGAGTGCAGAAATGTAGTTCTTCCATTTCCTTAGTGTAGGATAGTGTAGTAATTGTAGTTCATCCATTCTTGTATAATGGCTAGATTAGGATGAAAATGGAGATGAAGAAAGAGAAGTTGAAGCTCAAGTGACATGGGTTATCTCTTCTCCAACTCTTTATCTTTTGTATTGGATTCTTAAATATAGTTAATATGCAAGTTCTGGATTTTGTGTTTAATATGTGTCTTTAAAGTTTATGCCTAGAGTTATGGTTGAACTTGCTATATTTTGTTAATGATGTTTATTTGGTTATTTGGTCATATTATTTTGAGCAAGTTATTTATTACTTTTGGTTATCTAATCATGATTAATTGGCCATTAATTATGATAATCTTAAGTTGTTAAGTTTGCAATGAAAATTGGAATTTAACACTAGTTCAAAGAAGTGATAAGCCTAGGGAGTACACTCACGAAAGTAGAGGTGCACCTATGTGGCTTAAGTGACTTGTTTCATGTAATTTCATAAAAGAAATGAACTTGTAATTAATTTCATAACCACGAGAGTAGGTATGGCTTAATTACAAGTATAGTTGATTCACTACGAAAGTAGGTTTCACATACATTAGGAAATTATGCCATAACTAATCAAGATAATAGCATTCACTTAACCGATAATCTCATTTGCAAGAGTAGTAAGGAATTCCATATCTCTAGGAGCTTTCTAGTGTTATTTTCTTAAATTTTATATTTATGGTAGTCTAAATAATAAAGGAGTTTGAAAACATCGGTAATTGCATTCTTCCCTGTGGGATCGACCCGATATATACCCTAAACTACTAGTTGATCTGTATACTTGCAGTGAACGGGTGTAATTCGGTATTTTTTTAGCTTGCACGTATGTAAAATACCCGTCAAAGAGAAAATAAATAAGATTTATTAAACCTGTTCATGTAAATAACTTCTTGATTATGTATAATTTTTTTGTAAAAAAAGTCACATGAAAAATGATTGCTATGTGAGAAAGAATATGAAAAAAGGCATGAAATGCATGTGGATAGTTAGACATGATACTAACTCTAACAAGTAGGAAATATTGGTAAGATTCATGAGATTCTTGTTCATAATATTTTTTTGTAATTCTCTTTTGATATTTCTGATGCTTTGATCTGAGTTTTTCTTGATTTTTTACTGAATTTGTATGATGTCAAAAAGGGAGAAAAAAGAATAATGCCGATCTCATGATGATTTGCTGTGATATGTTGGTGATTGCTGTCATTTCTCTGTTTTTATTTGAAATATTGGATTCTCTGTTAATGTTACTGGATTTTGGTAGCTGATTTTTACTCTCATCTTATGATGACAAAAAGGGGGAGAAATGGATGCTATATGTTAGGGAGAGTTATTCTGAGATTATAAGTTTGGATGCAATGAGTGAGGGGGAGCTTATGCTCATTTGCTCAATCTTTTTCCTTTTTTCATCCATTGTTTTGTCATCATAAAAAATGGAGAGAATGTTGACCGTGGTTCCTATCTTTTGATATTTACAAAATAATGGATAATACTAATATTTTTTCAAGATATACTTTCAGTTATGAAGTTATTTGATTCCATGAACAAGTGCAATTGAAAGAAGACAAAGGTTACTGAAAGCTGTCGGACGCTTGTGATGACGGTACCGGACGTCCGATAATCATTGCACAACTTCGAACGCATGCTTCGGACGTCCGATAGGATCCTTCGAAGTCGAAGAAACCATCGAACGCTGAATATGCCTCCACCGGACGTCCGATAGAAACAAGATGATTTCTCAAATCTCTTTGTTTGCTGTCAGACGCACAAAGAGCTTGCACCGGACGTCCGATAGAATTGAAGAAAATTTCTCAAACTCACTGCCTACTGTCGGACGCAAAAAACAGGAGTACCGGACGTTCGATACTCCAACGGCTAGTTGACTCTTCAACTACTTTCTATTCGTTGGAAGCGTTAATGAGGCACTTTTTTGGTCCTATTTAAATAGTTGTTGTCAAATACATAAAACAACTTTTGCACACTGAAAATACAAAAGATCTAGAGTGATTTTTGTAAGAAAATACTCTTCAAGGAAGATTTGTAGTCTTAGTGGTGTGAGGTTCATTGTAAACTTTTCATTTGAGAGTGAATACTTCATGAGTGTAGCTCTATGAGGGTTGTCCTGAGGGATAGTAAAACGTCCTAACTTGATCGAGTGGAATTCGGGGCAAGGAAGAGGTGAACGTTCCTTTGTACACAAGAGTGATTGTAATTCATCAACTTGAAGAAACTTGTTTGAATTAATCTATAAGCTCAAGAGGAGTTGGGTAGTTAATTGGTTTGTAATTCTTTTACTTTTTATTTACTTATTGTTACATTTGTCATCTGTATATTGTTTATCTCTTTTATTTGGTTGTCTTCGATCCTTACACGCCGTCATAGAAAAGGATCATTTTCTCTTCCATTTATTGACCAAATGATTGAGCGTTTAGTTTGTCGGGGTTATTATTGCTTTTTGGATAAATTTTCAAGGTATTTTCAGATTGCAATCGCACTAGAGGACCAAGAGAAAACAACCTTTATGTGCCCGTTCGGAACCTTTGCATACAGACACATGCCATTCGAGTTGTGCAATGCACCTGCAATATTCCAGAGATGTATGGTAAGTATCTTTTCAGAATATGTGGAGAAAATTATTAAAGTTTCATGGACAATTTTAGTGTATATAGGGATAGTTTTGATACTTGCTAGATAACCTAAAATTGATCCTGTTGAGATGTATAGAGACTAATCTCGTGCTTAATTGAAAAAAATGTTATTTTATAGTTGAACATGGGAGAATCCTAAGTCATGTTGTGTCTTCTAAGGGTATTGGGTTGACAGAGCTAAAATAGACATTATATCTGCTTTACCTTACCCCGCAAGTGTGCGGGAGGTGCGCTCTTTTCTTGGACATGCAGGTTTTTATCAAAGATTCATCAAAAATTTTTTGAAGATTGGAGCTCCGTTGTTGCAACTTTTACAAAAAGATGTGGCATTCGAGTTCGATGACAAGTATGAGAGAGTTTTCGACAAGTTGAAGAAACTATTGACCTCGCCATCGATCATCCAATCCCCTAACTGGAGTTTACCCTTTGAGATCATGTGTGATGCTAGTGATCATGCTGTGGGGGTTGTGTTGGGGCAAAGAATAGGAAAGGCAGTTCACATCATCTACTATGCATTCCGAGTCTTGAATGGGGCTCAACTAAATTACTCCACTACTGAGAAAGAGTTTCTTGCGGTTATCTTTGTTTTAGAAAAGGTTAGGTCATATTTATTAGGTGTTAAAGTTGTTATATTTTCTGATCATATAGCATTGCGGTACCTAATGACTAAGAAGGATGCGAAATCGAGACTCATCAGGTGGATATTGCTCCTACAAGAATTCGACCTGGAGATAAGGGATAAGAAAGGCTCAAAGAATTTGGTAGCCAACCACTTGAGCCGCATACCAGGGGGAAAGGAGAATGAGCCATTGAGGGATACATTCCCTAATGAATATTTATTTTCTTTAAATTTTCAATTGCCTTGGTATGCTGATTTAGTTAATTACCTAATAACTGGAAATGTCCCTGCAGGTTGGCCAAAAGCGAAGAGGAACAAGTTGAAAAGCGATGTCAAGTACTTCATCTGGGATGACCCGTACTTGTGAAAAACATGCGCTGACCAAGTAATGAGAATATGCGTAAGTGAAGTTGAATTTCAATCAATTTTAACTTTTTGTCATACTTTTGCCTGTGGAGATCATTTTGGATCTAAGCAAACCGCACATAAGGTATTAGAGAATGAATTTTATTGGCCTTCATTATTTAAGGATGTATATGTGTTTTGTAAATCATGTTATCGCCGTCAAAGGGTAGGTAATATAACCCGTAGGAATCATATGTCCCAAGTCCCGTTGATTTTTGTAAAAAATTTTTATGTTTGTGATATAGACTTTATGAGACCTTTTCCTACATCGTTTGATTTTGTATATATATTGTTGGAAGCCGATTATATTTTCAAATGGGTGGAGGCTAAAGCCACCCGAACTAATGATTCGAAAGCGGTTGCAAATTTTATGAAGTCTAATATTTTTGTGCGTTTTGGAATGCCAAGAGCCATTGTTAGTGACAGGTGACGCACTTCTGCAATAAGACCATAGCTGTGCTGTTCCGACGGTATAGTGTACTCCAAAAAGTCTCAACATCATACCACCCTCAGACCAATGGTCAAGCGGAGGTACTGAATCGAAAAATCAAGTCCATCCTGGAGAAAATGGTGCGATCCGATAGGAAGGACTGGAGTCAGAGATTGAAAGATGCACTTTGGACCTATCGAACTGCATACAAGACCCCCTATAAGGATGTCACCCTACAGATTGGTATTTGAAAAGTCGTGTCACCTTCCAGTGAAATTCGAGCACAAGGCTTTTTGGACGATAAAATAGTGTAACATAAATCTAGAAGAGACCGGTGCCCAGCGGAAATTGGATTTCCAAGAATTGGAGGAGATCCGAGATGAAACATATGAGAATGCATCAATTTACAAGGAGAGGAGTAGGGCGTTCTATGACCAACAAATCTCTAGAAAAACTTTTGTAGTTGGTCAAAAGGTTCTCCTATACCAATCCAGACTCAAACCATTTTCAAGTAAGTTACGTTCCTGTTGGATTGGACCTTTTATTGTTATTCACTTTTTTTCCAATGGTACAGTAGAAATTCATAGCGCTAAGAAAGACAATAAGTTTGTTGTAAATTGACACCGTTTCAAACATTACTACGAGCGCTTTCCAAGTGGAGAAGTGGAGATGATACGTCTAGCTGCACCAACTTGTTCCAATTAATGACACGTGGCCATGTTTAGCCAAAGACATTAAAGAAGAGCACTCATTGGGAGGCAATCCAATTTCTTTTAGTTGTTTGTTCAGTTTTGTTTGATAATTTAAATATGTTTTCCTTGAATTTGACTGATTTCTGACTTCAATTTTTATTTTTGATGATTCGTAGGTATTTCTCTGACTTGACGTGCCCGCGTCAATTGGGCACGTGGCACGATGCGACTTCCTGGTACTTGGCCAAAAAGGTTTCCATCCGCATGACGTATCGGCATCGAGTTACTTGGAGAGCTCTTCGTCAGAAGGTTTTTGCCTTCATGACGTGCCCGTGTCATGCTCGCAGGAAAGGTAGGCATTCAAACCTTGAAAATTTTCAAGTTCATTTTAATTTCAAATTCTGAATTTCGAAAATAAATTTTATTAATAATAATAATAATTAAAAAAAGAAAAGAAAAGAATATATATATATTAAATTAAAAAAGATTTTGAAATTATTTCTGTTTAACCATAGCTTTTTGATTTTCAAAATTCAAATTTTAAAATTTAAATTCTAAAAAAAATGAAAAACGAAAAAAACCTAGAACTATTTTATTTTTCTTTTTCCTCTTTTCTTTTTCTTTCTTTTCTTTCTTTCTTCCCTTCCTTTTCTTTCTTCCTCTTTTCTTTCCTTCTTCCTCCCTGTTTCTCGTTCCCTTGACCAAAAGCTCTGTGCTCGCCCGCGCCTCCTCATCTTCCACCAACGATGCTCGTCTTCCGTCGCACATCACGCGCGCGCCACTGCTAGCCCACTACAGTGCTCCACCGTATCTCCTCCGCTCTCGCACAGCCGCGCGCCTCTCTCACGGCTCTCTTTCTCTCTCCTTCGCCAATTGCCATTTGCTCCCATCCGGCCTCCGCCGCTCGCGCCGACGAACGACGCCGCTACCCGCCGTGGCTATTTCCTTACCTCTTCTCTCTCGCTCGCCGCTAGCGCCAATCGCACGCCACCACTGTCGCGGCCATCTCGCACTCTCCTGGTCGTGAGCGCCATCACCCACGGCCATCTCGCGTCACCTAGCCCGCCTTTTCTCACTCCTCCTCCAAAACCCCCAGCTCGCGGCCGCCAGCGACACCATCACCCTGACTCGAAGACGCGTGTCGCCGGATCTCCTCGCGCTGTTCTGCCGTCAAGGTGGAGCAATGGTGAGACCAAAATCAACTTCTAGGTCTAGAGTCTCTCAACCTCAGCCCCCATCCCAACCCTCCATTCCAGTGAATGCAATTACCAACCAACCTTTCTCTTCCAGTGCCCAAACCCGCTTAGGCAGGGGTAGGGGTATTCATGTGACTACCCCCGCTCACTTTGGGGGGCATTTAAACTTCGCTAGACCTGCAGATCAGCGGCAATACGCTAAGATTTGTGAGCGGCGTATCATCTCGTGTAAATGCTCTGACGAAATGACTATGAGTGTTCTGGGTATTTAGGAAGTGGTTGAGCACATGTTTACCTCCATTGGATGGCGCCGTTATCTCGCTATCTTCCATCCCGTTTTTGTCGAGTTGATTAGGGAGTTTTATTCTACTTTTGAGTTTGAGTTGCCTTCGAGATATGCTGTTGATACCCCAGATGTCATTCATTTCCGTTTAATGGGTCAAGAGTTCAATTTCTCCATTACTCAGTTTAATCTGGCATTTGGTTTCGTTACTCAGGAGTATGCTGAGACTAGAAAATACGGCGAGAATACTTGTGATTACGTAGAGCCATTTCGCTCCTCCTACCACGATGTGTAGTAGGACATGTCTATCGACAGGCACCGCTATGACCCTTCTAGATCTAGGAGCTCCTTTTTTAAGGACCCTAGTGCCCGGTATGTTCAGCGACTCTTGGCCTACAGCTACTTGGGTCGCAAGAACAGCTCCGGTATATTCTTTCAACTCGAGTTTTTCTTCATCTGGGGTATGAAAAATAATATCAAGATCAACTTGGTATGTTAGTTGACAGCACAGTTCAAGACTGTTTTAGTAAAAAAAGAACAAATCCTTGATCCTCGGGTCCTACATATCACACCTGGCAGTACAGTTGAGGGTTCTTAATCTACAGGATCACGATCTTTATTTGGCGTTTGAAATGAAATTTCTAAATGCGGAATGCTTGGAGAGAATGGGAGTTCTCGAGTACGTCGATGGTTTCTACCGGTTCACTCCCCCGGGACCACCTCACGTCCCTTCTCGATCCTCTTTTGTCCGTTCGTCCCCTGCTGGCGATGATCCCGGACCCTCTACCTCCGCTTTGCCTCCTCTACCCCTAGGGGTTGATGACTGGCACCAACTCCGAACGCAAGTTCAGAATCTGGAGGCTCGAGTGATCAACATTGACGCCAACGTGGCTAGCATGGCGCAGAATTTGGCAGCATTTATGCACCATGCGGGTCTTGCACCTCAATTTCCGCCTAATCCATCACTTTGACCCAACTTCAGGGAAGTTCTATTGCTCTTTTTCCTACTTTTGCTATTTATTTATTATATTGAGGGCAATGTGTCATTTAGGTGTGGGAGGATTAGATGGGATGCTAGTGTTTCTAATTTTTAGTTTTTAGATGTTTTTTCTTTATTTTTAGTTTGATATTTGCCTATCTTTCGTTCATTCTTTTTTTTTCTTTTTAATGATTAGCTCTCATGTGAATACCAAGGTTTGATATTGGATTGTTGATTCTAATTCTGCTATTGCCAAGTTTTAGTAATAAAAGTGTATCAAATTAATGTGGTTGAATCCAAGAACATCTCTTTGATGAATATCAGTGATTGTCTGACTCTTCTAATTTTTTATTAAATTTTCTAGGCATAGGGAATGATTGTTGATATTTTTTATGTAAATTAGTCCAGTTATTAATTTTAGTTCTCCATGTTTGAAGAAATGAGACTAGCTGCTGCTATTTTTATTTTTTTTTGTTGTGTTATTTTGAATTATTGTATTATCTGACTGTGAATAAAAGTTGATTGCACTCCACTAGTTGTTACTACTGAATAACCAAGGATCTTCACCAAAAATATCGATTCTCGCGTAAAAAATAGTAATTGCTATGAGTACGTGATCGCGTGGTGATAGGAGCTGAGTAACCGGGTTCTTTCATCTGACAAATGTTAGAGCTCGGGTCAAAAGGCTCTAATGGCTAGAGACTAAGTTTTTTGTTCCCATTGAAAAAGAAAACAAAAGAAAAAAAATGAAAAATAGAAAAACGTGATAAAAAAGGTGAAGGTTGTGTCAGTGTATGATAAAAGTCAGCTTGTTAATTTTTGAATTTAATGTTGAGATTTTGGTTAATAATTGGATCATTCGCTGATAAATGTTGAGCGACCATTCTTTTTTTTAGACTAATTTGCCTTAAATTAGAGGAGTTTCTGGTTTAGAAGCTAATCGGAGTGATGTTTCTTGGACTTGGCCATTGATGCTTGATTTATGTTTTTCTTGGTATTTTGACAATATGATAGATGGAGCAATAGCCATTGTCAGATATTGGTGCTTCTTGTTTTTTGGTTGCCTGCCACGGTATCCAGGGCTTTACCCTGACTAATCCGTTGGTCGACCCGGGTCGCACACCTGGCTGTGGTGGGTGAGTCTCCCAACAAGGATAGCTACATACGCCAGGTTTCGAACCCGAGACCTGCTTAAGCGGAACCAAGCTGCTTACCACTTGGCCCAACCCCAGTTGGTTGGGTGCTTCTTGTTGTTCTCACGTTTGAGGACAAGTATGGTTTAGGTGTGAGGGGAATTGATAGATTATAATTTTATCATTTATTTTATAATTAATTTCTCCCGTTACCTTACCAAATGTGGATTAATTGTCAGATTCTACTCACTTTTAAAAATTTTCATTTACTACAGGGAGTAGAGCAGAAATATCATAACAAGTGTCAATTTGACGGTTATCAGGAAAATAATTGTAGCAGCAGTCAAAACGAGGGAGAACAAGTCAACTCTGCCTTGGTACACCAGAGGCACTTTTGGAAAAGGAGAACTTTTCCCCTTTTGGCAATTGCCAAACAGAGGAGAGATGGGAGAAGAATGGAGTCTTCCTTTTCCCTCAGGGCCGCCGCATAACAGAGTAAAAAAAGAGCTATTAGATAGGAAATAGGATAGGAGACAACAGGCACTATTCTCCTAGCTTTTCTCTTTAACTTTTGTTTTTCAATTTTTTGTGGTTTTCCTCCCTCCTATGTCAGGGATAATTAGAAACAATTGAATCATTCCCTGTAGTTTCTCGTTTTCTTTCATCATTCGAACAAATTGAATTCTCGCGAGCAAGGACACTGGCCGCTACTGTTGTTCCAATTTTGTGTCCTTCTTGTCAGCGATGAATTAAATCTCCCTTTTCTAGTCAAGAAACAACAGAGGTTTTGGTTCGTCTAAAAATTATGAGATCGATTT
This sequence comes from Coffea eugenioides, assembly GCF_003713205.1. Classification (NCBI taxonomy): domain Eukaryota; kingdom Viridiplantae; phylum Streptophyta; class Magnoliopsida; order Gentianales; family Rubiaceae; genus Coffea; species Coffea eugenioides. Next base: position 4,622,983 of record NC_040042.1, read on the forward strand.
AATTTTATCTTTTTCTTTTATTTATTGGTATCCGCATATTCTCTGATTACAGTGCTTATGATTGTTCAATTAATTGATTGTCTCGGATCTGAATAATTAATTGATTTGATAATCTATTATCAATTGGGGTATTAAATTCGTAATTATTTAATTGCTCTGAAATGGTGACAACTGACATAATTAGATTTGTGTCAGGGGAATACGCGGGCTAACCTGCAATAACCCTGGTAGTGCGTTATTTGGTTAGAATGGGGCTCCTCTAATACGTAAGGCAATTGAGAAATTAAATCTTACAGGCGTACCTAAAATTATTTCTCAATTAAAGCAGTGATTAACGGGTGTACCTTAATCACCGACACAGTAAGGAGGGGTTGACTGTCATCGCTTGTTTGACAGTTATAACCTATTTATTAGTAAATAATTGAAATTGCCTTTGCATCGATGATCAATTAGGTGAACCATTGTTGAAGTTATTTCTTGGCTAGACTTTTAGTTATTATTACTCTGATTTTCGTGAATTGTCATTTAATTTTTAGTTAGCTATTTGTTTTTAGTTGAACTGCTTTAATTGTCGTCCTTTATACAAAAACATCCCCCGTGCTACTTTGCATTTCAAAAGAGATAAATATCCTAAATCCTTGAGGATACGACCTTGCTTGCCCTGTTTACAAATCAATAATTATTTGTGCATAATCCATCCCATTCAGGTATATCGGATTGAGCAAACTCTTCGCGAATAGGGTGAATCAAGTAACCCACTGCATACCTAGAGTCCCTGTTCCAGTACTTAGAATCGGGTTTTGATTACTTTAATTGGCAACTAGTTTATTTTTATTATTGCACAGACATCGACAACCTGTCAATTTTTTACGCCGTTGCCGGGGACTGACATTAATTATTTGTTTCTTTTTAAGTTTATTTATGTTCTAATTTTCTGATATTTTTCTAGTTTATGCCTCGTTTTTCTCGTACAGGCGAATTAATTTTCTACCCTTAAGTAGAGAAGACCGCACGTAGAACAAGAAAAGAGACCAGACAACTCAGAGAGGAGCAGTCCAGTGTTGCACTTCAAGGACTTGATCCAGAGGTTGAGTCGACAAATTTGTGTAGTAATAATTCAAGTGATTCAGATCATGAAGAAGTCACCATAGCGAATGCACGAACATTAAGGGAGCATTGTCAACTTTTGTCTTTCCCGCAGGATCCATCATCACAGCATGGAGCTAGTTTGTTGCTGTTAAAAAAGTCCCATTGGACTTCAACTATGGTTTCTTGTAGTGAGAAATAGAATAGAAAAGGGAAAAATAAAAGATGACTTGAATATTATATTTCTTTTCTTTCAAGGCTAGAATCAAATTAGCGTGCAGTTTACGTGTTTCTTTTTTTTATTTTTTTTGAGTTTTTATTTTTATGTTCATTTTTGTGCCTGTAGTTCTCTATACATGTACAGAATTCTTCCAGCAGTAAGGAGTTTTTCCTTTTTTGGGTACATTATGTCCTTTTATTTATGCTTTTGATGTAGTCTACCACTTAAATTACAGATGGAAAAGTTCTTGGGCTTGTTGGATGAGAATAAAACTGCAGTACAAAGATTGTTCATCATTTCGACATCCAATATGATGCTAATTACAGAAAAGCCTTCACCAATTATTAGCTTTTCCATTCTTTTTTCCTAAATATTGCAAAAACTAAAACCAAATCCAATTCAACGAATTTGCCAAGCAAAGTTTACACATTATGGTGCACAAAATAGTCGTTCCATGCCAATTGTATTTATCCTAAATCTATCCAAAATGAAAACGTGACAAAAAACAATACTAGTTGTATATAAGTATAGCCCCAATTATCATTATATTGCTAATTTCTTGTGGTTTACACCTATAACTTTTCTGATATAAACAAAATCCATAAATGGACAAATTTCTACTTAAGCAAAGCCTAGTGCTCTATGCATGTACTAGAAGTTCATCTGAACTTGACAATAAAGAGAAAAGTAGTGTATTTACGAAAAAAAATGTCATTTTGCACATTTCTGCATTAATCCTATAAACCAGAAAAAAAAAGTTTGTTTAAGTATCACCAATATGATACTGATTTTTTGAGTTTTTATTTTTATATTTAATTTTGTGTCTGTAGTTCTCTATACATATACAGGATGCTTCGTTACCCTAATAACAAGTTAAACATGCACTATAAATTACAAATCTGCAATTTAATTGATATAATGTATATGACAATAGGGGGAGGAATTATCAACATTCAAAATCTATTATATTCTACATATATACTCTATTCTATAAAAGAATACACGGATGGGAGGGACAAAAACAGTTGTCAATACAATTATACATGTAAAATTTAACAATTTTTACATAATTTAAATTTCAACATTATTAACTTATTTTGAATCATTTGACAAACATCTATGCCCTAGGTCCTCATCCAAGAGAACACAAAAAGACTATAATTATTATTAGTATTAGTAAAGCTAAAAAAGCCCGCAGAATGTTGTTGTTTTCTTTTCCAATACGTACCCGTCCACTTTGCCCTTTCACTCCACAGTCATTACTTTAACTTTCACCTCTTTTATCATCATCATTACCTTTTCGTTTTGTCTCTATCTCTTCTCTCCCAGTCACAATTGGAAATTAGGAAATTCTAATTTATCAAAAGGAACCAGAAGCTATTAAGTTTATGCAATAATATCAGGCTAAAGGGAAAGTTTCACAAAACCAGATCAAGGATATTTGTTTCTTTGGCTTTTTCTTACGTGCAAAGAATGGGTCAAAAAACTAAAAATAACATTAAAAGGATATATGGTTTTCAGATTGTTTCTAGCATTTTATTTGTAGAATTTTGTAAGTTATGAATGTTATGAACTTCTAACTTACAAACTCCTACAAATAAAATGCTACAAAAAAAAAGAAGAAAGTTATGAACCTCATGGTCATGTATATATGTGATCAAGAGTATGTGAAAATTGAACTTTTTAAAACCGAATTTCCTCACCAATCTGAATTAGTATAATCCGTGAAAGTTTAAAAGAGGTCTCCTTATCATTTACATAGGTTTTAAACGTGAATATGCTTGAGAGGAGAAATTTTATTTTAAAATAATGTAATCATTTGATGTATGTGAGATAAAAATAATAATTAAAAATATGTCAAGGAGATATTCTAAAATTTTTCTATGGAAACTCATGATCCAAACATAAGTTTTCTTAACCTTTTTATAAATGCTGACTCATTTTCTTCTTAGAAAATTTCATTTGATGGGTTAGTCTCATAAGAGAGGCTGGTTGAGGGTATACTTCAAATTGGACTCTCATTATCCAACCTGCTGCTCAAAATTGGTTCATTTCTTCAACCTTCGCTAAAAGTATGTTGATTTTAGTTTAGGCCGGAAGCACAAATCGGTGTATTAATAGAACTGTTAGATAGTTTTTTTTTCTTGTAGAAATGTATGAGAAAGTAAAGGAAAGTTAGTTATTTTTTCTTTCATGTATGTTTGGTTGGCAGGAAGGTTAAATAATTTTCTTGTACTTTTGTGCACTTTCTTGCATTTTGTGTCTTGCAATATTTGTAGGATTTCAAAAGAAAATAATTTTTTGATAAAAAGTAAATTTCATTAATAGATTGCTGAAATTAGTGATGGTGTAGACACCAAAATTTCAATTCTATTTAATTCCATTTTTATTTTATTTTATTTTATTTTATTTTTCATTCACAAAATAATACTTAGCTATTTTTGAATTAGGTTCATCTTCTTTTAAAAAATAATCAACAAAACAAATGTTTTTTGCATTAAATTTCAGAAAAAAGAAAAGAAAATTCCCACAAAAATTCGTTTTTAAGCTTTTCAAATTCAATTTCTTCCAAATAAAATGAAAATTTACAAGGCCATTTCAATTAGGAGTTTAACATTTTATTTACCCTAAATTTGTTTTGAAAAAAACAAAATAAAAAGAAAAAACAAAAATAGATGGAATGCATACAAGATAGTTAGGTGGAATGCATGCAAATGAGCCATGTGTCTTGGTTTGTTGCACAACACATGCAAAGGGCTAGGTGGCAAGACAGGTGTAGAGTTGGAGGAAAAATCTGGAAACAAGAGGAACAAAAGAGAGAGACTTCGGGATGGAGGAAAAAAAGAAAGAACAAGCAAGAGGGCTTCGGGGGCAAGGCAGGAGAAAAAGGAAAAAACTGAGAAAGGGAAACAAGAGAGAATCTGGGGAGGAGAACAAGAAAAAGGAGAACGAAACTATGGAAAAGGAGGAGAGAAAGAAACTGAAAGAAAAAGAAAAAGGAAAAGAGAGGAAAGGGGTTTCGGGGAACAAGCAAGAGAGGAGGAAAAAAAGAAAAAAGAAAGGAAAGAAAAAGGAGAAAACCAGAGAAAGAGGGGAGAAAGGGGGAAGTTTGGGGAGGATTAGAAAGGGAAAATAGAAAGAAAACGGGAGGAAAAAGGAAGCAAAAGAAAGAGAAAACGAGGGAGGAAAAAGAGCAGAAACCTCTTCTGCAAATCCACAATCAGGTTGGCGGATTAGCCTCATTTCCGATCAAATTTTGACCTAATCTCTAGTCTGTAAAGTGAGATTTCTTTTTTTGCACCATCTATGAATACCCATGAACAACTCTTATTAAGGAATCATCGGGAAAGAATGTCTCGAACCCTCTCAAATCGTGGCTCAAAGTGACAAGCTCGTCACTGCTGGAAATTTCTGCAGCAGAATTTCTGGGTTTCATTCCAGCAATTTCAGGCAAACATTTCACGTCTTCTGGCGTTGAATCATCTCCAATCGCTTACAGGTAATGATAGCTTCTTGTATTAGTTAGTTTAACACCTTCCATGAAATTTCTTTAGACTGATACATGAAGTTTTTGTATGGGACTCTTATTTCTCTTTTGGGATTCCTATCTTTCCAAGAAGTCAGTTTGATGACTCACAATTCGTGTAAAGAGGGTTTAGAGATGGTCAGTGATAAGAGAATATTTAACGTACATTTTGTACAAGTTTGGCATGAACTTTTGGTATGTTTTGAGAAGATTAAAGTCATATTTGAACTCTTTTAGTGATAATTGCTTAAATATTGTTTAAGTGTTCAAAACTTGATAAATGAGTGGATTAATGCGTTAATTTTGTGAAATTGTGAAGGATATTGATATATGAAATTCATGCACGAGATGAAGGAAATGTAAGGATCGTCCAGAGGATAAACTACAAAAGAAACTAGCAGCAAAAAAATGAAGAAAAAGGAAAGAAGTGAAAAACTGGAAATTGATCAGCACGGATCCGAGCTCGGATCCGTGTGAACAAAGGGCAATCCGAGCCCTCGTCTGTACTTCTGGAGCAGTGCATCCGAGGCTAGACGATCCGAGCTCAGATCTTTAAGAAAAGGCCTCGGATCTGCCTTGATCCGAGCTCGAATCGTTCTGCACCCTTCGGATCCGAGGCTCGGATCTACCTCTCTCTTCTGCAAGTGACACAGACGTTTTTCTTACTTTTCACACAACTTTCCAGCTATCTTGAGTGAGTGAATTCGGTGGCACATGCTTCTGCAACAAAAGGGAAGACAAAATGAGTTATTGACAAGTCAAAACAACATTTCTTTTGACTTTCTTTACAAAATCTGAGTTGTTGGAATCATGAAGGAGAAAAAGGTGCCTTTCTACCACCTTTTATGCAGAGAACCAAGAAAAATAGGGAGGACCATACGTAGGGAGTTTTTCCTCTTGTAACAAATTTCTCTCTAGTTAGAAATTCTTGAAGAAGCACTTGGAGACTTCACTTGAAATCATTTTGTACAAGAAATAGCAGAAATTTGAGGGCTTCACCATTAATTGGCTAAGCATTTCTTTATCTTTCTTGTACTTGTACTTTATGATATTTTGCATTAATAAACTTGAGTTTGATTGTTATATCATTCATGAGTAGCTAAATTTCTTTATCTAGGGAGTAGATGAAACTTATGGCTAAATGATATGAATTGAATGTGATTTACACTTGTTGTATCTTGTATTAACTTGTCTATTTGTGCAGTTGTAATTACTTCTTGTTGTTTGATCGCCAATAGCATGTTTATAGTTGTTATTAGTCAATGAAAATTGGTAGTAACAATGAAAAAATATGAGTAGAGCTTGAGCTGTATGTTCATGAAAATAGATGTATACTTAAGTGGATTATCTAGCATTTCATGAAGGAAAATAGAATAGCACTAGTATTTCACCATGAAAATAGGGAAAACTGGATTGCTCTAGGCCATTTTATCATGAGAATGAGATTTGGTAATATTGAAAATAAATCCCTGGTTAAACAAGAATAATAACAAGAGGTAAATCTATTCATTTGTGTTGTTTATGCCATAAGTGGAATCTACATCCCTAAATTCAATTTTGAGTGAAATTTCTCCATTTGCATTTAGCATTGATTATACCAGATTTGTAGACAATAGCATTATAATCTTCTTGCTCAGATTTATCGTAAGTCTAAATAATAGAGAAATAAGGGTTTAGTACTTGTTTAAATTGCTTCTCGTGGAATCGATCCGATACATACCCTACATTACGATTTTGGCCTGTATACTTGCAGTCAACGGGTATAAAATCGGATTTAAACTTGCATTGATATAAAAATCCCGTTAGTCAGATATTGGGTTTTGATAGTCTGGCTGGAACAATATCAGTTTTTGATGATTCCATCTTTGATCTATCAGAAGCATGGTTTCATTCCTTCTTTTGCTGCCGTTTTTTTTCCTTTCTGTTTGGATCCCCTTTGTTTGACATTCAATGATCTTTGCATCAGAATTTGGGATTATGTTGGTGATTAGTGTTTGTTGTTGGGTCGTAGTTGATGAATCTATGGTTTTTTGTTTGGGTTTGCAATGATTTTGTCTTGAATAAGTGTCTAAAGTTGCAAAAGGAAGTTGCAAACAGAAAGCCTCTGCAAAGAAGATGCATGCAAAAGTTTCAAAAATTTCACTTTAACCCCTTAGTTTTCATCTAATGCTACTATGGCCTAGAAAATTGAAAACATTAATCGATCTTGTCCCTTCAAAATTTTACTTTTCTTTGGGATGCTTTAATATGATTTTTGGACAGATTATTTATAAGTTTTAGGATGAAATTTGAGGTTTAATAATTTTGATAGATTTATAATTTTGATTTGGGTTTGATAGATTTCTCTTTAATTTTTGACCCCAAAAATTTTGTAATAATAATAGTTCGACCCCCAAAATTTCCTCAATAGTTAATTCAAGTTTTATCAATAAAATTTCAAATGAACTCGTCAAATGTAAATTTTGGATGCTTCATGAGTAGTGAATTAAGGTGATGGCTTTCAAATCATTAATTTGCATTTTGTTTGATAAAGTTGAATTGTTTGAGTACTTGCTTAGTTTAAATGGCGTTTAATTTGTAAACTTTAGGAACCTTGAGTTGATTTCAAGTAATTGGTTGTGTGTTTATTAAATAAATTGGTGCCTTGACCAATTTCTTTGTTTTGGAGGGTAAATAAGATCATTAGGTTACCAATTCAAGGGAGATACACTCTACTCCTTTATTTTTTATTTTACTTGATCCTATGTAAATTTATGTGTGTAATTGCATGCTTTTTTTTAATCTTTTTTACTTTATTTTGTTTTGTTTATTTATTCACTTTATATTTTTTTTAATTTTGTATATGTATTTTAATTTAATTTTTGATTATTTGAGAGGCATTTAAATGCCAAATTGTAATAGTTAGGGGGTTTAAAACATGTATTTAGATAGAATATGTAATAGTTAGATAGTTATTTTATTATTTTATTCTTTCCCCCCTTAGATTGTAGTTAGGGCCCCCAAATGTAATAGTTAGGTCTCTATTGGCTCTTATTTACTTTGTGTGCTTGCATGTTTGTATGTTTATGTGTTTACTCGCTTTCTTAGGGTCATTGCATCTAGATATCATGCTTATGTGCTATATACTCTATGTGATTTATGTGTTTACTTGCTTTTATTATGTTTTATATGATTTATTTGATTATAATAAATGCATGACGTCACCACACTAATCCAACACTAGTTGTGGCCTTTTTTCCCGTTTTTTCGCTAGTCCAATGCTAGTGAAAACTTATATACATTGGCTAGTCCAACACTAGATCCTTAGGGACTATCCACGCGCTAGATCATATTTATGTGACAAATCACTACATTTCATGTATATTTTCTACTTTCAGGATCCTTACCATTTTGCATGATATTTCCTCTATATGTATATCTCTTATCCCTATATATGAAACATGACATTTATATTTGCATTCCATTTAAGAAAAATTGGATTTAGATTAGATCATTTGCTTGATTAAATAGGATTACCCTTTAAATATGGGATATGGACGAGTATGGCTTCGTAACCTTAGCACGCTCGTATTCCCTCTATAAAAAGAAAAATTGAGTCACGAATCTTAGTACCCCTATACCCGTTATGTTGCATTCCTCTTTTTAGGTCACGTATACCTATATATTATAATTTTTCTATTTTTTCAAGTCTCATTGTTACATATTCGTGACCTCTTCAAAGAATCACTTTTGGGCATCGCAATTAATGCAATTTGCGCCAACTAAAATTCGAAGAAACATATTGACCATTTCGATAACCATTAGATCTAGGTTTGCATTCATATAATAACATCCAAGTGTGATAAATTTTTAGGTTAAATTAAGAAAATTTTTTGACTAAATCACACAACTAGCCTTGGTTAGGTTGAAAGGGTGCCTTGAATTTTATCCTTGCCTTCCCTTTCTTCAACCGTGACTCCCGAGTCCTTTTCTCTTGATTTTTCGAAGACTTGGAGTCGTTTAAAAAGGGTTTCCTCTACTTTTTATTTAAAATTCATTTTAGGTGACATGGTACATCTTAACTCAATACCAAGTGGCGATTCCTATTTTTCATTAAAATTAAACTATTATTTTGGGCCAAAATCGTCGCACTTTTTGAGTTCCATTTTAGGCCCCTTTTTCTTTATTTATTCTCTAAAAATGAAAAACTCATTTTCACTCAAAATAAATCAAAATTCATTTTATAAACCCGTAAATCTTATCTTTCATTAAAAATGGGGCGCGACAGATGGTGCTTGAACCAATAAGAGCATCTTGTGAGGCATCTTGTTCTAGGTTGTTATCCAAAGAGCAATTCCAAGTCCCATCTTACTTCATCTGTCCCATCTTTCAGCTACGAAGTAAGCATGCAGATTCAATTTATGAGCATCGGTTTGCTTCTTGATTTGTAAATGTGTCTGTCAACCATTTTGTATATCAAAGGAAGATGCACCATACATCTGATTCCTCTACCATAGATAATTGCAAAGAACTTTTTATGTATCCTCCACATGACAGAAATGACAGACTTAGGAAGGATCAGATCCCTTTAGAGAAAATTAAGAAAATATATATTCCTCTCATTCTCGAATATGAGTCTAGATCGAAAGTTACCACAAAAAAAGATGTGACTTGGATGGATTTTGCTAGGCTATTAATCAATATAGAGGTTGAGAAGCACATTTGGATATTTGAAGAGATCCACAAAAGGAACTTGCATATCGTGAAAGGACCTTTCAGTAAATATCCACCGATTGCATGTACTTGGGATTTGCCCAAGGAAAGCCATACTATAGTTTTAGTTGACGCCGGTTTTGACTCTAGTTCGGGCACAATATTGTGTCCAATCGTGATACGAGATGAACATGGTGAAATATTGTTGATACAATGTTTGACTGCATGCATTCAATTTTGGAAAAGATTTGAACCACATGAGGCTGAGGCTGAACCTATTCGTAAAGACATTCAGTTGACAAATGAGAATAAGGCAAAGTTAGGATATGACAAGTTCCTAGTTGAGTCTGATAGCAAAGAAGGCATTCGACAGGTTTCAAACTGGGTAGAGAAAAATTATCCAATTTTGAATTGAGACATACACATTGGGAATTAATGGGATTAACACAACTCCTCATCAACTTTGTGAAAACTGCACCAGATGTTAAAAATCCTTATTTCGAGTATATTAAGGAGAAGTTAAAACCCATTGCAAAAAAATTCAAGACTGGCATGTTGTAACTTATTTTTCCAGAGTCCAGGAAAAGCAAGAAGACAAAGAAGGACCAGAAGAACAAGGGTCAATTTTGAATGATGTTTTCTGCTACAATTAATGAATCCTATATATTATTCCCTTTTGCATTTATATATCATTAAAATAGTGGGATGTGCTTTGATGCTGCAATTTGTAGAAGTCTTGAAAGGTAGTCTTTGATTTTTTTATTTTGAGGCACAACATTATTTGACACGTGGTAGCCATCTAGGAGGTGAATGCAGTGACAAGTCTCCTTGGAAGACAGGAGCACTATCAGTCATCAATACTATTAGCAACTTTAGAAGTTTTTAATACAATTTAGAACTTTTAATACGATCATTGCAAGTCTTTTTGTGCAAAAAAATGTAGACATTGATTTTTTTTACTATTATTATTTTTCTTTAAAAATAAAGGGTAAGTTAGTATTTTTATTCATTGAATTGAAAATTGTTCTTTAATATTTTTTCAAAAATTTTGGACACTAAGTTTGGGGAAGTTTCAAGAAGCTTTCCTAGACTTATCCACTACCATCAACTCACACACTTACGCACTAGTACCACTACTCCACCGACCCAAAAAAGGAAGTTAGGGGAAGTTCCATCATTGGTCATCTTCATCTCATGATCAGAAGAAAAATAATCAGAAAAAAATTCTCCAAAGGTCTCAATGTTATGAAATAATAAGTAATTGTAAATGTTTATCACATTTATCTCATTTTCTAGATAATGACAAGTCTTTTATCATCTTTGAGATGATAAAGTTATCATGACTTTTGAGGTACTAGAATTACCATGATTTTTAATAAAAACTATCACGACTTTTAAGTTGATAAAACTAGCATGACTTACGAGAAGATCTTATCGTTATCTTGAAGTAATTAATTGATGTACTTTGTGTGAGAACCCTTACTTAAAAATATAAATTCTCCTAAATCAGTTGCATTGCCCTAAAACTAAATAAATTGTAACATTTCCTTGCATTGCATTGCCTTTCTACATGAATTGTAACATCTCCTTGAATTGGTATCATTTTATTTCACTATATACACTAGGACCAAATACCTTTTAATTGTGTTTGAGATTTTATGTGAAAGTTTAAGGGTGCCAATTAGACATTTGAAACACTTGGAGGGAAGAAACATTATTTGGCAAACTTTAAGGGAAGGATTGGCCAAGATAGGGCCAAGTGTCAATGTCCCAACTACTCAAACAAATTGACCAAAGAAATTAGCAAAATTTAAACCTTTTTGGCTCCACCTCTTGAGCTCTAAAGAGAGAAGGAAAAAAATTCCATTTTCTTACTTGAAACCCTAGATTGGACTTTGAGGAAAACCAAAAGAGAAGGAACCTTAGTTAGTTTGAGTAAACTATCTTCAAGGTTTGCTTGTGATTCAGCTTGGAACTCTTGCTTTGGTGGACTTTTGGGTGGTTCAAACGTCATTTAAGAGAGGTAATTGATCCTTAAACCCTAGCTTTATTGTTTAATATCAAGTGTTTAAGGTATTGATGACAAACTAGAAGTTGGGTTGATGTTGTTTGTGGTTAAATTCTTTGAGCTAAGTGGAAATAAGGTTGAATGTATGGCATGCCATGTGTATGATTCTTTGCCTAAAATTTGTTTGTCATTTTCCTTGATGTATTAGCATGTTGATGAACCCTCTTAAAGTTAGAAATAACTCTTGGAATGTTGGTTAAGTTAAAAATAATGAAAGGATGGAGTTTGGTGGTGAATGTGAACTTGGGACTGTTCTCTTTTCTCCTTGCTGGCCGGCCATGGATTGGAGGCTTTTCCTTGATCTTTGTGACTTATTGAACCTTAATTGAGCTTAAGAAACTTGGCTAAACATTGGTTTAAGCTTGTGTGTGAATTGAGGTGAAACGGAGCAAGTAAATTGGGTGATTTTGTCAAAGTCCTGAGCTGATCAGAACAGGAAAATTAGTCAATTTCCCCAGACTTCTGGTATTGATAGGAGAGGAACTAGAGTTTACATTTTATACCGTTGGAAAGCCCTTCGAGTCTAGTTTCCAACACCACCAACAGGCGCATGATTCCAACTTTTCTACAGTGAGATATGGCCATTTTCCCGAGACTACGCGCGCGCCTGTTATACCCGAGAAAACCCTTTTGATCTTGAATGAGAATTTTCTTTTACTCAACTTTCTTGCACTTGTCAAACTCATTTTCTTTTGACCTTTTCCTATATTTTTGGTCTAACTTGCATGGTAAATTGAGTCGATTAACGACCCATTTGATCACTTAATGAACTTAAGTTTGGGTTGGAAAATAAATCTAGGATATTAACGATTTTTACTCGTTGCCCTAGGACTACGAAACGAAGGTGAGGGTAACCACGAGAATTGACGGACAAACTCTGCATTTCTTAACAGGTGAGTGTTCCACTGCCTGTTACCTGTCTATGTGAGATATTTGAATACTTGGTTTGTGATTGTTTGATCTAAACATTTGATTTGATAAACTTGAGGTGAGCATGTAATTTATCACACTCGAATTCCTTCGATTCTATTAAGGCTCTGTATACTGATAATTTAATATATGATTTCTCTATATTTGACAATACATCGTTTGGATGATATCCCATCGACTACTGTGACTGTTTGGGTACCCAACCTTGTAAGTGAGTTGGCTGTATTGAGCCAACAAGAGCTTGGTCGAGAAAGCCGATGAACCCTGGGGACTATTTACTGAAATCCGAAAATTGGTATACTCGAGTTTTACCTAATTATACTGTTTGAGGTGTTCGGGTCTGGTAAGGGGGTGACTGGTGGACGGAATTTGGAGAAAGTAGTGTTCTATGGACATTAAATTCTTTACATGCAAACGTTGACGGAGAGTCAACGGATTCTCAATACGATCAAGCTTAAGTGGATTTGCTTTTGGAAGCCACCTATATCCTTAAATTGAATTGTGATTAAATTGTTCCAGTATTATACTGTGTTTACTTGTGATAAGTGACTAATTTACGTAATAATTGTATGACATTTTATATTATTTTTAGTCACTTTGGTTATATTATTGGAAGAATATGAATCATTTTGGCTATAATTGGTGAAAAATGCTTTTAAGTGATTAAATGAGGTTTTTATCACTTTTTACTTGGATTTTGTGTATTTTGACAGTTTTGACACATTTTCGTATTTCGGCTATAACTTGAGTTACAATGATCGGATTGGGATGATTCTTGAACCCATTTGAAGATAAGAGATAGATCTACAACTTTGGTGAAGACATCTAAATCCAGTTTGAAGGTTTTCCAGGTCAAAATGCCGAATTACAATAGCAAATTTCTACTGGTCGAAACTGGAACAGGGCAATGAGCAGGCAAGGGTATTTCAGTCATATCTCAGCCTACACAGATCCAAATGAGGTGATTCTTGATGCATTAGAAAGATAACTCAAAAGGCTACAACTTTCGTGTTTTAGACATGAGCTGGTTCAGCCTCTAACATCAAGAAAAGATTGGTTGAAGTTGGGCCAAAAACAGAGCAAGTGATCCACACTCGGATCCACTATTCATCCGAACCCTCGGTTGTTTCTGGGTTAGTGGATCCGAGCTCGGATCCATACGGATCCGAGGTACTGTAGCAGCTCGGATCACTGGTCAGAAAAGGCTGCTCTGTACGCGTAAAACTCAATTTCACCTCCACCAACTCACATTGGATGCTAGACATGTGAGAAACATTCCCAGCTGTAAAAGGGAGATGTAATCCTCATTTCTTGACCACCTTTCATCATTAAATAGCCAAATGCATTGCAAAAATAGGGATGGGGAGTTCATAGCAGAAAAATAGAGAGACATACGGGAGAAGCTTGAAGTTGCAGAAATGTAGCTCTTTCATCTCCCTAGTGTTAGTTTAGCTTAGTATAGAGTAGTGTAGCTTTTCCATTCTTGTTTATTATCTAGATTAGGATGAAGATGGAGGATGAAGAAGACAAGGAAGAAAGCTCATGTGACAAGGGTTGTATTCCTTCCAAACTCTTTATCTTTTGTATTTGATTCCAAATTTAGTTAATATACAAGTTCTGGATTTTGTGTTCAATATGTGTTTCTAAAGTTTATACCTTGGGTTTGGTTGAACTTTCTATAATTGTTAGTGTTTATTATTTGGTTATTTGACTGCTATGATTTGAGCAAGTTATTTAGCACTTTAGCTCTTGAAATCATGATTAATCTGGTACCATTAATTGTGATTATCTAAGGTGTTGTTTCTGCAATGAAAATTGAGATTTAACACTAGTTCAAGAAGTGCTAAACATAGGGAGTACACTCACGAAAGTAGAGGTGCACTTATGTGGTTTTTAGTGATTCATTTCATGTAATTTCATTGAAGAAATGAACTTGTAGCTAATTTCATAACCATGAAAATAGGTATGGATTAGTTATGAGTATAATTGATTCACTACGAAAGTAAGATTCAAATGCATAAGGAAATTACACCATAATTAGCCTAGATGTAGTATTCAATGATCCAAATATAGCACTTGCATGAGTAGTTAGGGATACCACAACCCAAGGAGCTTTCATTTGTTATTTTGTATAATTTCAGTAGGTTTAATTTGTTATAATTCATTGATAGTCTAAATAATAGAGAAGCTTTAGTAGTACCGGTAATTGCAATCTTCCTTGTGGGATCGACCCTTAATACCCTATACTCGCTCACGATTCGTATACTTGCGATAAATCGCGTGTGGGGTATTTAGGAGTTTATAAATGTAAAACTTGATTAGAATGAGGCAAAATTGATATGTATACCCTGCGCCCGTCAAGTTTTTGGCGCCGTTGCCGGGGAAGATTTGGCAATATCGGTGTGAAGAGTAACTTTATTAGTTTAGACATTTTATTAGTTATTGTGTGAATGTTATTTTCTGTCATTTTAGAATTTTTTATGTGTATGTGTTTTATCACCTATTCTTCTTACTAATTTTGCTCTTAAGTTGTTTAAAAGCAATTTTAGGTGATGAGAAGGGTAGGACAATTTGGAGGACAATGCTTGAGAAGTGGAAGATTGGTAATGGATGGTTACCAAGTGCAAAGCTCCTTTAATAGAGGTAACCAAGAATTTACTGAATGTATGTCTTTTGAAGATGGTTTAAGGTGCTTAAAGGCTAAATTTGATGTTATGATGTTACAAGTTCAAATGGACACCATGATGCATGAAATTGAGCAAAGGAGGAATGTTAATGTTTTTAATTCTTATCATGTGATTTGTGACTTGTGTAGAGGTTATCATGCTACTAATACATGTATGCAAGCACAAAATATGGATTATTATGATGAATTAAAGCATTACAATCCTTGTTTTGATCGATATAGTGCTAATTTGAGCAATTCTCCTGCTTATGGTTGGAATAATCAATGTACTTATAGTAATTCTTCATATTTTTATGATTACCAACCTGAATGTGTCCAATATGAATCAAAACCATCTTGGGAGTTGGCAATTGAAATGGTAGCTAATGATTCTAAGCCATCTTGGGAGTTAGCTTTAGAAAAATTAGCTAATGCAACTTCCAACCGTTTTGATAGGATTGAGGAAAGGTTAGATGAATTAGCTTCTCACTTTGGTAATATACATGAGCAATTGAATGTATTGTGTGAAGTTATTTCTTCTAATAATTTGCAAAATGATCCTAGCATGAATGGTAGGAATGTTGTATGTGAAAATGGATTGCATTTGGATGAAAATGATGAATTTCAATTGTGTTTTAATGAGCAAATATCCATTTCACATGATAATATCTTTGGAACTAACTTTGAGCCTCAAGATGTGAGTTTTAATGACTCATTTTTCACCCCTCTTGAGGAGTGCAGTGAAAGTATAGGTTCTAAAGGTATTCCTGCTCAAGATACTCTCATGACATTTCTTTTGGTAAGTTCTCAAGTGGTGCATATTCAAGATAATATCTATGAAACACTTGGAATAGGTAAGTCACTTCCATTTCTCACATCATTAGTTCATGTGGCTTTTTCTATTAAGTCACCTTACAATGATCCACCAAGGCCTAAAATGGTGGATTATTCGTTAACTAAGCCTCCTTGAAAAATGAGGTGATATAGTCAAGCTATTGACTTTAAAGAAGCGCTTATTGGGAGGCAACCCAATGCTTGTTTAAGTTGGTGTTACTTTGGAGTTATTTTATGTTTAAAGTATAAGTTTGAGTTATTTTGTTATTTTTCATTTGTAGGTTTTGGAAAAAGATGCAAAAGTGACCAAATGAGGTGAAAAAGGCGAAGTTTGATCAAAGATCTCAATACCTCAAATTCAGTAATTGTGAATTTTGATGCATTAAAGAGGTTTAGAATGCATGTTTAGATCATTTTACATGTGCGTGAATGATTTATTTTGACATAGAAATGATCTAGGGTGTATTTTGAAGAATTGAGGTCAAACTGAAAATTGCAAAAATTCTGCAATAAGTGCAGATTCAATGGATCCAAGGCCTCGGATCCATATGGATCCAAGGCCTCGGATCCACTTCTGCAATCAGAGAAAAACTTCGAGCTTCTTGATCCGAGCTCGGATCCATATGGATCCGAGGCCTCGGATCCACTTCTGCAATCAGAAAAAATTTGAGCTTCTTGATCCGAGCTCACTTATCATGATCCGACCTCGGATCCTTTCAAAAACGACCTCGGATCCTTTCCAAACGAAGCCTCGGACCACTTTTCTTCATTCTTCCCTCTTTTTCCTCCTTCAACTCCACTTTTCTTCTTGTTGGTTGCAAGCTTTTATTCTTAAGAATTGTATTTTTGTTTTTTTTTCAAGGTGCATTAATTGAAGTCTCCATTCTTTCAAGTAAAGTTGGAAATTCATCACTTGGACATGGATTCGGATTGCGCAAGTCATAAGGGGAGTATTTTCTTTTACTCTTTCTTTATTTTCCTTTTCTCACATTGAGGACAATGTGAAGTTTAAGTGTGGGGGAGGAAAGTATTGAACTTGCATTTACTTGCCATGTGATGATATTTTGTGGATTTAAATGCTTAGAAATGTTGGAATTATGTTTGAACTATTTGCCATGTGAATAATTTGCTTGAAATTGGATTTGTTGGCACAGAGTTTTCATCCATTTATAAGGAGAAACTCTGTAAAAAAAATTTTCTAAAATCTTTTCCAATATTTCACTATGGCCCAAAAGTTCTTCAAATTTTTGTATTTTCATTCAAAAAGGGCTAATTTGTTCCAACTTTAAATGTTTATATTCTTCCAAATGTTGAAACTTTATATGTATGTTGGAAGGTTTAGTCCTCATTTAACTTGGAAATAGTATTATGCAATTAGAATTTTTACATTTTAGAAAGTATATTTGGTAAAGTGAGGAAAATTATGCCTATAATTTTACATGTTTAATGAGATTTCTTCTCTTTACTTAATTTTGCAAGTAAGTGATTGATATAGTCGATAAAGGTTATATTCCTCCTTTGATTATTCTTATATATTTTCTAAGAGGGGTTATCTATTTATTGTCCTTTATTTCTGAAAAAGAAAAAAAAAAGAGAAAGTAAATAAAAATTGTTCTACTCCAATGATTCATGTACCGAGTAACCGGGGGTTGGCATCAACAAATGTCGACATTCGCGTAAAAAGGTACTTGAATTAAGAGTATGCATAGCAACTTGAATAAGTGAAATGTTGAGTAACCGGGGATCTTCACCTAAAAGTGTCGATTTTCGCGTAAAAAGGCATTCTCACTATTTAAGTAAAATTTGTGTGAATAAATCCCTCTTAGTTATAGAATTTTGAGAAAAAGATGATTATAGGAGGAGGAAAGCTATAAATTGACTATGTGATTTGCTTATTTGTAAAATTAAGTTAGGGTAAGAGATTAAGTTTAACTTGTTGAATTTAGGGTATAATTATCTTTCCTTTACTTGATATTATAAGTATTTAGTGTAAATTGAATAATTGTATAATGATTATTTTCCAAGTCTTGAGGAATTAAATTGGACAAAGTGCATATATTGTTTCACCTCTTGAATCATTGCATTTGATTATGTGTGAATTGCTTGAGGACAAGCAATGATTTAAGTGTGGGGGAGTTTGATAAGTGACTAATTTACGTAATAATTGTATGACATTTTATATTATTTTTAGTCACTTTGGTTATATTATTGGAAGAATATGAATCATTTTGGCTATAATTGGTGAAAAATGCTTTTAAGTGATTAAATGAGGTTTTTATCACTTTTTACTTGGATTTTGTGTATTTTGACAATTTTGACACATTTTCGTATTTCGGCTATAACTTGAGTTACAATGATCGGATTGGGATGATTCTTGAACCCATTTGAAGATAAGAGATAGATCTACAACTTTGGTGAAGACATCTAAATCCAGTTTGAAGGTTTTCCAGGTCAAAATGCCGAATTACAATAGCAAATTTCTACTGGTCGAAACTGGAACAGGGCAATGAGCAGGCAAGGGTATTTCAGTCATATCTCAGCCTACACAGATCCAAATGAGGTGATTCTTGATGCATTAGAAAGATAACTCAAAAGGCTACAACTTTCGTGTTTTAGACATGAGCTGGTTCAGCCTCTAACATCAAGAAAAGATTGGTTGAAGTTGGGCCAAAAACAGAGCAAGTGATCCACACTCGGATCCACTATTCATCCGAACCCTCGGTTGTTTCTGGGTTAGTGGATCCGAGCTCGGATCCATACGGATCCGAGGTACTGTAGCAGCTCGGATCACTGGTCAGAAAAGGCTGCTCTGTACGCGTAAAACTCAATTTCACCTCCACCAACTCACATTGGATGCTAGACATGTGAGAAACATTCCCAGCTGTAAAAGGGAGATGTAATCCTCATTTCTTGACCACCTTTCATCATTAAATAGCCAAATGCATTGCAAAAATAGGGATGGGGAGTTCATAGCAGAAAAATAGAGAGACATACGGGAGAAGCTTGAAGTTGCAGAAATGTAGCTCTTTCATCTCCCTAGTGTTAGTTTAGCTTAGTATAGAGTAGTGTAGCTTTTCCATTCTTGTTTATTATCTAGATTAGGATGAAGATGGAGGATGAAGAAGACAAGGAAGAAAGCTCATGTGACAAGGGTTGTATTCCTTCCAAACTCTTTATCTTTTGTATTTGATTCCAAATTTAGTTAATATACAAGTTCTGGATTTTGTGTTCAATATGTGTTTCTAAAGTTTATACCTTGGGTTTGGTTGAACTTTCTATAATTGTTAGTGTTTATTATTTGGTTATTTGACTGCTATGATTTGAGCAAGTTATTTAGCACTTTAGCTCTTGAAATCATGATTAATCTGGTACCATTAATTGTGATTATCTAAGGTGTTGTTTCTGCAATGAAAATTGAGATTTAACACTAGTTCAAGAAGTGCTAAACATAGGGAGTACACTCACGAAAGTAGAGGTGCACTTATGTGGTTTTTAGTGATTCATTTCATGTAATTTCATTGAAGAAATGAACTTGTAGCTAATTTCATAACCATGAAAATAGGTATGGATTAGTTATGAGTATAATTGATTCACTACGAAAGTAGGATTCAAATGCATAAGGAAATTACACCATAATTAGCCTAGATGTAGTATTCAATGATCCAAATATAGCACTTGCATGAGTAGTTAGGGATACCACAACCCAAGGAGCTTTCATTTGTTATTTTGTATAATTTCAGTAGGTTTAATTTGTTATAATTCATTGATAGTCTAAATAATAGAGAAGCTTTAGTAGTACCGGTAATTGCAATCTTCCTTGTGGGATCGACCCTTAATACCCTATACTCGCTCACGATTCGTATACTTGCGATAAATCGCGTGTGGGGTATTTAGGAGTTTATAAATGTAAAACTTGATTAGAATGAGGCAAAATTGATATGTATACCCTGCGCCCGTCAACTTGTTTAAATTACGCCTCTAATTGGGTATGTGCCTACATGTTTATTTGGAACCTTACTGAGTTTTACCTCACCCCACTCCCTTTTGTTTTCCCTAACAGATCTGTGTTGGGGCTGTTGTCAAACAATAAATTTTAAAATTATCTTCTAATGGATAAATCGCTACAACTCCCTTTTCTGCATATTGCAATTGTCAAATTTGTTGATCAATAGTTTTAAATTTCAATAATGATAATGAGATTCATCAAAATAGATCAAAGATCCAAAAGAATTTCAAATCTGACTACTAGAACTGAAATAAATTCAGATCTAACAATAAAATAAGGGAAAAACACAAAAAAAAATGTCTATAGGAATCCCTAAGAGAACAAAAAAAAAATTCACTAGGATCCCCAAGAGAAACAAAAAAACTCTCAATAAAAAAATTAGGAGAAACTTTATTAGAAAAATAAAATAAAATAAATTTCATGGGAGGGAGACCATGGTGTAGTCTCCTTCTGTAAGGAAAAGCTTTTGAAAAAAGAAGAAAAAATAGAGAAAATTTGGAGAAGAAGAGAGGTAGAGAGAAAATTTGAGGTACTGAAAATAGTTGGCTACTCACAGAAGTTTTAATAACTGCTACTAACTGCCGTTAACTTCCTATATTTTCTTAATTGTTTCTAATAACTAAACATGAATGGAAAACTCATTTTTATTTTCCTTTACTTCACTTTCCATCACAATACTTTCCTATATAGCATTCCTTCTGTACAAACGGAATGCTTGGGCTCACAAAGATTGCATGACTTCTTTTTAAGGATGCAAAACAAAGTTTAGAGACAACGTGTAAGGCAATGTTACTAATTTCAATCGAAACTAGCTGTAGATAAAGGGAAAAAAACATCTTGGCACAATTTTGCATTCTGTACACTTGGATGCTAGCTTTATCTACGGACACTTTCGAAGAAATGATTAGATGCATTTGATCCATTTTTAAGCTTTTGCTATAAATTTACAACTGGCTAAGAGTTGTGGTTGGGATATAGCCCAGAATAAGCTCACAATCCTGTGTCAGTGGTAGAAGCTTAATTACTTCATCCTTAGTTTGATGAACGACAGAGAGAAATGGAAATTGAAATGGAAATGACAATACCTACCAAAAAAAATATGGAAATTAGCTAACCGCTTACATGAAAAAAAAACTCCGAAAACCCTCCAGTGAATAATAGAGATACAAAAGTAAATGTATGAGAAATCTTCTTGTTTCATTAACCACAAAAAATATAATAAAATAAATAAATAAAAAGTCACAAGCCACCTAAGCTGCACGCCATCTAGTTGCATGTCGTGATGGGTTCCTGCAGAAAAGACCAAAAAACGACAATGCGTCATAGGCAAACATGGGAAACTATTGTGAGGACTTAGCCTATGATTTGTGAATTCTTGATCTGGAATTTGATGAATTGTCGACTAGAGATTCAAGAAAGTCTCCAAACACACTGAATTTCAAGTGGGACTTTGACGACTTCGCTGTCAATTTAAGAAACTCTAGTTCTTCATAATTGATATTAACTAATACAATGATGTAAAAGCATTCAATTAGAACATTAATCCAAATTCACTTGATTCCTCTCTTCAACTGTCACAATTGTTTGGAAGCATACAAATCTGGTTCATAAATTTGTCGATCACATTTTTTGCATCCCAACACCACTTCATTGACCTAAGAGAAAAACGTCTTTTGGTATATCCTACAAAACATGTACTATATCTTTATCATTCTCATTCAACAAAATGGACGTGAGGCCTAAGCCATAACCTTAGAAAGAAAAAATCTTTTTTTCGCGCTTCCCTCGAGGCGGTATGGAAATGGGGGGATCGGTGTTTAAAGCTCTGAAATTTTTGGTGATCGACACCGGGTGGGAACGTAAGGAATCTATTGCAGTCGTGGGATGGGAGAATGAAGGCCATTAAGGAGAATCCCATCCTTTCTTTCAATACAGCCTCTAACTACCCCATCGATTGTGTTGAGTTTGATGTTCAGACAGAGATTTATTATGAGAGGAATTCGTTGGTAGAGAGGCCGTGAAGCAATGCTTGGAAGGGAGATTGCAAGGTATATATTGTTTCCGAAGTGAAAGTCATTAACTAATACAGATTGCAAAAACTGTGTATTGAACACTGTGAATCTCTGAAATTTGCAAGATCCTTTTGTTAGATGCCAATGGACTTAATTATGAACTTTGACCATGTGCTTCAGAGGGTAAAGCAACTGAACATAAGAATAACAATGGAAAGATTAGAGCGGTTGGCTTTTGTAGACCAAATTAGGTTTAAATTGAAGAAAATGTCATAAATTGGCATTTGATTCTTTTGGAAGGAATGCTTACGTTCATTCCCAGTTTTTACCTTCAAAGTATGGGCATGTGAATAAGGAGCATACTTTTAAGTGGAAAATTTTGCTAGAAATAGGTTTTGGGAACAAAATAATAAGGTTGATATATATTAGGAATCATTTTACATCGTTTTAAATGTAACAGATAAAAGATAGATTATTTCAAAATGTGAAGGCAATTTTGGTTATTTCGCCATAATACGTACAATCTGTACATTTTTAAATTGTCAGGTATTCCTAAAATTCTGTGGATATTTTTTGTCCAAGATATATGCCTAATTAGTTAGCTTTTCTTTAATTTGCAACATATGATTTTTTTTTTTTTTACAGACTTTTGCATGAAAGATCCATAGATATATATTCTGCAAGAAATATAAATTTTCCAACTACAAAATAGATCAAAATATGACTAATCCTAGTGTCATTCTTAGGAGAAGATCATTCGCTGAAAGAGGAGCCACAAGAGAAGCGGTGGCAAGTTTCATAAAATCATATCAAGAATGTCAAGTTTCTTTGGCTTTTTCTTGCGTGCAAAGAACGTGCAAAACAACAACTAAAAGATATTTTACTTTGGAAATTATGATGACATTTTTTGAACTAGGAGTAAAAACGTAAACCTTTTGCTGTTTAATGTATGGAAGTGGTCATCTTTTTATCTAAGAAAAAATGGACGCAAGGCATAAGACATAACCTTTTCTATGCTTCACGAATTAAGCGAATCACAAAGGGAAAAGAAATACAAAGAAATAAAAGATTGAAATTACGCCATAATCTGGAATTAAAAAATTCATGCAAATGTACTAACAACTTAAATAATACTAACTGAATATCAAATTCAATATACTCCAAAAACAGAACCAATAATTTAATGATTGCAGCAGAATTTTTGAATAATTCTCAATCAATCCATCTAAACCACAATGCTTCAAATCATTGAAAAAGAATTAAAGAAACTAAAAAAACTATAATGCTTCCTTTATGCGTTTATAAGGCATGATAAATGTTATACTAAACTCATACCCCTGCCATTCTTGAATTTGGGTCTCTCTATGCTTTTCCCTAAATGCCACCATCTGCCTCGTAAAAGAAATTAATTTTTCTTTAATCACCCAAAAGTGCTGCAGTCAAAAACAGAAAAGTGCAAAAATCTGTAGCGGGAGGGGAAAGCTCCAAAACAAGTTCCTCAATTTTTCTTTTCATAATTTCACTTATATCTGACCAAAATTTTGATTTAGAATAAATTTAATCCAGAGAACCCAATAGATAATCAAGATTATGACAACAATCCAAAATTTTCAGGGTATATTAAAGCAATGTGAAAGTGAAGGGGTGTACATTTTTTTTTCACCCTACCCCTTGCTATACCCTTCCTACCTTCAACTCCCAACTCTAGGATTTGAATCCCAAAACTTGACGGTGAAGAGAATTCTAAGAGCCATTCTCTGACCACTAGCCAATTCTAGTGATTGATGTATAGTTTATTAATTCCTTAGATGCATAATTGTAAATAGATTTTTAATAACATAATCTCTCTTTGCACTTGTGTTGCACATCAAAATTCACCCTTTGTATTACAACCTCTATTTTATAAGGTCAAGTTTTGCTAAAAGTCATTACACTTGCATCATGATAATCGAGATATATAGCTAGGAGTTTATAAGGTCAAATTCAAAATAGAAATCCATATGTTACAATCACATGTCTACATTAGCACAATAGATATGAGTGTGTAAATTTAGATAGTAATTAAAAGAGGACGTTGGGTAACAATTAGGAAGATGTTATAATATTCATACTCAAACATTAATCTCCTAGATTTAGGGGGCGCTTGGTTCAAAACTAGGAATCAGAATTGTAATTGGAATCACGTTCAAAAAATTCAATATAGGGTTTGATCAAAAGTATCATTACAATGACTAGTGTTTGATATATATTTATAAGGTTTTGGAATCAACTTATTTTTCATTTTCTTTTTTTTTATTTTTTTCTTCTTTCCCTTTTCTTGCTTCCTTCTTCCAAGCCCTTAAGTACTCATACTTCACCAAATTCTCTTGAACCAAGACCTAACCATCACCAATCAACCTTGCAATCTGTGGAACATAGGAGAGCGACTGACAAGAGATAAGAGAAAGGCTTACACAAAAAGAAAAAAAAAAGAGAGGAGAGAGAACTACATGGAGAGAAGCAGCTACCATGGAATATTGAAGGAGAGAGAGAGTGACTGAAAAGAGAAGAAGCGCAAAGTGAGAGAGTGATTGACAAGAAAGGAGAGAAAGAACTAGATGAGGTGGGGCTGTTGCCATGGAGTGTTGGAGGAGAGAGTGAAGAAAGAAGAAAGAGAGAAAAGGATGATAATAAAAGCCCGTTCTGAAAGATGGGATGAGAGAGAAAAGATGAAAGAAGAAATCTCATGATAAGCTGTTACCATGGAGGTTGGGTCGACATGATATAGTGATGAAAACGATATGTTTTCTTTTCTTTTTTGAAGTTT